>NC_134485.1:260042432-260389932 GCF_040206685.1 Ascaphus truei | reverse complement strand
GCGGAATTACCTGAAGTGGTGCTAACCCCACCCCCAGTCTGACATATGTGTTTTGCTGAGATACGGGTTCTACTCTCAGCAAAACCCATATTTAAGGCTCTGGATTGAACTCGCAATACCAATCTTGCCCCCCCTTGTGGTTTTTAGAAACGGTTATGATAACGGAGCTACGAGAGTTCAATTTTTCGGCAAAACAGTCGGATTGTCAGAGCCGGAGGGAAAACGCGTCTAAAACAGCCATTTCCTCATGGACTGTACATGTGAGAATGGCTGAGATTAGCAAAGCATGTTAATTCGATCGGAAAGGGCTCTTTAGACACGGATTGACACAACTCGCAGTTACGTGAATAGGCCCCTATGTATTTTATGTTCTGTTCTTGCCCTTACTCCACACCTTATTGTGCTGGGGAATATGTTGGCTCCATACAAAATACAAATTAATATTAATATTGTAATCTCAAAACTATCTGCGCATAGGCGTGAAGCGAAAGGGAATTATGGGGGGAGTGAAGAGAATGGTTCAGGTGAGAGAATCCTTTTATTACCATCTTCATTAGTATTATAGTTTATATGGTCGCGACATAATGCAATATAATATGAAAGAAAAAAGACTGCATGATGACCACTAAGAGGCATTTAGTGCTCCTCCAAGCATTTCCTTGAACTCCTAAAAAAAGCAAAGAGATAAATATAATAAAATTAATAAATAAATGGACAAAAAGAAATAAAACCCAAACAAGCATCTAAATCATAACACACAAAATATAATAATAATAATAATAATAATAATAATAATAATAATAATAATAATAAATAAAATAATAAAATTTAGCCTATGTTAGCGATAATCCCCTTACGGCATTATCTAGCCAAAAATGCCCTTGGTGGGTTAAAGGCCCTCAACTTCGCTTTGGACCTTTTACTCCTCCATCTAGTCATCAATAACCAGGTATTGCTATGTTATTTGTGGATTGTTACTTAAGTGCACATCATTTTTTATTAGACATTTTAAACTTGTGGCTATGTGTAACAGGTTTTCCCCCACCCTCTGGGAGATTTCACTGTTACCTGGTGTTGTTGTGCTGCTCACCTGCTAGGCTTACAGGATACGGATAGTCCGCCAGTGGTAGTGGGGACGAAGAGGACAGGCTTTAGAGTTCTTCTCGGCTCTTTACTTGGTTCAGCGCCTCCATTCCCTGCAGGCCCCAGCAGAACTGGGTGCAGTCCCTGAAGGAAAACCCTACGGTTCTCACTCTGATGAACTGCACTCTCAGGCAAGAGTATAAAACAGGAACAGGTCTTTATTGTTCAACAGCATATAACAGGCACACTTCTTCCATGGATCCCTGGAATCAACCCAGTGAGCTTGAGGCCCCAAAGGTCAATCCTTAGCTCCCTTATTCCCTGGCGGAACAAGGGGTAATACCCCACTCCCTTGAGGGAGAGGGCCTCTCTAACATTCAGAGCTCAACCAGGATCACTCAATTTAGGCTCTGCAGCTCCTTTTGTACCCAGGTCGGAGACCCTGATAGGGTAGCACAGAAGTCCTATACCCACCCCCAGTCACTCAAGGGAGCTGCTTATCGCAGGAGAAAACCCAGATTAATCCTAACACTGCCTGCACTGGTACCAGGGTTTATGTGTAATGCTGCATCCCCACTAGCACAGACCGCGCTCATGCTTGAGAGCGGTAACATCACCAACTCTCAAAGCATGAGCGCAGGGTGTCCTGCCTAATTTTGCAAGCAGGAGTGGGGGGCATGGATCGGGGCTATTTGTGTGTGTTTGTGTGTGTGTGTGTGTGTGTGTATGTTTATGGCTGTGTGTGTGGCTTTGTCCTTTGTGCCCTTACCTCAGCTGAGCGGGCGACAATCTCAATTTTTTGGTCTCCCCAAGCGCTGAGCTTGGAAGAGCGTACGTGTCCGTGCACGAGCATGCGCGCACACCGCGTGAGCGTGAACGGGATGATTCACACTCCCAGAAGAGAACGCATCAAGCGCTGAGTGCCAAGCGCGCTCAGCACCAGCAGGGACGCAGCCTTAGGCAGGGCAGATTGGTAGCAAAGAGGATACATGGCTACAAATGTAAGAAGCTTCTTAATCAAAGTTGTCAGCGAGGGTTCTTTATGGCACTTCAGACTTGGTGGAGATTGTGGCACAAAGCACAAAAGAAAGGGAAAGGATGATTGAGTGAGACACTTATCTCCTTCTATACATCTAAGAAAAAAGCACTTTATGTGATAGCCAGTGACAAAAATAATACATAGACCTCAGCAAGGTAATCATTCCATAAGCATAGTCATCTTATAAAGAAGCCAATATGTTTTTTTGTTTCATATGTATTTGCAGCAATGTTCATTTGGAAGTTAGATATCCTGTTTTTCTGAACCTTACTTCCTGTGGGTTTCCTTAGAACTGGTGATGGATACCAATTGCCACATTTATATATACTTTACTATACCTCCTAATTATCAATGTAAAACAATAAATACAATTGGCAAATTCTACCATAGATTCCATTGTCTACTGAATGTACAGGTACAGTATGTGCATAGTTGTCAAAATCCATAGCATTGTATCTTTTTATAATTTTATCTAATAAACCTGAACCATGTATGCAGTGCTTTGCAGAGATATGAAATAAGACATAGTACAGGGAAGGAAAATGCAAATAGTCATAAGTATACTAAATATAGCAATGAACATTGTCTAACAATCTGAGTGGTATGTTAGGACAGCGGTGCGCAAACTGTGGGGTGGGAGATTTTGCTGGGGGGGCACGGGCGGTTACAGGGGCCCTGCGCTCTTCCCCACGGCATTTAAATTAAATGCCACGGGAGGCGTGAGGCCTCTGTAACTCACTTACCTGCTGCCAGCAGTGTCTTCGGCGATGCAGCGTTAAATAACGCCACGGGGTCATGTGACGTCACACGTCGCCATGGCAACGCACATCAAATGACACAGTGGGATCACGTGACATAATTTGACGCCGAGCCATCGGGAGAGAGGGGTGTGAATGCTGCGCCTCCCAGGAATGGGCTGCAGCTCAAAAAGTTTGCGCACGGCAGGGTTAGGAGACTGTGGAGCAGGGAAGTGTAAATGGTATGGTCAAGAGTAGATCTGTGTGAAATGTATGCAAAAGTTTCGGCAGATCGGCAGAAAATATTTGTCAAGCATTAAAAGTCAATGTGTAGATGACTTAACCCTAAATTCAAATCACATGACCCTGCCATTTTTGCCATATTCTCATGAAAAGTGGCAACATTCTGAAAAAAATTGGCACGTTTCCCTCAATTAGAGTTTTTGCAAAAACAAGAAATAAAACAGCAAAGCACTTTTGAATAGATTCACACACTTCTAGTGAAGACTGTAAGTGAAAATGCAGTGTGCTGTATATAGGGTGACCAGACATCCCGGTTTTTAAGGAACTGTCCTGGTGTCCCGACAATCTTTGTAATGTCCCGATTTTGAACAGATAAGAAAAGCTGCAGTTCAATGTCTCCTTATGAGGATCGGGCACAGGTTCTGCTCCAGAGTTTGATCTAGACTTGCTGCTGGTTCCTCATCAGTGCAGACCCCGCCCAGCAACGAATCAGAGCTCTGAATCTACTTTCAGCTTCTGCTGTGATTGGCTGTTCCTACTTTAAGCAAAGGCCGAGCTGCACGCCCGCCATGCGTCCTGGTGGTGCGTTCACGGCGCTTCACCGCGATCTGTGGTCTGCAGGCAGCTGTTTTTAGGCATGGGGGGCGAGGCCAAAATGGGTTGGGTGGGCGTGGCCACGATGGGGAGCATGTGTGTTATTTTCCTCAAACCCTGGTTATGATTCTCCAAGAGAACACCTCACAACTCAACTCACCCTAACTTAACTTCCTCAAAAGATAATCAATAGTTTAAGAGCTACAGTATGCCAGAGAACAATTCAATTCTTCAGGACCCAGAAGCTCTGGATGCGCACTTCATGCCTAACAAAGATGACTTGAAGGTGTTTGAAAAATGTGAATACACCGTTAGGTGCTGAACCTACTGTACAATCTTCCTTATAATATGCATACCTTTCCAATCATCCTGTAATAGGAGTTACTTCTACCGCACTCACTGTCCAACACATATATGTGACCCAATACACTCTTCAACTGATGTATGCATGGAAAATCAGAAGGGAACTCGGACAACATGGATCCACCCCCTGCCGGTGATCTACTCTCTTCATTGGCTCTTGGCGCACCACATGACATGTCACCGCATGGGAACACCATCCTGTTGTAGCCCCTGCTGGCTGACGCCTCACAGCACGCAGGGAGCCAGGGAGCAAGGAGGCACCAGGGACTGCCAGGAAGAAGGTATGGAGTTGGTGGGAGGCGCACCGACTGCAGGGGGGACCTGGCCTTATAGGCTCAGTGATTCCCTCTGAAAATCGGCTGAGCATAATAATATTTCACTTGTAATGTCGTGCTAGTCGCAAGCACACTGTTTTGCCTTGTTCCGCCTTGTTTTGTCCTGCCTTGCTTTCTGTACTTTAGCTTGCGGTTCCTTACCTGAACCCTGGCTCCTGTCTATGACCAACCGCTCTCTCCAAACCTCGACCACGGCTAGTGACCCCAACGATCCATACTCTCTCCAACCCTTGGCTACGGCTAGTGACCCCAATGATCCATACCCTCTCCTACCTCCGACCACGGTGAGTATATCTACATTTCTCACTTCTCCAACCCTCACCCGGCTACCCACAACTATGAATCTGCATTCTGGACACGACTTCGCTGCTCCAGGTCAGTGTTTCTATATCCCCACCTAGGCCTCACGGTTCAGTCCAGTTTGTGGCAAGCACACTTTACACTCCTCCAGCCATTAGGTGGTGTTGTGTGGATCACGCAGCTCCTCCTCTCCCTGGTTGCAGTGTGCTGTGTTAATGATAAGGTAAGGGAGTGCGTGTAAGCATGTGTGGGTGGCTGGGTAAGTGACTTGGGTTTCTGGGTCTGTGTGAGTGTGTATGTTGCTAGGTAAGCGAGGGGAGGGGGAGAGAGTTGGTGGAAGGGGATGTGGAGAGGTAAAAATAAATAAATAATACAGAATAAATAGGGACACTATTAGACAAATACCATTTTAATATTTATTTTTGTGATGCAATTTGTTTTAATAATATTTTTTTATTGTGTCCCGGGTTTTTACTTTTAAAAATCTTGTCACCCTAGCGGTATAGTCATGTTAGACAGTTATGTACATTTTTCATTGTAATTGTGAGTTTAAGTGTACCCAATTGCCTATGGTACAGAAGAGACAATCACAGTGGCATGGCATTTGCAGGTTCTAATATTTGACTGATCTATTCAGTCTCTTCCACTCTCTTGAAGAAGTTGAACTCTATGCTGATATGAAATTGGGTAACTAAGGTCAAAATATTACCTATTTTGTCCAAATTAATTTATAATAATAACTATAATGATAGTGCAGAGTCCCCAGCATTGGACCATCACCACCATATGGATTGGGGAGCCAGTGCTAGACTGGTGCCTAGACAGGTGGATCCCCGGGGAATCAGAGAACTACAGTACATGTTCCCAGGCTACATGCAAGTGGGCTAGATGGCCAAGTGATATCAAGGGAGGGTTTAGGGAGGAGTCAATGGGTTACATAAGAAATTGAGTTGGGCACCGTGGCAGAGTAAGAACATTTTGAAACTGTGTCCCACCCACTGTTCAACTTGTAATTTTGTTTTATTATTTGTGCAAGTAATGTTTTAGTTACCAGACAATATCACAGCTACCTCAGTTTGGCGGGACTCCTGGGCCAGCCAGTGCAAAAAAAAACATATGAGGGATTTAGGCACCGAACATATTGTTGGGCCAGCTTAGCCCCAAGAATAGATTGGTACGCTGAAGGTGCTGGCCCTACAATCGGATCAGCTCTGCCCCAAATCACTAAACTCTGTATGGTTAGGCCTAAGCAGCCACATGAGAATTTTTCAATTCAGGCATCAGACGTGGGGGGAAGGAGCTCCACCACAGGTGGGCTTTCACATTATGCCCGTAGGCCTGTGGCTATCCATGAGTCCTTTTTGTTGATTTATGTTAAATTATTAATAAAGCTGATGACCTTTTTTACTTTCACTACACCAGTGTCAGAATTATTTATTTAAAAAGGAGGTGGGCCTGAGATCTGTGTCCTACGGCCTTTTTGCATAAAACCATTACATGGGTAGTTTGACAGAGGGGCACATACATTTTATTGATGAAAGTGAATGTAGCTTTCAATCTCCTTTTACAAAACTGAAATTGAAGGTGCCCAGAAAATTATAGTTGCTCCACGAATGAGTACTCTGCATACAGCTTCAGTACCTAATCAATCACGCAGGGCCCAAGACCATCTTGAGCAGTACTTTTAGGAATGGTTTGACTTCCAAGTTACAATAACTCTAAAAGCAGAGTGGACACAATTCTTGAACACTAATATCCCTGCTAAAGCTTCTAATTATATGATTGCCGGTGCATGATATTCAACTCAACTATAGCGTGAGAACACTGACCACAAGAAAAATAAGTGCTGGTAATGGGTAGTAAAAAAGAAGATAGAATTATTTAAATTGCCTTTTACTGCCCTAAGTATGACACTTGCAGCCTCCCCCACACCACTCCAAACTGTCTATCTTGTCTACCTACAAAATATATGATTTTTACTCCTATATATCTCTAAAATCACCTTTATCTGTCCCAGTCCCAGTAGCACTAAACTTCCTTTTGTCTCTAGCAGTCTCTGCTCCTAAAACCTTAATCTTAGGTATGACATAGAGTGGAAAGATCAGCAGTTAAAATGACTGCGTGGTAGGAGGAAGTGACAGTTCTATCCTCCCCTGCCAGGTCTTGTGAAGTAAATGACATCAAGTACTCCCAATCTGTAGAGAAGAGTATATATGCTCTGCTGTCAGATTCAACCAGATGCTGAGCGGGGCACAGGATAGATGCTTTTTCCACTGCTGCTGACCAAAAGAAGTAAAAGTAGTATAAAATGTACTGTAGTCACAGGCGCACTGTAGCTGCTAAGACCATTCAATAAAGAGATCAACAGTATCAGATTGAACAGGCATATTAGAAGCTACTGTATACTATATAAGACAATCACTGTATAATGGTTGCAGGAAGATTACAAATATCAAACCATGAGTTTTTACGTGTGTACTGTAGCTACTGCAAAGATAGCAGTTGCTGTGTAGTGAATATCAGCCTGAAGTAATACATGACATATTTATTATTATTATTAATTATTATTATTATTATTATTATTATTAATATTATTATTATTATTATTATATCTATATCTATATCCAGTGCTTGACAAATCACCCAAAAATCTACTCGCCGAACCAAAAAATCTACTCGCCACCTAGTCCCGCCCCAACCCCGCCTCTAGTCCCGCCCCCAACCCCGCCTCCAATCCCGCCCCCAGCCCCGCATTTAAAAAAACCCATAAATGAAATAAATGTAATCAATTCCTAGTAAGAACATTCGTTTTTGACATAAGTTTATTTATTGTATTACATTATACTACAATTAGTCCGTGTGTGTATATGTGTGTGTGTGTGTGTGTGTGTATAAATGTCGAATCTAGAAAAAAAAGCCAGATGTGAATGACTAGTTTCCTGCACCCCTTAACTAGTGCCTGGATGCCCCTGCTTCACAATATTTAAAGCAGCAATCCCACCTGGGATCTTACCTGATCCGCAGACCCTCAATGTCCAAGTACCTAATTTCCGCAATGTTATACATTGGAGGGGAGGTGTTCCCTACCTGTCTTCTGGGTTAGGGGGGGTTCCGATGTCTTCCGTGTGAAGCTTGAATCAGATTTGGAAGAAAGCAGTATAGGTTATTTCGGTGTAGTATAGGGCAGTTAAGATATACAGGGTAAATAAAATATCCAGATCCAGATTGTGAGACAGAGAGAGGGTGAGACAGAGAGAGGGTGAGACAGAGAGAGGGTGAGACAGAGAGAGGGTGAGACAGAGAGAGGGTGAGACAGAGAGAGGGTGAGACAGAGAGAGGGTGAGACAGAGAGAGGGTGAGACAGACGGAGAGAGAGGGTGAGACAGACGGAGAGGGTGAGACAGACGGAGAGAGAGGGTGAGACAGACGGAGAGAGAGGGTGAGACAGACGGAGAGAGAGGGTGAGAGAGACGGAGAGAGAGGGTGAGAGAGACGGAGAGAGAGACGGAGAGAGAGGGTGAGAGAGACGGAGAGAGAGGGTGAGAGAGACCGAGAGAGAGGGTGAGAGAGACGGAGAGAGGGTGAGAGAGTGGGTGAGAGAGAGACGGAGAGAGGGTGAGAGAGAGACGGAGAGAGGGTGAGAGAGAGACGGAGAGAGGGTGAGAGAGAGTGAGGGAGAAACCGAGAGAGGGAGAAACCGAGAGAGGGAGAAACCGAGAGAGAGAGGGTGAGAGACAGAGAGAGGGTGAGAGACGGAGAGAGGGTGACTGTGGGGGGATGGGGTGACTGGGTGTGGGGATGGGGTGACGGTGTGGGGATGGGGTGACGGTGTGGGGATGGGGTGACGGTGTGGGGATGGGGTGACTGGGTGTGGGGATTGTGTGATTGGATGGGGTGACTGGGTGGGGTGATGTGGGGTGGTGGGGTGACGGGGTGTCTGACTGGGTGGGAATTACTGACTGTGACTGGGTGGGGATTACTGACTGTCTGACTGGGTGGGGATTACTGACTGTCTGACTGGGTGGGGTGACTGGGCAGGGGGCAGGGGGCAGGGGGGTGGGATGACTGACTTTTGACTGACTGGGTGGGGGGGAGTGACTGGGTGGGGGGGGGGAGTGACTGACAGGGGGGGGGAATGACAGACTGGGTGGGGGGGGACTGACTGACTGGGTGGGGGGGTATGACTGACTGACTGGGTGGGGGGGGGACTGACTGGGTGGGGGGGTATGACTGACTGGGTGGGGGGGGTATGACTTACTGACTGGGTGGGGGTATGACTTACTGACTGAGTGGGGTGGGGGATGACTGACTGGGTGGGGTGGGGGGATGACTGACTGGGTGGGGTGGGGGGATGACTGACTGACAGGGTGGGGTGGGGGGATGAATGACTGACTGGTGTCCTACACGTGTACACACACACACACACACACACACACACACACACACACACACACACACACACACACACACACACACACACACACACACACCACTCTCCACTCTCTCTCTCTCATACACACACACACACACACACTCACACTCTCTCTCGTTGGGGGGGGGTCAGGGGGAGTGGGGACAGCCACGGGGACCGAAGGGAACACCCCTGCCCCGCGCGTGCAGCCACAGGAGTGGAACCGGAGGGGGGGAAATCCCCTGCTGTCATAGCCTGCCCCGCGCGTGCAGCCACAGGAGCGGAACCGGAGGGGGGGAAATCCCCTGCTGTCATAGCCTGCCCCGCGCGAGCAGCCACTGGGACAGGAGCAGAGACCAGAGGGGAAGCGGGTTCGGGGGAGGGGGGGGGGGAGGGACGACATTCCCCTCTATCATCTCCTGCCCCAGGCGTGCAGCCACGGGGACAGGAGCGGGACCGGAGCACACGCGGGACAGGGTGGAAATCCCCCGCTGTCATCTCCTGCCCCGCGCGAGCAGCCACAGCCACAGGGACAGGAGCAGAGATTGAGGGGATGAGGGGGGAAGCACGAGCAGGAGACAGGGAACGAGCGCGCGAGGAGCAGCCATTACTTACCCCTGCAGAGAAGGGCTCCATTCCACGTCACGGCCAATTGGCCAATCAGCCAGGAGGATATTTTTTTGTTATTTATTTATTTTTACATTTGTGGGAGGGGGGGGAGCGGAAAGGGAGGGGGAAGCGGAGACAGCCACGGGGACCGAGGGGAACACCCCTGCTGGCATCGGGAGCAGCCACGGGCACTGGGGGAAAGCGGGGATCGTAGGGCAACCGGGACGGGAGGGGGGGGAGACATCGCCCGCTGTCATCTCCTGCCCCACGCATGCAGCCACAGGGACAGGAGCCGAACCGGAGGGCAAGCGGGACAGGGGAGGGGGGAGAAATCCCCTGCTGTCATCTCCTGCCCGACAGGAGCGGAGACTGGAGGGGATGAGGGGGGAAGCGCGGGCAGGAGACAGGGAGCAGCCATTACTTACCCCTGCAGAGAAGGGCTCCATTCCGCGTCACGACCAATTGGCCAATCAGCCAGGAGGATATTTGTATTTATTTATTTATTTTTTAAAAAAAATTTGCGCAGAGCAGGGGGAAAAAGTAGCTGGCCACCGGCCAATTTCCGTTCGCGCCTGGCGAGTGGGCGACCAGGTTTGTCGAGCACTGTCTATATCTATATACTGAGTTAAGTTATGGTGAGTAAAAAAAGTGACAAAAACCCTCCACAGGAAAGCAAATATGCAAATATAACTGTATGCTCATCTGCATGTCTTAGGCAGGTCTGCAACCCCGCCTTTCCCCATTATCACCCAGCATACAGCACTTCCACTGCAGCAAGGGATTCTGGGAAATGACATGCAAATGAGCACACACTTTTTGCCTCAATAACCATTTTTAACATGGTTCCCTATAGGCTTAAGCTTGCTGCATGGTCACAGCTTTGAGCACACTGTGTGCTCATTTGCATGTCATTTCCCAGAATCCCTTGCTGCAGTGGAAGTGCTGTATGCTGGGTGATAATGGGGAAAGGCGGGGTTGCAGACCTGCCTAAGACATGCAGATGAGCATACAGTTATATTTGCATATATATATATATATATATATATATATATATATATATATATATACACAAGTCATGATAATAAAGTAAACAAATGATGTTACTAATGGGTGGGTAACTGATATGATGAAACATACAGGACTCTCCATATATTGTATTGTATGTCTTTATTTATATAGCGCCATTAATATACATAGCGCTTCACAGTAGTAATACATGTGGTAATCGAATAAATAACAGATAATATAAATAACAGATCATGGGAATAAGTGCTTTAGACAAACATAACATTAAGGAAGAGGAGTCCCTGCCCCGAGGAGCTTACAATCTAATTGGTAGGTAGGGAGAACGTACAGAGACAGGAGGAGGGAGTTCTGGTAAGTGCATCTGCAGGGGGCTAAGCTTTATGTATCATGTGTTCAGAATGTTCACAGTGCTATTCGTATGCTTCTTTAAGCAAGTGTGTCTTAAGGTGGGTCTTAAAGGTGGATAGAGAGGGTGCTAGTCGGGTACTGAGGGGAAGGGCATTCCAGAGGTGTGGGGCAGTCAGTGAAAAAGGTTTAAGGCGGGAGAGGGCTTTAGATAAAAAGGGGGTAGAAAGAAGACATCCTTGAGCAGAACGCAAGAGTCGGGATGGTGCATAGCGAGAAATTAGGGCTGAGATGTAAGGAGGGGCAGAAGAGTGTAAAGCTTTAAAAGTGAGGAGAAGAATGGAGTGTGAGATGCGGGATTTGATTGGAAGCCAGGAGAGGGATTTCAGGAGGGGAGATGCTGAGGCAGATCTAGGAAACAGTAGAGTGATTCTGGCAGCAGCATTTAGGATAGATTGTAGGGGAGACAGGTGAGAGGCAGGAAGGCCGGACAGCAGGAGGTTACAGTAATCAAGACGGGAGAGAATGAGGGCCTGAGTCAGAGTTTTAGCAGTCGAGCAACAGAGGAAAGGGCGTATCTTTGTTATATTGCGGAGGAAAAAGCGACAAGTTTTAGAAATGTTTTGAATGTGATGGGCGAATGTGAGAGACGAGTCGAGTGTGACCCTAGGCAGCGTACTTGGGCTAATGGGTGGATGATCGTAGTTCCAACAGTAATGTGGAAGGAGGTAGTAGGGCCAGGTTTGGGAGGTAGTATGTGGAGCTATGTTTTAGCCATGTTGAGTTTAAGGCGACGGAGGGCCATCCAGGATGATATAGCAGAGAGACATTCAGAAACTTTGGTCTGTATAGCAGGTGTAAGGTCAGGTGTTGAAAAGTATATTTGTGTGTCGTCAGCATAGAGGTGATATTTAAACCCAAAAGATGTTATTAGGTCACCTAGAGAGAGTGTGTACAGAGAAAAGAGAAGAGGTCCCAGGATATTATTATATGCGATAATATCATACAAACAAACAAGCAAAACAGTTTCAGTTTTTTTAGAATATAGTTCTTATTCTGATAAAGAGGAAGAAGTTACTGTAAAAAAAAAATCACTAGAACATTATTTAAATCTTCATTGTATGAATATCTCCCTCCTGGGTACCGGCTTGTTCCCATTTCTCACAAGAACAGCCTTTTTAATTGATTCTACATTTTTGCCACTATTGACGAGCTCCGGAGCTATTAATGGTACAATCACAATCCTGACACTCACATAGTTCAGAGAATATATTTTTTAAAACAACTAGTGGTCTGCTGCCTTTGTTCTTTCTAAGCCAATTGGATGGGCATTTTGAGAAGGAAAGAGAGGCCTGAAGTAATACAATTATCTTCAAGCCATAACTTGTATTGTAGATATCAATAAGACACAACAACCGTTTAAATAGAAAATATGCTGTTTGTGTAACACAAATTGTATAGATAAATTAATTCTCGATTTTTAAGTCCAACTCAACCTTTTTTTGTCTACAAATTCCCTCATTCTAAGGCATAGATGTACTAAGCTCTGTTAGGCAACTTAAAGTGATGTTATAATATAATAATGCTGTATGACAATAACATAACGTTAAGCCATGCTTTCTTCCCTTTAGAGCAAAGTGTTAACTATAAGGGATGTTAGTGATAGGGAGATGATAATTATATACAAACAAGGAATTATCATATAATCTCTTATTCACTTATTCACTCAATTCTGTTAAGGTGAACGTGGGGTCTTAATGTTACATTATTTAAGTCAGCTCTAAACTTGGCATTACTCCCATCCAGACCCTGAAATAGGACCTCTGCAGTTTCTGGATGGGTATAATGCCACAGTTGGACACAATTTAAATATCATAGCTTTATTGCCTGGTGTAATTTCCCTCTCCTCCAGAAAAAGCCATATTTCAGGGTCTGGATAGGAGTAACGCCAAGACTTGCATAGTGGCACGTTTTTTGGAAGATAATAGAACATTATCCTACAATAATGTGACGTTAACTTTATTTTAATGAGATGTTGTAGGTACGTTGTTTTTGCATATCATCTGCTTTGTGGATACTGCGCTAACTTAGGGAACATAACACCCCTTCCTGTTTTAGTTAACATAATGTTATGCTCCCTGATTTAACAGAGCTGTTTCATCTAAGCCCAAGTACAAAATGTGACAGAATGAATATGTAAATATGCTTTAAACATATATATTTTGTTTAAGAAATATAGTGACATTTACTTTTTTGTAAGTGGCAAATAAGACATTAGTTCAACAGTAATAGTACTGTATTAATAATAGTACTGTAGTAGGACAGATGAGGAGAGAATGTGTTACATTTTTCAAAACAATTAGGCATATTTACAGATTTAGTTTTGCATTTGTAGGTCTTACAATGATTTTGGTACTTGAGGCATCGTTTGGAGGGGGAGATCCCAATGAACACCGTGACCATGTTCTGGGCACTGGTGCACTCCCGTATCCAGGCAGAATACACGCACACTGAGTCCACTGGCTTGGTTCCAGAATTTGCCTCCCAGAGGCCACCAAGCGGGGTGCTCTGCTCGGTATCCCCCCATATGGATGTCTTTACATTAACCCATTTTTAGTGCACTTAAATTTTTTTTACAGTGCACTTGTTATTGGTTTATTTTGATATTTGTTTGTCTGTTTTCTTTTATCTTATTTGCTTCTAACCAGGTAGGACTGCCGTTCAATTGCAAAACATGTGCAAAATAGACCTCGAGTTTCGGGAGCACATGAACAGAGCTCCCAAACAATTGTTTAAAAAAACAAACAATTTTATTGTTTTCTGGTATGAAGAGCTTCAGGAGCAATAACAGAGAACCAAAGCGCATCCAATCTTCAAATTTACATAGTATGGTGCAGTGCAGTAACCAATACAATATAGTATAAAAGTGCATAAAATTCATATAAAATTCTGCACACTCTTTTTTTAATACAGCCCATGAAATTGATCAGATGCTGCTCTTACAGATATCTTGAATCGAGAGGAGGAAGCACAGCTCTCACCAAGAATACAGGGAAGGACAAAAAACTGAAGAACGGTATAGTGCAATATGTATGGGCCCAATTAAAAAAATTAGAGACCAGGGGATGAATGCAATCACAGATTTGAAATGGAAATCAGTCTCTTCAATAGAGTAGTATAGTAGTCTTATTATAGTTTATAAAGAAAGACATGAAACGAGACAAAGCATAACTTTGTGTAGTAATTTTATAAACTGTTAAAAAGTGCAAATACACTCACAGACATCTGATATAGTCAGGCACTGGAGCCTGCAGTCTGAAGGTGGATCTCCTCTCATGTGTCCTCCTCGCTTGTTCCTCATGACGTCACTTCCAGTGGTATTCTCAGAGGGGCATAGTGAGAGAGAGCGATGCAGAATTGCCAGTCTCACACCAACTTCCAGGTTAACTGGATTTAATGTTCTTAATATATTTAAGTTAGCCAGCCCACAAGGAAGACACAGAGACTCGTACAATGACTGCAGCGGGAGTAATGTATGTTCTTTGATAGTTAAATCTACATCAAATAATTCTTGTATTTTCATACGAAATTTTCCTACAAAAATAGTCTCTTTGATATATATTCTCACAGAGAGTTCAGTGTGTTCTCAATGCAACTGTAAAGGGTAGTATTTTGACAAAGGTTCTGCAATGAACCTTATGATTAGGTTTGGGAGCAATGGTAACAAAAGCTTTGAGTGTTTTTCTGTGACATGCTGCCATCTTCTGGTTGAGGAGAACAGCCACTAAAACAATTATATTTAATCTATAGATGATAGAACAGTAAATATTGAAAACATGTCTTGCTTATTTTGAATTTGTCCCATTATGTTTTATAATGCCAAGACCAAAACCAAATCGAGTTCTACACAAGACACAATTTCCTTTTAGAATCAAACCAAAACACCAGTGAACGTGCCCACCGTTCGGTTATAATAATTTAGCAAAATGATTAAGATAAATTAGTAACCATATGAGTAGAGTGAATAACAGATCTAGCCAACATTATTGCACCTGATGGTGCACTCCCACGGGGGAAATGGCACATTGGCCCCAGGGCTGTCTTAACAGCATTATAGGCCCCCGGGCAAAGCAGTGCACTGGGCCCTGCCTACACAACCACTCACAGGAATAAAAATGTAAGCCGTTAATTGCCTCCCGCGAATCCGTTACAATATTCTGCTTCCATAACATTGCAAGCAATAAAAACGGCAACATTTCTCTTGCGAATGCAGACATGCCAACTCCCTGCTACACGTCATAACTTTTCTCCTTCTACCGAGTTAGCGGGAGATTTGAATGTTGAGGCGGGTGATCGGAAAATTAGTGTTAAATTCTGGTCTGTGTATAGATTAGCATGTGGCCCCTATGCTCGTGGGGCCCCTGGGCAACTGCCCAGCGTGCCCATGCATTAAGACGGCACTGATTGGCCCCACCCCTTCTTGCACAAGGCTTCTTCAAAACAATGGCTGCTTTTCCTGCTTGTGTGTGCCAGTGGTTGAAATAATTTTGGCTACATCTGAATATAGGAGAAAATGTTGCAACAATAGTGTTACTTATTGCCTTTGCGCAAGACTATAATTTTACTGATAAGCTTTTAGGAACGAAGTTACAACCTTCATCAGATCTAGAGATTTAAAGCCTAAAGTAAATGCAAATATATGTATTATAACTTATAACAAATACATTTCACAGATTAACAATGCAATGGACAAGTATGTTGTTTAGAAAGATTCAGGTTCATGGAAGAGTGTGGTCAAAGTTTGTTTACATTTGGAAAATTAAATCTTGTAGCTTTAAATTAGATTTGTAGTGGCAATTCATTAGCAACAATTATACAAGCAGAAGAATAGGTTTCATGAATTTCATAAAGAAGAATTTAACTTCCTAAGAAGATTTATAATCAGAGCCACCGACAGAAGGGGAGAGCCAGGACAAGTGTCTAGGGCCTGGTAGCCCTGGGGGGCCCGGCTGACTTGGATAGGAAGTTGGGTTAAGCATAAGAAAGGTATAACTTCTGCAAATGTTCCCTAAAGTTTCAGGGTCGGCCCACCTTTCCTTCCAGTTCCTGGGGTGGCCCGCTTCTACAGCTCTTGGGATTTCCCACCTCTCCATTCAGCTCCTGGGTAGTCATGCTTCTCCAGCCATCTTTCCCCGAGCAAAAATGTATCCCCCTAATCTTATACACCCTGGGGCCCATACCTCCTGCCTCCTTACATCCTCTCCCCCTTGCCACCTGTATCCTAAGGTGTAGGGCTTTTTGCCAGTCCCTCTGAGTGACTTCTTCAGGCTTCAACAGGGCCCTCTATTGAGCTTCCACTGGCTTTTGACAGGGCCCCTCCGAGTGTTACAGGTAGGTGCACGTGGTCCTGTGCCCTCCTCCAAATTTGAATCTGGCCCCCCTCCTTTCTTCCGACCCTCCCTTTCTTCAGACTCATACCTCCATCTCCCCCACCCCCAATGCCCTTGCTTATACCCCCCAAGGCCCATAACTATAAACCCCAAGCCCATACTTACTCCCCCAGGCCCATACCAATCCCTACAGACCTACTGTATACCAACCCCCCACCAGGCCCATGCCCATTAACATTTCCCCACAAAGTTCCTTTTCCCTCCCCCCATAGCTAATTTCCCTCCTCCTTCTCTCTCCCCATACCTCCCCACCCCCCATACCTCCCCATCCCCCATACCTCCCCACCCCTCTTCCCAGGCCAATACCTCCTTCAGCCCTTTCCATTAGTCCTGTGCTCCAAGACTTCTGTTGGCGGCTTTGTTTCAAAAGGCATTCTATGTATAACGAGTTGTGGGTTGTATCCTGCTATAGTCCCAACTTCAACTAGTTTATTTGGTCTGGATGCCTCAGCGTGCGGGCTGCCTATCACTGACTTGCAGTTTTCGTTGAACTTTTAGGAAACCTTGTTAAATGCCACTGGTCTGGATTACCAACCAGAGCAGTGCTTTTTACTTGGCAACTGAGGAAGTAACATTGCTGAGTTATCGAATAAAAACACAAACACTGGAAATGTTATTCCCAAATGTAAATGCATTCATAGCATTAACTGATCGATACATAGTCCTATACTTTATACCTACAGCATATATTCACATTGTCGATAGCTATTTTACATGCTTAATATTTGTTGCAGGTGACTTGGTCTATGCTATGGGGACAGTAAATCAAAGAATCCTGACTGATACAAAAAAAGATTTCTGAACGAGAATAAACCAATACATTCATGTAAATCTGGTGCTCTTTGCAGGCCCAATTTTAAAAGGTGGGAATCATACTTTTCTCAGCTCCTTATTTCTAATGTCTGACACCGCTCGCAAATAATGTCAAACATACTATTTTTCTTAGCATGGTATAAAAAAAACATGTGTTGGGTGCTTCACAATTTTATTTTTTTCTGAATTTTTTTTTTGTTTTCATCTAAAAGTGAATCAATGAACTGTATCATATTCAACTGATTTATTTGATCCAATTTTAATAGGATTCCCAATCAAAGCACTGATTGTGAAACATCCAAACATCCTAGCAATACAGTGACACATTCAGTCACATAGTCCCTCTTTATGTCAGTCAGCATTCCTCTTTCACAAAATGTATATTTAGCAACAACATTCTGCATGGAATAAGTTCTGGTGTATAGCATTTCCCACTCCTTTTAAACATTTGTTTTGGGGTATGCCACTTTCTATAGCACTTCTGGTTCTAATCAATCTTTCATCATATGTGATAACATTTATATATGTATATTATCACTTTCATCTTATCTTCTCATGTCAGACTTCTGTATATAGTTTGGTCATATTTCGTTGCTCCTTCTAGCCCCCTTGTGACTCAGTAGAAAAAACAATCACTTCGGGTCATTGCTGTGTCCACTTTTAAAATTATAATAAGTAACCTCTACGTTTAGATACACCACTTTAGTGTTAGATATAAGCATTCATCATCTTGGAATAGGCTAGTAAAATATTTAGGGCAATACATATTATATCAAATTAATGTGGTTAGTTAACATTCACGTACCAGACAATACTGCAATGCATTACTGCTCTGTTACTAAAGATGGGTGGAACTGGCAAAATCCGTTCCCCAGAATTATTCAGGTTCTCCCTTCAAAATCCGTTCTGCGGGGTAAAATCCGTCTGCAGATTGGGTATGAAACAATCCGTAGTATTAATCCGAATCCACCATTGGATACAATCAACGTGAATTTTTGAGAATCGGCACTCCGATTCCATATTGAATCCGAAATCCGTACCATGGATTGTTAAAAATCCGCACTCAGATAATGAAAAGATCAGTTCTCTCTCCCCCCCCCCCACTCGGATTTAATCTGAGTGTGCATTAATAAAAAATCTGTCCATGAAATATTAATCCGCCATGTGGATTGTCAGTGATAGAAAAAACAAAATCCGGAAAAGGCGGATTGGCCTTTTTGAGATTGGTTCACAGATTTCCATGAACCAAAGGAAACGGCAGGTCTGAGGTGGTTCTAAATCCACCAAAACATTTATCCTATCTCTATCTGTTACCCCTAGGTACTGAAGGAACTAATCCTATGCTGTGCTGAGAATTCAGTGCCGGGCTGCTAGGTGATCTATGATATATGAAATTACTTAACAATTCTGGTTCATTATGTAATAAATTACTTCATCATACAGTACTTTAAGTCCTAAGGCCCAATAACTGTTTAATTTTCAAAGTGATGTATGGTAGTGCAATGTATTGCACTTTATATTCCTTTTCAAATACAGATGTTTTTCATCTCTCATAGAAAAAGAGAATAAGTAATAAAAGCAATATCAATATGATAGCACATAATAGGATATTCTAAGCATCAACATTTACATTAGGTTATATCACATGTTCTGTACCGACTCCATTTCACTGCCAGCTATACCCATTTGTTACGCTATTGATTTCATGATCTCATGCTATTTTCCTGTTTATCATATTTAATTGTCTCATTGTTGCCTTGAGTTTGCACTGTGTTGTTTTTCCCACGCAGTACACAGGAAGCCGTTCTATGGCGTTCGGCTTCCTTGGATTGATTCTCACAGAGACTGGGACCAGCCTACTCCTGTGCGCTTTGTAATCTGTGAAAGAGTACTCGTTTATCCAACCTCAGGAGACTTCCTTCCTAGGACCTAGTGCAGACAGTAGCCTAATCATGTTTGTTCCCAATGAGAGCTCCCCACGTAATCCTGATATTCTTATCTCAAGAGCTGTCACTTATTTTTTTTTTATGTATATATTGTTTACTGGTAATTTTGGTTTAGCATGCATAAAAATTATCTACAAAAAAATGTAATGGAGAAAATAATCACTTATCTAAAGTACATGTCACATAATACTTTTGTACCTTTTTAAGTACAGCTTCCAGTTTTACAAGTGAATGAAATGCCTAAATGCTGCCAACTGGGAAATAAAATCTCAAAACCCTTTGTAAGCTAAAGGAAAACTTATTGGGCTTGATATACTTTTACCATGTTTATGCAAGATAAACGAGAAGGTTTGGTTAACAAAAAAAAAAAAGCTCAGATATAAAAAAAAATGAAAGGCCGACTCAAACTGAAATGCTGAGTATTTCATGCACTGTTTCCTGCTTCATAATAAGGATGACAATGATCAAAAATCCTTAACATCTAATGTTTTTTTCTTTTTAGTAGATCTACCTTTCAAGCGTCCACGGGACATACAGTACCTACTAATGAAACTGACCGCTTTATACAGGCGTCATACAGAGATGCAAAGAAATGAATGTGTTTGACTAATTCTGATGCTGAATGTTAATGCTTCTGAACACAGCAGGGCTTTTCTTCACCACCAGCAGTAAAGAACAATGTCAATTATTGTACGCTCAGATATGTGATATAATGATCTGAGAGCTGCTTCCATTTTATCATTTTGCTTCTTCCAAATATCTGTTCCTTTCCAGTTGCTCTTTATTGATTTGCATGTACACAAATGATTTTGTCATACACAAGATGTTCACTGTTATCTTCATAAATATGCATGTTACTGTTATCTAACCGAAAGAGACCCGCTAAAGTAAATAAGCAGGGAAGTTGCTGTGCAATCCTCACTTAGCAGATGTCCAGAAGAGAAAGGGAAATATGTACTACAGATAGCAGTTATTTGTCTAATGATTTGCTTTGGTGATTTATACTGTTTAGAAATCATTAAAGCCATAGATTGTTGTGTGCATTCAAAACAAAAGCATTGTGGAGCAATTATTCTAGACCCCATGTCTCCACATATGAAAGGGAGAAATGTTTGCTTGCCATAGAGCAATTTGCTGCTAAAGGTGCAGTTCTTCCTGAGAAAAAATGAAAAGGCGTATTAAATAATAATAGCATGTTCTTGTATAGCGCTGCTAGTTGTACGCAGCGCTTTACAAATACATTTTGCAGGCACAGGTCCCTGCCCCAAGGAGCTTACAATCTATGTTTTTGGTGCCTGAGGCACAGGGAGATAAAGTGACTTGCCCAAGGTCACAAGGAGCTGACACCGGGAATTGAACCAGACTCCCCTGTTTCAAACTCTCAGTGCCAGTCAGTGTCATTACTCACTGAGCCACTCCCTCTCCCTAATACTTTTTAAATACTTTTTTAATTCGACACCTATTTTATTGCTATACTAATATTCTTGCTTCTCTTCCTTTAACTAGTGTTTTGTATGTAAAGTTGGAAAAAAAAACCAACGAAAGAAACTTGAACTTAAATTCAACGTTTTCCAATAAACCTATAGAATGGATCAAGGATGAACTATTTTGGACATTAACCCAATTGGTTGGTGTTTGAAACTGTCCATTTTAATGTATCTTTGTGTATTCATATGCAGAAATTACTATACTAATTATAGTATTTGCAACCATGTATCTGTCATCATACTGTCGTGGCCCCTTTTATTCTCCAACATCTCCGAATTTTTTCAGGGATATTTTCCGAATGCCTCGCACTTCACCGCACTTCACCGTGTTCATGCCGCATTCATACCGCATTCACTTTCATGCATTCAATATTACGATCGCGTCACAATACCGGAGCATATTCCGGGGGAAAAAAAAATACTGCATCTGCCCGCGGGTATCAGAGTTGCGCCGATACGGCTGCATTAGGATAAAGGCAGCCGCCACTGTAACTCTGTGCCCAGGACAGAACAAGAGGTAACTCTCAATGTATTACTTCCTGGTAAAACATTTGATAAATAAATACAATTTCATCACACGTGTTTATTTATAAACTATTTCACCAGGGGAAAAAATACACTGAGTTACCTCTTGTTTTCAAGTATGTCCTGGGAACAAAGTAAAGCTGACAACATTACACGAGTACCCTATGAGTTATTGGTGACCAGAGCTAACGTGCTCAGACCTGTACAATGCATTGTCAGCCTGAACATGACGTGTATTTCAGCATGACATTAACAGACAATTTGATTCTACCTTTTTTTCAAATAAGGTATACAGTAAATTGATATATTTGCATCTCCTGTAGATATCGGTGTCCTTAATCATATTTTCAACTAGACTAACAAGCATTGAGGTAGCATTTGTGTCAGAGTCTTTCCTCAGGCATATTTTCTCTAATGATAATGCTAAGCATTACAAGCACACTAACTGTATACAATAAGTCACTTTTGGGATCGGGAATAGTGCTGCTTGTTATCTTATTAAAGCAATCGACAGGATACAACAAATATAAATTAAAAAAACGCATCATGCTCATGATCCCAACAATTGAAAATTGGCACAGTGAAATAAAACCTAATAATTTAAGGCGGTGCTTTCAAATAAATGCCTTTAAATAGAAACATACATTTTAATATGGGGCACTCAAAGCCTCTACTGTGAAAAATGATGTGCTCACTTAATATAAAAAAACAAGTAGTTAAAAAAATGGGGCCAGCCCATCCCCAAATGAATGTTCCCATATGCACACAATACATCCTCATTTATACATTTGCAACTTATCTAACATATAGAAATTGAGACTTTATTTGTTGTTTTGTTATCATTTGTCATGCTTTTAATCTCAGCTCCAACCATGTATTATTATGTGTGCCCCTATTGTTCGTTTGTGTGACCATAATACTCTTGTTATTGGGATCTTTGAATTGCGAATATGATCATGGCCTACTTCCTATATTACGTACTTTAAACCTAATGAACTGTTATACTGTAGTAGTAATTGATTGCACAGGCATTTTATAATTGTACTGTGGCACCAGAGTCGGGATGGTGACATATCTAATGTATTTTATATTGGTCAAACATAACCCAGATTGTGGTCTTTTTATGACTGTTATCTGTACTTGCGGTAGATGTATACATTGGATCTGTTGCAAATGAATGATGATGTGTCATGTGCACATGCAGGTGTCATTTTGAGGATGGAATGGCCAGCCTTTATCTATTTATTTGTGTAATGTTCTTCTGAACTTATTGTTTTTTTTTTTTTTAATAAATTGTACACGTCGTTTTTCAGTGTCAGTGTTTTGAGTGCTCTATAATCAATGCTTCATTGTTTTTCTATGAATTGTCCGGATAGTCAGCCCTAGTACTCCATCAGCATCTATTCCTAGCATGATTTGTGCAGGGTTAACAAATCTTCCACTAAATGAAATACAGAAAAACTCACAAAATATTATCTATTGTGTTTATCTTTAAAAATAAAAATACAAATAGATGTTAATTGCCCTGGCATGACAGATGATCTAAAATTGGTTACATAGCTTTAATTATCAGACTGTATCCTATTTTATTTAACATATTGAGCCAAGGTTAGTCCATCTATGTTCTTATCCATTAAATGGTGTTGGTACTCAGAACGACAATGCTCTCAGTTAAGCGATAACCCCATAATATTTCTTCCCTGCTGTGACTCCGTACGCCTTCGACTTTCTGATAACCCCATAAGCTCCGCATCTGAAGTTTTTCCAAACTTGTCGCATTACTCACATAGATCAGCATACACTTTAAAATAAAGGCGAGGATAATACAACGTAACCCTTTCAGTGCTGGCTTGTATTTGTTCAAATGGTTTCTCTTTTGTGTTCCAATATATTACTGTACATGCATTTTCTTAGTAATGTGTTAAACTTTGATGTATTTTTCCCAAAATATGTTGATGAACAATACTTTCTTAACCGAGTTCCCACTGTTGAAAATAGTCGTTATGAACAATGACATATTGTATTTCCACTACAAGGTCGCTGCTGTTGATTTTATTAAATTTGCATTTGAAGTTTTATCTCAATAACATATGCAAAACTCCCCCCAAACAATCAAACATTTCTCATATATCTTGTTTAAATGCCTTGGCAATATGTCGCCATACCATTCTATATTATTTTAGAACATTTTTACTAGTATTGTAACATTTGGTGAGGAGGTTATGTGCTAACTTTGAAAGATACTGCCAATCTTATCTTTTCCAGAATTATTGCATAGCAATGTATTTCCTTTGTGAGATACAAAAGTGCTGATCTCTTTCTCAAAGTCAAACTGAGGACTGCAACAAAGACATTTGACTGGTTTGCTGCCGACATATAATAATTTATAACCTTTTATCACTGAGCAGTATATTTTCCATCAGTTTATTCCAGCGCTTGCTAAATGTGATACAAGCAAATTAATATGGTTCTTTGTATAAACACTATCTTCCCAGTGAAAGACATCCACTTTGTAGCCCGAGTCACCTTATCATTTGAAATCTGATATTTCGCTTTACACTGAAATTCCAACAAGCGTGAACATGCTTCTTTCAGAATCAAAAATAAATGATGTCAAGGAACAAAAGATGGATGTGCAGTCTCAGGCCCTTTTATTATAACTTGGTTGTTTTGCTTTTTTAACCTTGACAAATGTCATTGTCATTTTCTCATATATATATATATATATATATAATCAAAAAATAAATAGATGATACCGTTCTGTGGCTAACGAAATGCTTTTATTTGTGCGAGCTTTCGAGATACACTGATCTGAGCAAAAGCTATACTATAAAACGGTTTTATAGTATAGCTTTTGCTCAGATCAGTGTATCTCGAAAGCTCGCACAAATAAAAGCATTTCGTTAGCCACAGAACGGTATCATCTATTTATTTTTTGATTATTGAAGCTCGGATAACACGGTACTGATACCTCTACATATATATATATATATATATATATATATATATATATATATATATATATATGGAAAAAAGGAGGAGAGAGCGCACACCCATAGCGTAAAATAGTACATTTAATGAGGGGAAGAGGAGGGGGTAAAAAATGTACTTACAAAAGTACAATAAAATCAAGCATTGCGTGATATAATCACCACCATCCGGTTAGTATTGCAACATCTTGGGGCAATCCCAGTCTTGCAGTATAAAGGATCGACATCCCAGCAGGTATCCAGGGCAAGTGATGCTGTACAATGCTGTGTTAGAGTCCTGGAAAGTGGCTCCGTATGATTCAAGCCTCTGCAGCACTCGCGCATGGATCAATCTGCTCCAGCGCTCGGTGATGACGTCAGTGTCAATGCGTCCGACGTGATCCATTGATACATGCGCGAGTGCTGGAAGGCTTGAATCATACGGAGCCACTTTCCAGGACTCTAACACAGCATTGTACAGCATCACCTGCCCTGGATACCTGCTGGGATGTCGATCCTTTATACTGCAAGACTGGGATTGCCCCAAGATGTTGCAATACTAACCGGATGGTGGTGATTATATCACGCAATGCTTGATTTTATTGTACTTTTGTAAGTGCATTTTTTACCCCCTCCTCCCCTTCCCCTCATTAAATTTACTATTTTACGCTATGGGCGTGCGCTCTCTCCTCCTTTTTTCCTTTTAGATTCCCTGTGGACGTGGTTTGTCCATATTGAGAGCAGCCGGAGACCCTCTACACCAGAACCCACATTATCATTGGACTTATCTTTGAGGACTGGTTATCACACTTTTTTGCTTTTCTTTATATATGTTGTCATTTATTCAATGCATTATTCCTTTATGGTTTACAGGTTTTATATAGATTTGTGCTAGATTTGATTATTTTAGTTATTCACTATTATTAGTTTATATTGTGTAGATTAATACGATTTTCAGTCAGTTCATACATACACACTGGAATAACCATAGGCAGAGGCGCTGCTTTCTTTTTCTGTTTGTCATATATATATATATACAAAATTATATATATATATATATATATATATATATATATATATATATATATAATTTTTTTATTATTTTTTTCTTAGGAGGAAACACTGTTCCGTGCAGGGCTGCTACACTCTTTTAGATAACTTGGGAAATGCAAACTTTGATCACCTTTAATAGTTCACCATAATGATTACGGTGTAGAGCTTCTTACAGTCCTCACTTTCTGAGGGGGATGTATCTACTTAAAGAAAGTGCCCATACAAGGGGGTTTGGACACATTGCTCCATTTTTCTGCTTGCATTTGGCGCAAACTGTTATCCTGGAAAGTTAACACCAGCTCAGACCCGGCGGATTTATTTGACATAAATACAAGATATAAAAGTGCCCCGTGCTTGCTTCATCTCATTATAATCTGTGTGCCATGTAACTCCTATTGAAATACTTCAGATCGCAATCTGGCTCACACAACGCAAAACGTGAGGAGCAAAGATCTGAATAGATTTGCGCAAAGAGAGACATTATGGAAATGGTGTGGTACTGTATGCATCAATTTTGCTGCAAACTTGCCATTATACGTCACCCCCCATAGAGTTGTCTTGCTAGAAAAGAAGGCACGTGCTTCTTTAAAGAATTTAGTTAACATTTATGCTTTCTCCCCTATGTTCCAGTTGATGAATCAAAACATGCAGCTTTATAGTGTAATAGTAGCAAATACTGGTATGCCAAACGTTAGAATATATGTATATATTTTTTAGCTCCACATCCAGTACGATAACAATATCAACCACTGTATTTGGGTGGAAATGTAATGCGGATTGATTAGCAAAAGATCAGTCAGTACTGCTCACATACCCCCATTGCAAAGACATTTCCTAGTGGTTTGTGTACAATGAAAGTTGTGAAACCAGATTTTATTTTGCATAGCAGTTGAATACAGTAAATATATAACTGCTTCTGCACTTTTTTTTAAATGTTATTGTAGCAGGGAAATGAGCTGATTAACTAAAAGGAGGACACATATAATTCTATTTGTGAAGGATTATTGATTTGTAAATTACTTGTACAATTTTGCATGAAGTGGCTGTACAAAATGTTTAGCTTTGTTTCCTGAATGGATTACCACTTTTGTTTTTGTTCTTTCTTTCTTGCAGTACCTCACTACTGGGCGATTGATTCCAGTCATGTGCTTAGCACAATGTTATGGTCAGATGGTCATTTTTCATTGTATGTATATATGTCTTTATTTATATAGCGCCATTAATGTACATAGCGCGTTACAGTAATAATACACGTGACAATCATATAAAGAACAAATAAAACAAATAGCAGATCATGTGAATAAGTGCTTTAAACATAAAAGTAACATTTCGGAAGAGGAGTCCCTGCTCCGAGGAGCTTACAATTTAATTGGTAGAGAGAACGTACAGAGACAGTAGGAGGGAATTCTGGTAAGTGCGTCATTGGTGTGAGCCTTAAATAGTTTTGCATGGACCAGTGCAGATTATTTCTTTCATTCAGATCTCCAGCAGTCATACTGGTCCAGCACCTCTTCTGATAAATCAGAATGTTTGACAAGTTTTCCATGAATATATACAAAGAAAATGTCACACCTGACTAGCAAGTGGCACAAGCAACGTTTATCCCCAAAATAAACCCCCCCTGAAGGGGGGTGGACAACTCTTTTGCTCCAATTTTGGTACGTTTTATAATAGAGTATGGGCTAATACGGGTTTAAAATCACTTTAGTTAGTTAACATAACTGACGTTTACCTTTGAGGTCTGCATGCTCACTCTGTGTAGCACACGTGGTCTGGATGAGTGGCATCCGCGTCGCGTGAGGCAGCACTTCTTTTGAATAGTTTATAATGGCCATTCTGTCCTGGTGACCATTTGTAGCTCTGCCTCAGATTCATGAGCAGTCCCACCCACCCTTTTACTCATTTTTGGGTTTTAAGTTATATGTAATTTGTCATAGCTGGCAAAGGCTATTGTAAGTTCTGTCAGACTGGCCACATTTTATTGATAAGAAAAACATCTGGATATGATTCTGCCATTGTTTGGTGAGATAGGAGGGAGAGGATTCCCTCATGTTGGGATCAGCGGGGGCCATGAGCGGCAGCTGCGCCCTTGGGCACAAGGTTGATGATTCGGGAGCAGCCTTGCAGTTAAGGCTGCGGCCCCAGTAACTTCTACAGCACAGTTATTACCTTGTTAATACCCCAGTTATTACCTTGTCGCGCAAATTTCCCCAGCGGGGCGCAACAGGTTTTCAGTGAGACAGTGAAATTGAGCTCACAGTTTGCGACGGAGGCGTGGTCACTTCTCCGCTGGTGGTTCAGCCAATGAGGGCGAACCAGTCGCGTTAGGTCATGACCACGCCCCTGTAAAATCCTTGCCACGCCCCCTCCCATCTCAATCTCTCCCTCTCTCCCAGGACCGCAGATCACAGTAAAGCGCTATGCACGCCCCTCCTCCCCCCCCATCCCAGGCGTGCATGCTACAGTGCTGACTGGGAACACAGGCTAATACTTTGTGTAACGGAGTTTCCCTGGCCCAATCTCATATTGACCCCCTTCTGTGGAAACTGACCCATGTTACATGGGGTGTAGTGTGAAACAAAATAGCGGGTCCCGACGACCTGGGAGACCGCATGGACTGTTTGCAGAAAGTTACATGCTATCATATGCAAAACCTGTGCGGGGCTTGGTGCGAAAGTCAGTGTCCCAGCCCTGCAAGGTGAGTGACGCAAAAGCAGGAGCCGCGCCTACCTACTCTGTGACGGGCTCAGAGCGGAGCCGAAGTCACGCCCTGCTACTATGTGCCCCTCCTCTAAACTCCACCAAAGGGAGGGGGTACAGTGAGCTGAAATTAGTATCCACCGATGTCACTGGGGGAGGAGCCAGATACAAGCTGCCGCACCCTCAGTTCCTCTCCCGACTTGAGAGAGGTCAGTCACCAAACCCAGTTGTGCAGGGCTCTGCCACACTGTGGGCCCTCCCTTAGGGGAAAGGCAGGTAGACTGTTCCCACTACTCTGTTAGGGGGTAGTGGAAAAGCTAGGCCTGCTTCCAGGGCCCTGACTGGGAGTGTATGGCCAGGTCCATCCTGCAGGAGAACTCCTGTCTTTCCTGTGTTCCTGTGTTCCTGTACTGCTGTGTATGCTGCTCCAGTGTATGCTGTTGGTGCAATAAAGTGTTCCTGATTTATAAAGAAGCGGTTTTGAGACTGGAATCTCTCATCCCTGAGCGGGACGTTCTATTCCAGGGATTCCACTCCATATCCTGGGGCCTGCAATAGATGGAGGTGCTGTCACCATGAGTACGTACTGGATATGTCAGCAGAAGCCTGTCCTGATCTTCCCCATAACATCGAGCGGGAGACTCAGGACTCCTGTAAGCCAGCAGGTGCACCACACTATTATGTTTTGTAACCAGAGTCAATTTCCCCGTGCTAGGGCCAACATGAGATTGGGTGGGGGAAACACAGTTACATTTGTAATTAAAGATATTAAAGCTGGTGCCTTGTTGACTTCCATTTATTTCTTTTGTGTTATTATTTGGAGTGCGTTGTTTTAGGGCTGTGGGGCCCAGCCCATCCATGAGTTAAGTCAATTCAAACTCTAAATATATAAAGAAAATAATAGTATGTTCAGCATAATGTCTATCATCAGGGTTCATCAGGTTGTGAAGTAAGTCAGTGTACTATTCTACTAATATTCAGAACAATTGTAATCCTGGATATTGCCAATAAGGTATATATCACCAATTATAGATTCATGCCATCATACTGTAAAACATCCCTAGTTCACACTAACATCAAAGGAAGACACTTACCTCCAACATAAATTAAACATTCAAGTGCTATATTACAACGTACACATAATTTTTTATATACAGTCCGAAGCAAATAGCTATCGTAAGTTCTAAAGAAAGGTGGTTGATGAAAGTGGTTTTTCATCTCTTTATCTTTTCTTTTTATGACGAGGTGTTTCACGAAGGGATTACATAGGATTAACATGGCTAAATCTAATTCATCATGATATACTAAAATAGTTCACTGAGGAGTAAGTCATAAAACAATTGTGTGTTTGCTTCCTCCATTTCATCACTTTTTTCAGAGACTCTAGTATATTCACAAAGGTAAAAGATCAGTTTCATAGGAGAGATCTTATTCCAGATAAACTGCTTGAATATTTTAACAATGCTCAACATTCTTTCTTTGTATTGGTCAACACCTGACAGATTATTTCAACAAGAAGGGTGGGGTTTTGTCTTACATCTGACTGCTTCCTCTGGATAATATCACTTCTATGATTCACGTTTCAGTACGATTAAAAATGGAATTGTAGTTTAAGTAAGATCAGGTGTGTGCTCTTCATGGAACATATATAAAACAATAAACATATCTCCCAATCTCAGCCAAATGTATGTCACTCAATGTATGGAATTTATCCATATCGGTTTTACGTGAGATGGTTTTTATCCCATCATACAATTTGCCTGTTCATTTCTCCCATTTTTGAAAAAACCGTAACTGTGCATAAAATAATAAAAAAAAACTTACATTAAGGTATTTTTGTATTACTCTCCCAGGTGACTATTTCATTAACTTATTCTTACCTACAAATCATATAATCAAGCCCCATCAATATCATGATTTGAATGTTACATTTAGTAGCCCAAACTACACTACTGTACCTCCACTGAATATGGCCTGCAATGATATAGTAAACCATGGAGCAATTAGTACCAACATGACATGACTATGATTATGAATGGAAAGCACACTAATAATGAGGGTGCGCATAAATGGCAAATTTTATGTTTTTTCAATGAAATCCTCTTATCTTTCAATATGGTATCACTCACTCACTCACTCTCTGCCCTAAAGATTATGTGCCTTATTCTGTTAGCTGCTATACCACATATGGGATTTTACATGCGATAATGACAAATCAGCACTGTTGCATTTTACAGAATAATAGTGTATGTGTTTGAACTAACTGTAAAGGGTTCAGATTGGTAAAAATTTGGAATTTTCTGGGAAAATAAAAATAAAAAGGAAGATAAATGTGTGCAATTATGTGGGGTGCAATGGCAAAAAGGGAGAAAAAGCAAATAATGATCATGCGTGTCAAGATTTCACAGAGATTGTCTCAAATTGTGTAAACAGTGATATTGCCTTGCCATGCTTTATGTCAGGCCTGCACAACTAGTAAAGTGAGAAGGGCCAAACTGATCCAAGGGAAAAAAAATTGGACCGCACGGGTAAAATCATCATCATCACCATCATCATCTCTCATCTAGCACCTCATCATCATCATCATCATCATCATCATCATCATCATCATCATCATCATCATCATCATCATCATCATCATCATCATCCTCATATCTCCCCCAGCACCCCTCATTATCATCCTCATATCTCCCCCAGCACCCTTCATCATCACCTCATATCTCCCCCAGAACCCCTCACTATCAACCTTTGCGATATTCCCCATCTATCTCTCATACCCCCATCTCTCCCCCTCACCCATATACATAATACTCCCCCTCCATATCAAACACACAATACCCCCCTGCACACCACACACATCCCCCCCCTGCACCTCACATCCTTCGCCCCCCTTGCACCTCACATCGCTCTCCCCCCTTGCACCTCACATCACTCTCCCCCCTTGCACCTCACATCACTCTCCCCCCTTGCACCTCACATCACTCTCCCCCCTGCACCTCACATTCCTCTCCCCCCTGCACCTCACATCACTCTCCCCCTTGCACCTCACATCACTCTCCCCCCTTGCACCTCACATCACTCTCCCCCCTTGCACTTCAAATCACCCCCTTGCACCTCAAATCACCCCACATACACCTCAAATCACCCCCTTGCACCTCAAATCACCCCCTTGCACCTCCAATGACCCCCCTGCACCTCAAATCACCCCCTTGCACCTCAAATCACCCCCCTTGCACCTCAAATCACCCCCCCCCGATGCACCTCAAATCACCCCCCCTGCACCTCCCATCACCCATCACCCTCCCCCCTGCACCTCACATCACCCATCACCCTCTCCCCCCCTGCACCTCACATCGCCCACAGGACCGCCAACAGAAATCATGGGGCAAATGAAAGGAGCAGCCCCCCCCCGAACCCATAGCACACCCCCCACCCCTAACCCATAGCGCACCTACCACGAAAAAATATATTTTAGCGCGCAACTTTTACTTAACTGTTTTCTTATTGTGATACAGAAAAAAACATTACAATGCAACCTGTTTAATTTATATTTTCAAAAAAAGACATGTGACTGCCTGCCTGGGTGGGTGAGTGGGTGGGTGGGTGAATGACAGTGACTGGATGGGTTAATGACAGTTGGGTGAATGATGGTGGGTTAATGATGGTGGGTGAGTGAATGGCGGTGGGTGGGTGAAAGGCAGTGCGCGGGTGAATGGCGGTGGGTGGGTGACTGGCGGTGCGTGGGTGAATGGCGGTGCATGGGTAAATGGCGGTGCGTGGGTGAATGGCAGTGTGTGATGGAATGGCGGTGGGTGGGTGAATGGCGGTGGGTGAATGGCGGTTGGTGGGTGGAGACAGTGACTGGGTTGGTGGGAGACAGTCACTGGGTGGGTGACAGTGACTGGATGACAGTGACTGGGTGGGACTGGACAGTGACAGGGAGACAGTGACTGAGAGACAGTGACTGGGAGACTGTGACTGGGTGACAGTGACTGGGTGACAGTGACTGTGACAGGGTGACAGTGACTGGGTGGGTGACAGAGACTGGGTGGGTGGATGACAGTGACTGGGTGCTTGACAGTGAGTGGGTGACAGTGACTGGGTGGGTGACAGTGACTTACCTTGACCGGGTGGGTGCAGCTTGCCGCCAGACGCTTTCCCCTCCTGCCCCCGATATCCCTGCGGCAGCTGCCTGGGACAGGAGGTGGGCTTGGGGGCGCGGGGGGTGGGCTCGAAGGGGTGGGGGGCACGGGAGGTGAGCTCGTGGGGGGGGCCACGGGAGGTGAGCTCAGGGGGATGCGGGAAACTGGCCATGGAGGGAAGCAGGCCGCAGGAGGAGCTGGCTGTTACTTCCCCCTCCTTCCCACGTTGGGAGAAGGGTGGGGGGGGGAGGAGGCCGCAGAGGAGCTGGCTGGTACTTCCTCCTCTGTCCCACATTGCGAGCGGGGAGGGGGGGAGCAGGGGGGGGGGGAGTGGGCCCTGTGCATGCGCGCCGGGACCGCGGGAATAGCCGCCATTTTTTTTTTCATTTATTTAATTAACTGGCGACCGGCCGCACAGAGAGGCCCGCAGGCCGTATGTTGTGTAGGCCTGCTTTATGTAGTCTCTTTTCCAACATTTCCATGTAACATCTTTTGATGCAGGTTAAAACCAGAGATACTGAGTACATTTTGCACATAAATCTTGTGACAGCTCTTGATAGCTATGTTGTACTGTAACAAATATTTGATACCAAAAAATATTTCACATCAATGTTTCTCTGGCAGAAAAAACTAAGGGTGGGCACTGCCACTGGTGTTTTGGTTTTGGTATTTGTAACGGCTTGGATCACATGCGCCATCTTTCTATGTGTGAAGGACTACAAGTGGTCATTGTAAAGTTATGTATACATGGATTGCGGCACGTCGGTGCCCCATTTCCCTACGGTGTTTCCTGGGCCTGCATCCGATAGCCTATGCTGGAGCGATGGATGACCATATTTAGGCATCGCCCTATGGTTCCTAGGCTCACTGTGGCCCCGTTAAGCTAATCATTGGGCCTGTGCCATGTGCAGAGGTTAGGTTACTCAGCCACCCGCCGTGAGAGACTATGGTTTCCAGATCAAGGCTATTTTTTCCCTCCAAACTAGTGCATTTCAGTTCTTATTTTGCCAAGTTCTTTTCATTGCAGTGGTTGGTGTCTTGACCCTTTATATTTTGTTAAACTCATTGAGATTAGAGTGTGGACCCTCTTGTGGTCCTATTCAGAATTATGACTTTTCCCAGAGGATCCAGAAGGAACATTAAGGGTAATTTTGTTTCGGCAGCGCCCTCCACCTAGCAAGCAAGGAGTTTCCCTGTAGTTAGGTAAGTATTTCTGTGCTTGTTGTATTGTGTTTTACTGTTAGCGCCGGCTAAATAAACTTTGGTTCGTTAAATCCTAATGTTCTGTTGTGTGATTGTATGATCCCCTGTAGTCCGTCTGGTCAACCATGACAGTATTGAATTTGGTTCTAAAAAAAAAAAACATGTTTTGATTCTAAAAGTTTTCTATGTTTTGGGTTTGGATTTGGTTTTTCAAAAACATGACTTGTTTGGTTTTGGAGTTGGTTTGGATTTTTACAAAGTGACAAAAAAATGTCAATAAATCACGTAAAATTATAATCAGAAAACAAATAATATAACTTAAAAAAGTTAAAAAATGAAAATATATATAAAGCCCAAGTTTTGAACTTCAGTGGTGTCAGGATCGCCACCAGGCTCCGACCCCAGCATGCGTGATGTGGCTGTACTTCTGGCATTCACAGATGCTTAATCCGTTGAGGCGCGCTCCTACAGTATCACCACGGCACACGCTCTCTCTGGCGGCGAACCCACTAAGTGCCGCGCTCCTCGAACGCGCACACGCCGCGTGGCAACAAACACTAGCAGCTTCAGCTGTGTTACACCTGCAGCCAATCCTGCACTACCTTATTGGCTGGCAGCTTATGTGTGAGGTCATCAGCTGCTGGTTCCTGATTGGTGCTTTCCCCTTTAAATGACTTCCTGTTTCACTTTCACTTTGCTGAACATAAACACTGTTGTGCTGTGCTCGCTGCTTCCTGGATCTTATCTGTTCCTGTGCCTTGCCTGACTCGTGTTGTGACTCCTGCCCATACCTGGACCTGTCTCTTCTCTACCCCTGGACTTTGGCTTGTTATTGGACCCCCGCTCTCTCCTCTCCTCGACCACGGCTTCGGATAATGACCATTCTTCTCTCTCCAACCCCGGATCACGGCAAGTACCACGGCTTCCCCGAACTCTCCTACCCTGACCCAGCTCCACGACTCCGACTACGCATTCCGGACTTGGCTCCGTGGTTGTAGGGCGGCAATTTATATAAATCTCCACCTCAGCCCCGCGATCTAGTCCTGTTTGTGGTGAGCGCAGCTTGACAAGTGGTTACAATCCGAAACAAGGAGGGCCTTTTCTACGTGTCTACATGTGTAATTTGAAAGATGGTGCAAACACTACCAGGGCACCTTACTCGAGGACCAACTGCTCCTTCCTGTCCTGGCAGCCCAGTGTCAGGGGGTAGTTACTGCCATGAACATTACAATCATCCTCGGATGTTCAAACCAACTATAATGTTGTTTCGGTAAAACCAAGGTTATGTAACATGTACATGTTATACAGTGTGGTACAGTAGTGTAGTTTGGGCTACTAAATGTAACATTCAAATCATGATATTGATGGGGCTTGATTATATGATTTGTAGGTAAGAATAAGTTAATGAAATAGTCACCTGGGAGAGTAATACAAAAATACCTTAATGTAAGTTTTTTTTAATTATTTTATGCACAGTTACGTTTTTTTTGAAAAATGGGAGAAATGAACAGGCAAATTGTATGATGGGATAAAAACCATCTCACGTAAAACCGATATGGATAAATTCCATACATTGAGTGACATACATCTGGCTGAGATTGGGAGATATGTTTATTGTTTTATATATGTATACAGTGTATATACAGTGTAGACAACACAGCTCAATGTGACCTTCTCTTGAACAACAAGATCATGGACAGGGTGTTTAATTTTTGCAAACACAAAAGACTGACTATATTAAAGACTGAAGATATAAAGAATAAATATATAAAGACTGAAGTATGAATGAAGATTAAAGCAAAAAAGACTGAAGGTTTGAATAAAGATTAAAGATATGAGCAATGGAGTTCCACCACTTAGTGTAGTTAAGTTGTTCCTCAAGGTGAAGACCAAGTGCAATCTTTAATTTTCCCAAATATATGGGGCTCCCACTTTTAGTTTGAGGCATATCTCACACTGTAAAAGGTTTAAGGTTCGGATATTTTGCCTACACTCAAATTTTACACTGCTATTAATTACAGTTGTGTGCTATTGAATATATAAAGATTAAAGAATAAGATAAGAAGAACGAAGATTGTAAGACTGTAGATATGAGCGCTGAAGATAAAGTTTGAAGAGATTAATAAGAAGGGTAAAGATATATGAAGACCTGAGAAATGGATATACACCACTTAATGTTCTGGAGATTTTGTTGACACACTCAAATATTATCTTCTCAACTAGCAGAAAACACTGCAATTACAGAAAGAGTAGGTATAACTCTGCCAGGCCCAGAACATAACTTATTCCTGGGCCCTACCATTCTCTATCTTCCTTCATTTCCTAACCCATAGTGGTCCAGCACATAGGTTAGTCCTGGCCCAATCATTGCACCCTCATTCATTCCACAAATCATAGGGGCCCATGACATATTTTAGCTACTACTAATACTAACAGCTGAAGCAAGCACATTCCACTGCTCTTCTTCCACAGACTCTGAAATTCCAAAGATGATGGTGTCATCATCACCATCACTGCCACTCTTACCACCTAAGCTTTTGTTAGAGTCAGGGGAAGTAGAACGAGTGGTGGAGTTCTTGGAGGGGGCACCTTATGGGTGGCAATGAATGGTCAACTGCTGTATTCCACTGGTACTTTGGGTATCACCCATATGAGAGAGAATTGGAGGAGAGTTACATGACATAGGGAGAGGATCTGAATCTGCCTAAGACATGCTGCCTGAGCCCGATCCAGACTATTTTATTAGTGTAGCCCCCTTTCCCCCTGTGTCAGGGTGACTATGTGTGCTGCTATACCTGTGTGGCAAACAAGAGGCCTGATCCTCCGCCACTGGAGAGCCTGGAGTGTATGTATATCTACTAAACAGCGCCTCTACCTGAGAAGGATGCTCATTTAGTAGGATAGCCCCTCCCAAGATAATATGCCCAGTAATACATACACAGAGTATGGGGAACAGTATTTACTGGGAGGTAATAAACAATGACAACAATAGGATCAACAATAGACATATATGTATACCGACACCCGGAATATCCCAACAATACTTGGGTGCAGGGACATCAGTGTCCCAGTGTCCCAGTGTCCCAATGGCCTTTCCCACCCCAAGTGTGAGGCAGCGCTGCCCAAGTGAATGTTGGTGCACTTATGCGGATACCTTCCGGGCGCTCCAGCCCCCGGGTGTATCTGAACCACAGTCAACGGTCAGTCTGCTCCAACGACGCCTTCTGCCTCCATGTGGGATGGCCTCCAGCAGGAGTGTCCCACCATAGATAGTCTCTGAACATAGGTAGTCTGATCCTAGACCACAAGTTATGTGTCACCGCATGGCATAGACACTCTGTCCCTGATACTGCACAACATAGGGAAAAGGGTTCCTAACTAAGGGCTTCCCTATACAGCTGCAGGTGCCTACTGTGAGTTGGGTACTAACTGAGCCTACAGTGGAAAGCTGGCCTAGTTCCAGGGCTACTGGCACCTGGTATCCTACCACTCTCTTCTGTACCCTGCTCCCAACTGCCTAACTTCTCTAACAGTTCTAACTGTCAGCTCAACTAACATTCCAATCTCCCCTCAGCTGCTGTGGATCATGTAGTCTCTAGCCCCTGTGCCTCCCATGGGGCTGTAGTTCCTCTACAGAGAAATTTGTGTAATCCCCGCCTCGTGGGACTACACTGCTCATGCGCAATGCGTCCTCTATGCCTGCGCTAGTCCCAAGATGGCTGCTGGACCTAACTGAGCACTGCACATGCGCAACTCCCCCTCGCGCATGCTTTCGCGTACACAAGATGGTGACGGCCTCCTTAGTTGGGCGCTGCAGAGCTCTGGTGATGCGCCCCTCCCGCAGCCCCTGTCACAACCTCCTGTCCTTCTGCGCATGCGCACCTATCTCTAATGGCCGTCGCAACTGTCCATGTCTCTCTGCGCATGCGCACTCTATCACGCATGCGCGAACCTTCGCAAGATGGCGGCGCCCTGTGGTAGGTGCCGCCGCGGAGTCCCGGTGACCTGCTTGCCACACCATCACACGTCGCCGGCAGCCAGCTGCTCACTCCCGCAGCCGCACTACCAACTGGGAGGTAAGAGGCACGAGGAAGACGAGGCTACATTAGTATTATCGTTTATTTGTAAAGCACCAATATATTTCGCGGTGCGGCACAATGGGAGTACAGAGTGATATAAATTACATAAACAGAGTAGCATACCATGTAAAGACAAATAAGCGCAAACAGATACAACCAGTAAGGAGGACTCTGCTCGTGAGAGCTTACAATAAGCTTTTACTGTAGTATTTAACAAGTTGAAATACATTTTTTAAAAAGCGAAATCAAATGTAGTTTGAATCCTACAAATATTAAACCAACTGGCAATGATTGGATAGCATACTAGCCGAGAGTATAGAGAGGTCAGATAGTGCTAGCTGTATGCCAACCACTTTATCCTACACCGGAGTAATAACGGTGTGAAAATAACTGGAAATAATGGGCTGATATACTAGCATAAAGTACAAACTAAGAATAGAGAGGTCAGATGGTACATTATATTGTCAGTATTTTTTATTGTCTAGATCTAGATCATGATTTTGCCATTCACAATGCCCACTTAATTTTCCTCTGCGTTATTAATTGTTTTCTTTCATCCTTGTGCGGGACTTGCTGCATTTGAGTAGAATTAAAGCCAGCGAGGATGCAGTTTGGGTGAAATGTATTCAACATGACTAATGAGGGCAATTAATAATAGAAGCATCAAACATGTTTTATAATGTTCATGCTTTTTTTCTAATCTGTTGTTGTTTGATTTGTGCCTACTCAGTTCTTCCTATATCTGTAGAGAATATACTATGGCACCTAATTACAAACTTCCCACGCTGCCCATGAATGGTTAGGAAGTGATTGCCTGTAACAGTGATAGGGTTATTCATCATTTTCGTTTAATCTGTTCAGAGACTGCCAATTGGAATATCAAAAGTAATTATGTTTTGTTCAGATGTAGATATTAGCCACTGGCCTGGGAGTTTCAATTCATTTTCTGTCGACTGCTGAATAACAGATTATGGTGCTAAATTTCAGTTTTTAAAGTGTGGGGTTGTGTTGCAATTTGTGATCACACATAATAATCTAAAACGGTGTGTAATTACCTGCAACATCAAAAAAAAAAATCGATAAACACTTGTTTATGTTATGAATTTTTGTTTATATCCATTTTAGTGAACAATTATAGAGACAAAATAAATGTATTTTTAACTCGTAGATAACTAAACAATTATACATTTTCTTCACGAGCCAGAGTTATAGCAGAGACCCACAAATATCAAGAATGCACAGGTTTGGTTGTGGTAGAAACAGCAATACAACTGTTTAATGTACATTCTAGTCTATATTGGCTGAAAAATATGCTGCCAGTACCAATCAATTAAAAAATACAATGAGAAAAGTTCATAACACTATTTTTATCTTTAAAATTCTTAAACATGAATGCAAATACAAAATATAAGTCCCGGCGCTATAAATATCCAAGATACCGTGATCCAAATGAAAGTCCCAGATGAAGGTTTCTGATGGATGGTATAGGATTATACACAGAGTCCCAGGGTGTGGTTAAATCCCTTTAGCGATGTCCGCAGTGATTCTGGGGAAACAGAAGAGATACACACCAATTGCGCAGTATGCGACTCACAGCACTCACAGGGGACGCAAGCAAGGCATGTCCATGCAGGAGCAGAGAGATGACACAATGGTGTAATACGTACACACTTTAATAAAAAACTTTAAAACTCAATTCACCCTCACTTACAATATAAGGGGGATGACAATAAGACTCACGAATGCCGTCCGCGACTTGTCTACAACCTGATGCACACTTGGGAGCCCTCTCTGCTCCTGCATGGACATGCCTTGCTTGCGTCCCCTGTGAGTGCTGTTTGCTGCATGGAATAGGAAATCACTGCTGCCGGTCACGTGGGATCCGTGAACTACTGAGGCGGAGTAAAGACACAGTTACAGATTCTCTCCCTTGAATATACAATTTAACATCTTGTAAGTAGGGTTTCTTTGTCCGTTGGTTCTGAATGGGGTCAAGAGTAGTCGCATACTGCGCAATTGGTGTGTATCTCTTCTGTTTCCCCAGAATCACTGCGGACATCGCTAAAGGGATTTAACCACACCCTGGGACTCTGTGTATAATCCTATACCATCCATCAGAAACCTTCATCTGGGACTTTCATTTGGATCACGGTATCTTGGATATTTATAGCGCCGGGACTTATATTTTTTATTTGCATTTGTTTCACAGGTTGGAAAATCTGTTTATTAGTTCCCTTGGCAGCTTATACACCACTTAGAAGTGGTGTTCACTTGTATTGAGTGTTCACATTCTTATCACTTATTGCTTTTTCACATTATTGTGATTTAATTGCACATTGTAGATTAGCGCTTGTTAAGGGTTATCATTGTTGTTTGTATAGTCTTAAACATGAATGATGGATGTACAGGCATACCCCGGTTTAAGGACACTCACTTTAAGTACACTCGCGAGTAAGGCCATATCGCCCAATAGGCAAACGGTAGCTCACGTATGCGCCTGTCAGCACGTCCTGAACAGCAATACCAGCTCCCTACCTGTACTGAAGCTGTGCGCAAGCGGGGAGACTATAGAGCCTGTTACAAATGCGTTATTTACATCAGTTATGCACGTATATGATGATTGCAGTACAGTACATGCATCGATAAGTGGAAAAAAGGTAGTGCTTCACTTTAAGTACATTTTTGCTTTACATAAATGCTCCGGTCCCATTGCGTACGTTAATGCGGGGTATGCCTGTATTAATATTTTTGACAAATTTCGTTTTCTTTGATGTATGTGATTTTTTCAAGCAGTCCTTGCTGGCCATTTTAATGAATCACTGTAACTCTTTTTTGGGACTCCTTCTCAGAAATATAAAAGTATTAAAAAAGATACAAAAAATGTGGTGGAATCACATTTGAAAATTGGCTCAGTAGTGTTTAATCCTTACACTCTGTTAAACAACACAGATCCTCTCATAATGCATTGATTACAAATATGTACAAAAGGATATCATTAAAACAGAGCATGATATATTTATTTATAATTGTTTTAGGATAGTAAGTGAATTTCTTGGCATTATTACTGACAGTCATTTGTTTTAGATAATAAGGCCCTCGTGCTTTTTGAAGCATTTCCATTTTTAAGAATGTTGTGGAACTTATTTCCTAAAGATCCAACCTCCACTGTACAGAGGAAACACCACTCTGCAGGACTTTATAGGCTACTGCACACTGATAGCCAAAAAATAATAAATAGTAGTAATATGAAGCGAATATGTAGGAATCCCCCATTATAGGACTTGATGTTACAATGGATAAGAATTAAAGAGTGACACACAGGTAATTTACATGTCATTACCCAGAACTCCTGGCTGCAGTGAAAACACTGTTTGCTAAGCGATAATGGGGAAAGACAGGGTTGCAGACCTGTCCTGAAACATGCAAATGCATCACAAGCAGAGCCAGATTTCCCAATAGGTTCAATAGGCCTGGGCCAAGAGCGGCAACATTTGAGAGCAGCAAATTTCCTGTTTTTTTCTTTTTATTCCCTCTGTGCTGGAAAGACCTTCCAAATTGCGTTCCGTTATCATGGCATTGTGGCGTCAAATGGCGTTATGTTGCCATGCCAACGGAAAATTGCATGGCGACATCATGACGTGGAGTCGGCTGAGGAGGTCATGCCGCGCCTATGGGTGTCAACATTGTGAAACCAGCCCTGACCACAAGTGGTATTTTTATTTGCTATGAATCCCCCTAACATATTCCTTCTTGTAACAAGGCATCTTTATATTCAAATGAACTGAACCTTTACTCTAAAGCATGTGTAATATTCTGCGGTCTATACAGCCAAGTCCAGGTTATGTTACTACAGATTCAGCAGCACATTGAACGACAGCTGCTCTGTGCATTTTGGTCTGGGTGCTCTTTGTTTTCAGTGTGCTCACCATAACTTAGGCAGGCTGCTTCGAGTACAACTTTTAAATATTTTATTACATTACCACAACTTGTCTAAAATGTGCTCATTAGTTGGCTGAGTGCAGTTTAGGAATGCAGGGATTGAATTGAATAGGCCCATATGTTTTTCTAATTTCAAAAGCGTTTGCAAGCAAATGCAGTTTTAAATATTATCTGTTAAAGAAAGGAAAGTGAACATTTCTATCTATGATCAAGGTGTCTCAATCAGGTTTCTCCTTTCAGACAAATCTTGAGGCAACCTTTGCACCCCAGAGGTTTAAATGACATTCTCAAAGGATTAAGCTGTTATGAGGAAAGACAAATGTTTAGGCATTATGTTCTGCAACTAAAAATATGTCAGATTAAACCATGTATTTTCTAATCTTAACATCAAAGATGCTCTCCTTCAAAGCTTTTGTCTGCTGGAATATTTTTTCAACCTCTGTTGAACCTGCTTTGTTTTGGCTTATCTCACATTGGGTTCACTGAGTACACCTATCACAATGTGGGAAAATGCCTTCTGCCAGACGTTTAAAAAATGTCACACGTATAGGGCATAGAAGGCACAATGTAGTTTGTGTGTTACAGCTAGAATGAAGCCTACTCAAACTGATTGTCTTGCTTCAGTTTTAATGCGATGTCTTTTAGATAAAGACTTGCATAGCAGCTGGTCATCCCACACCAAGATCATTCTGAATTGTTCTTCGCAGAGTTGTTTAGTATGTTGTAAAACATTGCAGTTATGTGAATGTTATTACTTTCTATGGCCTGAACAGCATGTACTTTGCCATGAGTCAGAATCAAAGAAATAATTTCCCTAATCACTTGTTTTCTCTTGCTTCTTGGCGTATTTTGGCTCAATGTTCTGTGTATTGCATTATCCAATTAAATACAGCTCAACCTCGTTATAACATGATCCGTTACAACGCAAATCCGCTTATAACGCGATGCAAGCGTGGCTCCCAATTTTCGTATTTATGAATACTTTACAGCACGATTATTGGTATGTTAAATACTTTATTGTACAATGCACACAATTGTACATTATTTCTAACGCGGTCCGCTTATAGCGCGATGTGATTCTTTGGACCCCAAGCACAGCGTTATAAGGGGGTTTGAGCTGTATGTGTTTCCTTGTTTCTTTCTACCCATCTATACATTTAGGAGTTATATTTGTCACAGTCTAAGACCAGTGATCACCAGAAGGTCAAATAGACAAATCATTACAAATCTGCTCACTTAGTTCATTATGACAGTAGCGCTGGGAAATCTGCACAAAGAATATTATAGTATGATGACAGATTTATAATCATTATAAAACAACGCTCTGATTATCGCTCTACACAGCTAAAATAAATATACCCACTTTTGCACTTTTATTTGTCTTGGCTCAGTATTATGTATATTTTAATACTTGTAGCATGTGAAGTTGCAGATGAAATTAATCCTTATAATGTATATTTATTGCTGTGCAATGAATTAAAAATGAATGGAATTAAAAGTCTGGAATGTGAACGTAATTATCATTATCAGAGACCTTCTATTTCAAATAACTGAACAGTGTCATCTAATAGTCATTAAAAAGTCTGTCTCCATTTTAATTAACTTGAAATAACTACACTGTACATTCCTAAAGAGAAAGCTCCTGTTAAATTCTTATCTCCGGTTAGAGCTACATTGTAATATGTCTTTACTTTGCATAAAAATGCAAATAGTACTTGGCTAATGCAAAAAAAAAAAAAAAGTCCCAATACATTTATATAACGATTCACTATAATATGCTTGCAAGTGGAAGTTTTGGTACAAAGTATTATATTTCCTTTGTGGTATTACCGTCAAGGTCTTTTACTGAAAGAGAGATCCCACCTAGAACCACAGTAATTAATGGCTGTGACATATTTAATAGGGTAAATGTAGATAACTGGTTCTCTTGTTAAAAAAACACCAGAGAAACAAGTTTTTGAAAAAAAATATTAAAATGTTTATTTTTTATTTTTTCCTAGATTTTTTTTTCTTTCAGTGTTATCTATTTCGTAGACGTCTTTTGAACTGCAAAGGTGGTGCAAAAAGAAAAAAAAACTTCTAAAGGAAATATAATCTCACTGATAACAATGAGAATTTTTGCTTTGATACATTTGGTGCAGATTTGCAGTTAGGAGAGTTTGCTAAAGGACCCTTTTTACATTTTTTATGACCTTTGCCTAATCTCCATCATGACAAGCTACAGATACTTTGTTAATCATTTGTGTTATTTGATTGTAAAGTAAATAGCATTGGACAATCGGATAACAGTGTATAATTATCTGAGAAGCATGAATTTTGCAATGCCACATGAATATACAAATGTATTTATATGACCAAGGAGGCGCGAGCTTCCCCCCCCCCTCTCCTATTACCCCTCTACATAAAACATACAAATAACGAGAGGACACATTTATGGAGGTAAAAGGCCGCGGCTTATTTATTAAACACAAATGGGGATAGCGTACCACCTGTCCGCGCCAGAATGCTCAGAGCTGGGCAACGCAAAGGGGGCACCCGGAAGTACGTCCCGGTGACCTGCCCCCTCGCTTCAAACCCCCCGGTTACCAGCCCCGAGCCCCTTCTGGGGGGGCAAGCACCTACCCCCCCCCAACTGCCGCCACCAACGGGCCTGTTTAACCCCCTTAAATCAGACCCGTACCGCCATACCCCTTATGACCTCTTCCAAACCTTCCTGTAAATCATTATTAAACATGTCCACCCCAACATCTGACAACTGTACCCCATCCTCCCTAAACCAGCCACCCAATTTAAAACTGAACTGCGGGTGACGAATGACCCAACCCCCACATTGAACCAAGAAATTCCCCACCTTCCTGTTTAACCTCTTCCTGTTAACTCTCCCTGGGATACGCGCACCTCTCCAAACCAACCTGCATATTATCTCGGACCAAACTAATTGCACCCCTGGCCAAAACGTTAACATACGCGCCAAATCTTGCTTAATCTGCTGGAATAAATCAATCGACCGCAATTTTGCCACATCATTACCCCCAACATGAATAATGATGATGTCCGGTGCCCTCCTACCCCGGGCCCTAGAAATTAGCAGCGGAAAAAGCCGTCCCCACCGCATCCCTCTCATCCCCCACCACGTTACCTCCACCTGATCCATACTCAAACCTAAATTCTTTCCGTAGGGGCGCGAATTCGCCCTCTTCCCAGCCCAGTGTGCCATTGAGTCTCCCACGATCCAAATTACCAAGGAATCTGAGGAGGCAAAGAAATGGTGGGAAAAAAGATAACAACAGCAGGGTGTCTACTCTAGCGCAACATTCTTCCCTACCAAATCCAGCCTGATGTATGTCCGGTAACTGTCTGACTTCCAGCGCCCAATCCTCCGTATCCTTGCTACCGCGAGCCCTAAGCGTGCTGCCTCTGTCGCTGCCCCAATGCGAAAAGAATGCGTTCCATACTGCCCCCCTTCTAACCCTTGCTGCTTGAGACACATCCGAAAGACCCGCAAATATTGGAACCTTGACAATGCCCCCCCCGTTCTTGTGCACTAACAGTGGACCCCCTTGTTCCGGGCCAAATAATCTTCCAAAGCTTTAACTGGTACACCACACTTCCAGGTAAGCCCTTCAACAAGATCCATGCTCCCTTTCCTTTCTGATCCGTTTTAGACCTCCGTACCAGCAACCTCACCAAACCTTCTCCTAAACTTACGTCAGCCAGCTGCAAGCCACCCCCTCCCTTCTTGGATACACAAACCAATTCACCTGCTCGCAATGCTGCAAAAAATGCTAAGATGAATGTGACCTTAAAAAGTACTGCCTCAAAACTGGAAGAGCATACCACGTCTGTGGCCCGCAACAAACCCTCCAAAATTGCCGGCGTCACTGGTCTTCTGCCATCCCTGCTAGTTATCCCTTTTACCAATCCTGCTAGCACCCTCCTTACCACAAAACTCTTGGACACATCAACCCTGCCATTCAGCCTAAGGAAGAACAATATAACCACCATCCTTCTCCCTATGGATCCACCAGCTAACCCCCTGTCCCTCAAACTCATCATGTGACCCAGCAAAATGTCTACCTCCGAGATCTTTCCTCCCGCCATCCTTTCCGCCTCCCGAAATTCTTGCCAAGCAGCCACATAAGCACCCCACGTACCCGGGGCGAGTGAAGCCTTGACTAATTCAATCACATCGCCATCACCAGATCCCACAAGACTGCTGGGCACCGTTCGCCCTGGGTCTCTGCCCCCGGTGCCAACCTCCGAAACAGCTCCATCTGCAAACGTGATAATGCATCAGCAATGTGTTTCTCCACCCCAGGAACGTGCCTAGCCTTGAATCCTATATTAAGCTGTAAACACCGTAACATGAAATGTCTCAAAAGAACCAACACTGGTGGGGACCGTGAACCAAAATTATTCACAGCCTCCACCACACCCAAGTTGTCGGACCAAAACGTAACCTCCCTGTTAGCAAACTTGTCCTCCCAAAGATGTACAGCCACTAGTAACGGGAAAAGTTCCAAAAATTTCAAATTCCTGATAAGCTGAGTCCCTCGCCAATCCTCTGGCCATTCCTCCGCACACCAAGCTCCATTAAAATATGCACCAAACCCTACTGACCCAGCCGCATCCGTAAATAGCTGCAGATCAGCATTCCGCCCTGGACGCCCCCTCCACAACGTCCTCCCATTGTAATTCTCTAAGAATTCGAGCCACACCGCCAAATCCTTCCGGATTTCAGTTGTGACCCGAATGAAGTGGTTGGGACGCCTTACCCCCGCTGTAGCTGCTGACAAGTGCCTGGAAAACACCCTCCCCACGGGCATAATACGAGCCGCAAACACCAGATGGCCCAGCAAAACCTGAAACTGTCTTAATGAGGCCTTCCTAAGAAGCATGAAATCCTTGATCATACTCTCCAAAACAACTAACTTCTCAGGAGGTAACCTATATTCCCTGTTCACTGAATCAATTACTATGCCCAGAAAACTGAGAGTGGTTGTGGGTGCCACTGTTTTTTCATTCGCCAAACGAACCCCAAATTTGCGCGCCATGGCTGAAAATTGAAAAAGCCACCTTGCGCACAAATCAGACCCCTGTGGACCAACGAAAAGGAAATCATCCAAATAATGTATGATCCCTGCTGCCTGCACCCTTTTGCGGACCACCCACTCCAAAAATGTGCTGAATGTTTCAAAATAAAAACAAGACAATGCACAACCCATAGGTAAACAAAGGTCAACAAAATAACGCCCTTCCAACATACAGCCCAGTAAATGAAAACAATCTGGATGTACCGGCAAGAGTCTGAAAGCTGACTTAACGTCAGCCTTCGCCATCAATGCCCCCTGCCCCATCCGTCCCACCAAAGCCGCCGCCTGATCAAAAGTGGCGTAGCTTACGGAGCATAAATCCCTATCTATACCGTCATTAACTGACGACCCTTTCGGGTAAGACAGATGTTGAATTAACCTGAAAGCCCCCGCCTCCTTTTTCGGAGCCACCCCCAACGGTGACACCCTAAGATTTGCCAGGGGCGGGGAAACGCCATTCTGCCCAACTCAATCTCTTTATCAATTTTTTCTTTTGCCACATCCCCATTCAACCTGACCGACTTCAAATTCCTCTCGCCCCCCGATCTCTCCTGATAATCAAACGGGATCCTGAATCCTTCCCTAAACCCCTCTCGTAATAAGCTAGCTGCCCGTCTGTTGGGGTATTTTTCCAGCCAAGGCGCCATTGCCTCTGCTGAAACTGGCGTTCCCGCCTTCTGAACAGCCTGCTGTCCTGCTCCCTTGAAACCCTTACTGTCTTTCTTAAAGCACTTTGATTTGGGATGCTGACTCCCACACCCAGCGCAAGTGTGCTGGAATCGACAATTCTCAAATCTGCATTTTGACTTGTTGTAACCCCAACATACACCCGACTGCTTCCCACCTGCACGCCCCCTCCCTGATGTGCGCACCTGAAAATGCTCCCGCCAGACCCCTTTGAGGCTATTTGACCCGCGAAAGGACGAACCCCCTCCCCCCGAAATGTGCTCCAAGTACAAATCCACATCCTTACAATTCCATGTAACCACACCATTATTAGCTTCCATAATCATAGGCCCACCATCTCATACCCCCGTGTTTCTGAAACGCTTTTCTAATCGTATCCTGATACTTAAACAGCGCCAAGCATAACTGCGGATCCTTTTCCCCCGCAACGCCCGCCAAAATCCCGAATGCCTGCGACCAATTACTGAACGTGCGTGGAAAAAGACGCTTTTCCACATCCTTCTTCTTAGCCTCCCCGTTCTTTTCAGATTTAGCTACCGCTTCATTGTACCCCGGAAGCAATGACAAAATCTCAACGTAATCACCCGCCCAAATTTTTTCTTTTACTTCCTTTGACAAATGCACGCCTAAGGAACGCGATATAGTCGTACATGAGTCCCCATAAGCCGCATCCGGCAGCCTTTTTAAACCTGCCAATGGCCTTCCGAGCCCTGTCCCCTGCCCGATGAATTACGTCATCAACAAAATTAACTCATATACTGCACCGACACACTTTATTCGAGCAAATACCCGGTATGTACCTGGCAGATACCTGGAATGCGCCGCTCCTCACCTCTGACAAGCCCCGTTGCATTTGCCTTCCCAGCCTGGGTTCATGCCTGGCTGATGGGCGGCTGATTTGTTAAATGATAATGATTAGGATTTAATAGGCTGCAATGCTTCGCGTGTCTACCAGATGGCATAAATTCATGAATTGTAATGCAGTATATATATATATACTGTGCAGTATTGCAGCCAGGGGGAATAAAATGCTTCAATCCCTGCCTAGAAAATAACCCAATATACTCGGGCAGAAAACAGTCACAAACCTCAATACACCCGGGTATACCCGAATTCGAGGAACTAGCCGTGCTCGAATAAAGTGTGTCGCCAGTGTAAATAAAAAATAATAAAATAAAAAAAGACTTGACTATTCCCTGAATTCACCACCGGGTGCTCACCTAACAAACTAACTACTGCCGCTAAATCAGCTCCTTTTCTGGCCACCTGCACCGGCAATGCTATGGCCGATGCTAACTCATCTTGAATAACTTTTGGCACTGTGCTAAGGGTACAACCTTCAGTACTCTCCACATACAATGACACCTGAGCCACCTCTCCACCCACTGTTCCGCGGTTGCTCCCCCCATCAAGCACTGAATCTGACCCCCCCTGCCATTCGCTTGACTTGCATGCCCCCACTGCTTGCTTAGTGGATAATAACGTTGTCATCGGCAATAAAGCTAACTGAATGCCCTTAACCACCGCACTAATCATTCTTGCCTCGGCATCGCCCGCTAACCCCAAATCCAACACCTGTGGCCCAGGGGAGCTAACGATGCCCGGCAAAGTAACACCCTTATTTCCCAAACAAGCAACTCTTTTACGCTTACCCTTCGCTGCCCCAGTCCCCGGCAGTGATTTGAACCGCCTGTCGGGACCTTACCCAAGACCCTTGTCCTCCAAGCCTCTGACAGCAAGTTCAACCCGAGTCCTGGACCGCTTGCGAGCCGTGGACGACGTACCAGCGCCACAAAGTGAGGTCGACCGCGTCCCGGCCGTTCCAGATTTACCTGTAAATGAAGAAGCAAATATTAATCCCCCAATTGGCTAACCTTTGTTCCTGAATAAACTGCAAACGACAATTTTTTAAGGACCAAGCATGTCGGCCCCCTCCCAACCCCCCCCCCCTTATTTTATTTTTTTGGGGGGGGGAGGGGAACCCTTAGCCACCTACTGCTCGCCTCCCTCCAGGCTCATCCCAAAAATCCCCCAGCCTTTAACCAAATAGGCTGTGATTTCCAAAAACTCCACCATAACATACCCTTCTGCACCACCAACGCTTCTCGTGCTCCGTTACTAGGACCCCCTTCATCACTTGATGATGGCCACGCCTCAGTGCAGGTAGCATGGGAACCGCCCTGTCCTCTCGTGTTTTCACGACTGCCCAAAATTCCTTGATCACTTCCAGCTTTCAGCACTAGTGCACACATCTGCTTCTGAAACCATCCTTCCTCATGGTTTTGCGCCTCCGCCAATAGCTCCATGGTGCTGACCTGAAAGGACATCGCTACTAGCGCTGTATCTTAGCCAATGGCTTGTCAAACACTGGTTTACATTTGACCACCTAAATCCTGCCAGCAAACTACTCTTGAACTCTTGCCTGGCCGATCTTTCCACGAAAATCAGTTCACTTGAATTAGTCTTAGAACCGCTCTTAGGCTGTAATAACACAAAAATCCCGCATTAATGCTTGTATGCTGAGCACCCTAACACCCCCAACCTCCATCCCCTTAGAGCCCTAACAGCCAACCAACCGTTGCTGTCTATTTTTTTTTTTTTTTTTTAAAGAGGTATGGTGTCACCCACGACACACCCAGGATTGGCTCCCAATAACCACAACCATGACCACCCTCAGAAGGCGGATTTGTTTTTTGTTTTTTTAATTTTTTTTTTTATTTAATTTATTCATATATTTTTATTTATTTTTTTTTTTTTTTTTTTATTATGGCCAACTAACAGTCCCACCTGACCACCTCACACTGTGTAAAGGGGTGGAGAATAAAATTCAACCGCCCCAACTGCCTCCCCGATCGCGCTCGCGATCACCATACCAGATGGGGGGGGGGGCGAGCCCCCCGGTCAATTGCTGTAGCCACCCATAGAACATTATTTTGAATGCTTTGTGGAGTTACCCTTTTTTGTTGGTTCATTAAAGGTTTCATAAAATTAATTAAAGTTTCTTAACAAAACAACCTTTCATGAAAGTAAGCTCAATGTGATGTCCTTTTAATCAAATTAGTAACCTTATTTTAGTTTCTATCCCAAGCTGAATTTTTAAATTGTATTTACATTTTTATTTTAAAAGACGCAATGCCTACAGTAAAGGGTTCACATTGCAACTGTTGCTTTTTTTCCCTACTTGCTCCAAGAGAATACAGAGATGTTTTCACTACAGGGATGTTTCGGTTGAGGCAGAGGCTCCAGTATGGGGCTGTTGCCTCCATAAGGTCTATAGATGGCTTGAACAGGTAATCTCATGAATCGGTCATCCCTCCAGTGGACAGTGAACAATGGGGCATTCTTCCTAATTGGGGGACCAACATTAACAATGGTGGCTACCTGAGGAGGTAAAAGCCAAGCCGTCCCGTTAAGTAGCCAAGAAAAAAAGGGGCTGGCTTAAATGGTATATAGCAAGAGTCTTATGAAGCTGGAGACACAGATTTAGAAATTTCTTGCAGAGCTTCTTACTTTCACCTTAGCAGCAGCAGCAGCAGCATCGACATAGACAGGCTTTCTTCCGCCTCTTCCAGCTGCCCCCCAACTCAAGCTAACGCGTTCATCCCCCCCACTGATGGTTCTTCCTACAGCAGCTTTTGGTCAGGCCCCAGACCCACAAGAGAAACATCAGGTACAGGAGTGCTGCAATAAATACATGTCTAGATAGCAGTGATTCACAGTGATAGGAGCTGCCTTTTACAAAAATACTCAAAGCAAGGCTTAAATATTCTGGAATGAATACACAACACACATAAAATGTATGGGGGTTCTGAATATGATGAGGAGCTCAGGCAAAAAATGCATGTGACCTCCTATTCTGTGTTTCAGGACAAAGGACATTGACCTATGGCTTTGCCTAATCCTGCTAGAGAAGTGTGGTCCGTTTACAAGGGGGGGCAGGTGTAAGGCTGAGTCCTTAGAGACTTCAGCCGTGCGGAGGTGCGCGGACTAAGGGCAGGGAAAGCACCCGGGGGCGTGTCTGGGGACGGGCCAGTGACGTCACGGAGCTGGTTCACCCTCATTGGGTGAACCGCTCATGTGACCGGTCCTCCGCTCCCGTCAGCGCGCAAACTAAAAATTTCTTGTCTGCTACGCGAGCCCCTGCTAAAGCCGCTCTCATTGCGGCTGAAGGGGCTCACTGACAAGCATCAGCGCGGGTCAGAGGATAAGCGCTGACCATGGACTCAGCCTAAGGCTGTCTAGTCAACCACTGGGAGCTTTTAAAAGGGTAGGGAAAAAAAGTGACGCAGCGGTCACAGCTCCTCCAAAACAGCCAAACACATTGAAAAAACAAAAAACTTTATTAAATTGACAAAGTGAACATCAGCAAAAAGACACTCTGACGTGTTTCGTCCAAGTATGGACTTTATCAAAGAGCCGTCAGGATGGCGGATCCTCACAGTTCCTTATTGAAAAGCAACAAAATAGGTTAGTCAAGAATAGTATGTTATGACAAAACATAGTGTCAGTAATTGCTGCACATAGTCAAATGTAACTCTTAGGAAAAGGTTCATATTAGTTTCCAGTGAACACTTAGGGGGTTATGCACTAAGCTGTGATAAGTCGTTTTAAGAACGTAAAGTGCTCTTAGAACGTGATGTTCCGCTGAGCGCGATTCACAGAGCAGCGCTAACAGGCACTTTGCGCTCTAAAACTGACTTTTTTCAAGAATTTTTTCTAAGTCCAACTTTGCTCGTACGATCAGCTGTTTGCGCTGATTTCTGCCCTTCTACGCGATTCTCTAAGCTCCGCTAACTTATCGTACTTGAAAGTTGCGCTGAAACAAGCTCACCAGCTAAAGGCAGGTGATAAAAAAGCAGGACATAGAAAAATTTATTTGTTACATTTTCGCAGGCGCAACACCCATACAACAGGCCGGCGGGTGTCCCCGGCTGACCCCACAGCGGTCCCCGCGGGTCTCCGGGGGTCCCGTGGGTGTCCCTGGCTGACCAAACGGGGGTGCGGGGGTCCGAGGGTCCAATGGTGTGCCTCAAAAAATAAACAATATGATGCGCGGCGACTGAACTGCATGGACGTCTGAGCCATTTGCTCCGTCTTCAGCCGGCGGCAAAGTGTAAAAATCTGACAGCACAACGACATAAATAAATCAATAAAACTAACTCACAGCTGCCTTTAGACGGCAGGATGTCAAAGGGGACTCGCTCAAAGCGTACATCTACAGTCCTCACCGATTATTTTACGAAAGGGGATACCGCACGTATGAAGAGCCAGGAGAATATGGCGCGCAGCGGCTCCGAATCGGAGGATGAAGAGGAGGTTGGAGCTGAGGGGGGAAAAAACAACACGGACAACCCAATTGTCAGACGAAGCGATCTGAAAGAATTCTGCCAGGATATCAAGAGGTGCCTGCAGTCTGAATTGGCGGCAATACGGGCAGATATACGGGGGATTGGTGAGAGGACTGACTCGCTGGAGAGGAAAATGGACGCCACAGCAAAAGCACTCCAACACACGGATAAACAAGTGGCACGGGTACAGGACTCGGTCAGAGAGATTGTGGACAGGCAAGAGGATGCAGACAATCGAGACCGAAGAAACAACCTACGTATACGAGGGGTGCTAGAAACAGAGACAGACCCTGAGGATTTTATGGGGAGATGGTTGCAACATCTAATGCCTGACCGCGCAGAACGGGACCTACACCTCGATCGTTGCCACAGAGCACTGAGAGCCAAGCCCCAACCTGGAGACCGACCACGTGACATCATTGCCCGTTTTCACTTCTTTCGAGTTAAAGAAGCTTTTGGACAAATGACCAGAAACGAGGTGGAGTTCGAAGGTCACAAAATACACGTGTATCAGGACATTTCCCCCACTACCCTCATAAAAAGACAACAGTTGTCCCCAATCACGAAAGTCCTAAGAGATGAGGGAACCCGGTATAGGTGGCTGTACCCCTTTGGCCTTCTGGTGATCCAGAACGGTAAGGCCCACACTATTAGGCGCCTCGAAGATGGCGTCCCCTTCCTTACGACACTGGGGCTCCAGGATAAGATCCCAGAGGGGATGGAGGCAGGAGAGCCAGCTCCCGAGCCAGCATGGAGAGAAGGCAGAAGAGGGGACAAAAAGAAACAAGCCCGCAACACTAAGCGAAGTTCCCCGCGATAGTTCCAGTTAAGTGACACTCGCTACCTGTTACAGATGAGGTCCAGATGACGCAGGCTCAGCCCCGAACTCCCTCAGGTCAGTGGCACCCCTGTCCCGGAGCTCAGACGGCGTTCCCCTCCAAATGGCGGCCATCTTGGACTGACATCCACCCCACACTGAAAGAGAGGCGGAGCGGGGAGGAACCAGGGGAGGAGCTATCTCCTCTCGCGAGACACGGAAGAGCTGGTAGCCACACACAAGATGGCGCCGCGATCGGAGGAAGAGATGACGACACAGGAGACGGCCGGCGAGCGCGGGACATTGACAATGCACTCGACCCAAAGGGGAGGGAGGAGGGGGAGCCGGGGGATATAGGAGGGAAAAAGAAAAGTGCAGGGAAGAGAGCAATGAGGGAGAGCAGGTAGTAGATCTCCAAACGAGAGGAGAAATAGAACACATAAGGAGCGCCCATAAAATAAATAAATAAATTAAAAAAAAAAAAATATATAAACAAAAAAAAAAAGTGTGACACAGGAAGACATTTTAGGGCATTTGGAGCACCCTGACCTCAGTACCCTCGATCTTGGATACTTGACCCCTACCTCAGCCTCACAGCTACTGTAGGCGACACAGAGGGAGCACTTCTTTTGGGCTCCACGAACAGGCCATATTCATAGAGTACAGGTAGTGAACATACAGTTTAAAGGTTAGAGTTAGAGTTAAAAAAAATTACAGTTGACATGAGAGGCTATCTTTAAGGCCCATAGTTCTGATTAAGGAGCCCATCTGGTTTACAAAAAGAAGGGAATCAAAAGCAGTAGAGTTAGTCTATTAGAAAAATAGCTGTTAGTGTTTGATAAGTTGTATATGCAGATGCCGCTGCCGGCCGGAGCTGCAGTCTGGTCGGTGCCATGAACCTACAACCTCAACTCGGGGAACCCACCCCGAAGTGCGAGGAAGTCCTTGGGAGGAGGGGAGTCGGGGCCGCCAGGCAGGCAGGCGGAGGCCTGGAAGTGAGTCCAGGAGACCCCCACATTCCAAAGGCATGGGAAGGGCAGTGGCCTGGGGCCACTAGTATCTTCCCCACTACATGTACCCTCCCTATTGTCTCTTTTGTCCCCATTGTGTACCCCATCCCCCCCCATATCTTCTACCAAGGTGGAGCAACGTTGCGGCCTGAAGCACCGCAGGATGTCACAGGGACGCGGGAGACCCCGAGGACCATCGGGCCACCTCGCTGGAAATCTCGACTGACGACAGGTGAGGCACACCATATAGTATGGCACTAAAGGTCATATCACATAATACGAAAGGATTAAACTGCCCCCCCAAAAGAAAGGTAGCCCTTACAGACTATAGGAGAAAGGGTGCAGACGTGGTACTATTGCAGGAAACACACTTTAGCTCCTCCAGCTTCCCAAAATACTTTGACAAATACTATACACAGGCGTTCCTATCCTCCGCAAAGGAGAAGAAACGGGGTGTAGCAATCCTTATCCATAAAGGAATAGACTTAGAGGTAGATACAATCAAGAAAGATAAAGAGGGGCGGTTCCTCCTTCTGACGGGGACAATCCAACAACAACATATTACATTGGTGTCTATTTACGCTCCTAATGGACAAGACACGGATTTCCACACTGCAACCTTTAAAGCAATTCAGAGACACACCAAAGGCGCTCTAATAATAGGAGGCGACTTCAACGCAGTGCTGAACACGACTTTAGATAGATCAGGACCCCCAAGGGTGGGCCCGCAGGCAAGACCTAAAGCACTGGAAAAAGGGCTGCGAGACTTAGATCTAGTAGACATCTGGAGGGAACTACACCCTTTAGACAAAAATTATACTTTTTACTCCCACCCACACAACTCCTTCAGCAGAATCGATTACTTCTTTGTTAATAGCAGACTGGTCCCACAGATCTCCCACGCAGGGATCCACGATATTTCGTGGTCTGATCATGCACCCATAGAGCTACGGTGTACACGAATAGGTATGGACAGGCCAGGAGCAAATTGGAAATTGAATGAGTCCCTTATTAAAATACCGGAGATACAAAAAAGGATAGGTGATGAAATTAGACATTTCTTTAGAGAAAATAAGGGGAGCGTCCAGTCTCATATCACCCTCTGGGAGGCACATAAAGCAACACTAAGAGGGATTTTAATTAGTATTGCGGCCAAGAGAAAGAGAGAGAGAAACGCCCAAATAATGATAGATCAACAAGAACTGAGAACCCTATGGGATCAGCATAAGCGGTCTCCTGACCCCGCAACCCTCCAAAAGATTAAAGACACTCAGACGAAACTAAATTTGTTACTCACATCTCAGGCCGAGAAGGCGCTGACTTGGTCAAAGAGGAAATTTTTTGAAAAAGCGAACAATCCAGATACCTTGCTAGCCAGAATGCTCAACCCCAGGGGGAACAATTATAATATTCAGGCGATCAGAACACAATCAGGTACAACCTCGGCTAACCCCCAAAACATAGTGGGAGAATTTAAAAAATTCTACGAACAATTATACGATGGGAAGAAGGTGATCCGCTCCTCTACCACAGAAGGGGCCCTTCGGGATTTCCTGAGGGGTGCGAACCTCCCAGGTCTGGGAGTGGTTGAAAGAGAGGTAATGGGTAGAGATTTCACCTCGGAAGAGGTTATGGAGGTAATCAAAAATTTGAAACCCTCTAAGGCCCCGGGTCCTGACGGATTCTCTAATCTTTACTATAAAAAATATAAACAACAATTGACACCTCATCTACTACGCATGTTTAACCAAGTATTGGAGGGAACCCCCTTCCCTCGACATATGCTCCAGGCGTCCATCTCAGTAATACCCAAACCGGGAAAAGACCTGCAGGATTGTGGTAGTTATAGACCAATTTCCCTGATTAATTCGGACATTAAAATCTATGCTAAATTATTGGCCAACCGTTTGAGTCTAGTCCTTCCCAGGCTGGTGCACCCAGATCAAGTCGGTTTTATCACGGGCAGGCAGGCAGCAGATAATACCAGACGAATCATTGATCTGTTAGAAATAGCCAATACAAGATCAATACCAGTTATGGCGCTCAGCCTGGATGCAGAAAAGGCATTCGATAGGATAGACTGGCCATACTTAGAGGCTACGCTTGGAGCGTTTGGACTGGGGGAGAGGGTGACGAGAGCTATTTTGGCCCTATATTCAGATCCGTCAGCAAGGGTGACCCACCGAGGATTCGTCTCGGATCCCTTTTCAATTAGAAGCGGCACGAGACAAGGCTGTCCGCTCTCCCCACTTCTCTTTGCTCTGTGCATGGAACCCCTGGCTGCTCAGATTAGAGACAGTAGAGACATCTCAGGTATTGTCATTGGAAGCCAGTCGCATAAGGTGGCACTATATGCGGATGATGTATTCCTGACAATCGCTAAACCCCTTACCTCTCTGCCAAACCTATTTGACTTACTCGGGAGGTTTAACAGGATCTCTGGTTTCAAAATCAATCAGGCTAAATCAGAGGCTATGAACATAAATTTGCCAAAACCATTGGAGAAGCTGATCACCCTCAACTTTAATTTTGCATGGCAACAGAATCAAATTAAATATTTGGGAATCAACGTCACAAAGACAGCCAAGATGCTATACCAGGCCAATTACCCTAAATTAATAAGCACCCTGAAAGGGGACATACGGCGATGGGCTACTCTTAAAATCTCTTGGATCGGAAAGATCCACTGCATTAAGATGAACCTGCTTCCCCGCCTTCTTTATATATACCAAACCCTACCGGTGCCAATACGATTGAAGGAAACCCTCGCGCTTCAATCAGAAATAGATAAATTTATCTGGGGAGGTAAGAAGGCGAGAATAGGCAAGCAGATAATGCGTAGACAAACGGGGGCAGGGGGGCTGGCGGTACCTTGCTTGTTCTCATATTATAAAGCGGCACAATTATGCCAAATTGTGCAATGGCACGCCGACCCGGAATCAAAACGATGGGTCGAGATAGAACAGGAGATTTGCTCCCCAATTGACTTGAAACACCTAATCTGGCTACCTAAAAAGGTGCGATCGGGCACCAAATGGCCGCTATCCTCAATGACCAACTCACTCTCGGTGAGGGAGAGTACAAGGCTTAAGTGTTCTCTGACCCATCAAAAATCTGGTATGACCCCCCTATGGGATAATCCATTATTTGCTCCGGGATTGAACGGTCCTAAATTCGCAATCTGGAAAGCTAACCATCTCAACCGATTAACAGATCTGGAGGGTAGAAGAGGCATACAAACTTTTGATCTACTAAAATCTGAAAAAAATATCCCGAATGCTGAATTCTTTAGATACCTCCAGATCAGAGCATTTTACCAGGCATATCAACCAATAAGCCCATTGACAAATTACGAAAAGCTCTGTCGCTCAGTGACAACCACTAAGGGACTCATATCGCAGTTATACAAAGAAGTGATGGGTTCGGGAGTCGAAGTGGCGGAAAAACTGGGTTATATGACCAGATGGGAGTCTGACCTAGGGGAGGAGCTGGAATTAGAGGAGTGAACAAAAATTACGACCGCGGTCTCCAAGAGCTCCATATGCACGACCCTACGGGAGAACGCATATAAAGTAATGATGAGATGGTACTACACCCCCACAAAATTAGCTAAATTTCTGCCCGGTTACTCCCCATTGTGCCCCAGACAATGTGGACAGCAAGCAGACCTGTTACACATGCTGTGGTCTTGCCCCAAAATAGTCGGAGTCTGGGAACAAATCAAAGATTGGCTAACTAGAATCCTAGGCGTTGAGATCCCATTGGACCCATGGTTGTTCCTTCTGAACAGACCACACAAAGACCTATCCAAACATACCCATAAACTGATATCCCACTTTGCAACGGCAGTGAGGGGAGAGATCACAGCACGCTGGAAACAAAATACGATCCCATTAATAGCAGCAATTCGGAATAGAATCTGGACGGTCTGTCAGATGGAGAAACTGACCAGCCTCGTACAAGACACAGGCGAAAATTACCTAAACGTCTGGATTCCATGGCTGTTCCAGACAGACATACCGGGGGTAAACAGGTCCACAATTTGGCATTGATAGAGAGAAATGCGTTCTCCTGTAGTAGTGCAGCACAAACACACATAATGACGCTAAAAATAAGAGACAGACGGGAGACATAGAGAGCCCCACGAGGGGGGCGCAGATGGAACCGGTGGGATCCCAGCCACCCCCTGTAAGAGATTGGCTGAAGGTGATAAGGCACGCAGCGGAACCACGGTAGAAGATAATTTCCTCCCCCCTCCCCACCCCCCCCTGTTTACCCTACGCGTAGCTTAGAGATGTTAGTTTGTCTGTATGTCCCCCCCAGTCTGTCTTGTGCATAGCTAGAATACACTACCGACACACTTTATTGAAGTGTGGTCGGTACCGCAAGCCGGGAAATCTCCCGGCTTGCTAGTGGCCGCCCCTCGGCGTGCCGCGCGTCATAGACGCGCGGTCACGCATCATCGGGAGCGTGCGCCCCCTGCACGCGTGTCCAGGGGCTCCCCGAGGGAGCCCTGGTGTCCCGCGATCGCGGGACAGCGGCAGGGGGTTCCGGGGGACCCGGCGGACCCGGCAGCGGTAGGGAGAGCGCCCCGATCGGAGGGCGCTCTTCCGCTGCTTCGGCGCGCGCCCGTCACACTCGGGCGCGCGCCAGGCTACTGCTGCGGCACAGAACGGGCAAATGCTCGAATAAACTGTGCCGCAGCAGTACATGGACACTGGATTTTGTTCTGATTTTGTGATGGATAACAATGTATGCAATGCCTGATGTACATGTGACCTTCTAATAAAACTTAAGTTGAAAAAAAAATAAAAAAAAATAAACAATATTTATAACTAAATACACCCCCCTCCCGCTGCCCCCTAACACATACAATACAGTAATGGGCAAATTACTATTATCCACATATGGATAATAATGCATTTGCCCATTTTAAATACATTAATCACTATAAATACAGTAAAAACATATTACACTTACCTTTTCCAGGCACCCACGATGAAGGCGTCTTCATCCTCATCTTCATCCTGCCCATGTCCCCTCTGATGCTGCTAAACATACAAAAGAATAAAAATAGCCAATGTAATGTCCCCTAACCCCTTAATCACTTTAGCGGTCATTAAACGCTATAGGGCCTCATGCAGTAAGCGCCGAAAAGGCTTTTATCGGCATTTTCCCGCCAAAATTGGATTTGAGATTCAGTAAGCGCCGATAAGTGCTCAAAATCGGCAGTTTTTCTTGCCGGAAAAAAATTATCGGCATGCGGCTGCCGATAACCCACTTATCGGCACTTTTCAGCACTTTTTGAAATCAGCTGTTTTCAAGTAGCCCCGATCAGCTTATCGGTGCTGATTGGCACTCAGAAATGGAGATTTCATCGGCAATTGGTCACGCCAACTAAAGTTGGCAAGTTGGAGGGGAGAACGATCGGCAAGGTTGCCGGGACGGCACTTAGAAAAAAAACCTCATCTCTACATCAATGGAGTCAATGGAGTGGGGACTTATAACATTATAGTAGTGTTTACGTTCTATTGCTCATAATACAAATGTGCTTGGCATTACTGTGTCGAGGTCATTCACTTCATCGTGTCACCCCTTACGTTTATTATTTGCATAACATTGTACTTTTCAATGTTATGATAATTTGCGTATCACATTAGTCTTAATGTTATGATGTGTCAAGGGAAAATCCTATACTCAACTCTTAAAGGATCAGGTCACATCATATCAAACATGTTACTTAAGTGTGCTTCAATTTATTATATGATGTAACACATTTCACACATCTAACACATCCAGCGTATAGTAATGTTGCTATACATTATACAATGCTTGTAATGTGTAACGCATGATCAAACGTAAATGTAGCTGTTTGTTTTCATGTTAACATGTACTTTGTGACTGCCCTCTTTTGATGACGTCCGCAATTGAACACTCAATAACATTGCATGTTTACATTGTACACAATGCATTACAATCACTTCATGCTAACTTATACACACATCTATAATAGTTACTCATTTTTACACGATTGAAACTGAATCAATAGCAACTATCCTGATGGCATTAAATTATGCATATGCACATACAATAACTTCATGTGAACAGGTGACAATAGCATGCAAAATTACACATGTTGCAACGTAGTTTCGCAACGTCAATGTCATGGTTGTATCCTAATTAGATGACTGAGTGTTGCGTTCTGAAGTGGTACATGCATTACACATTCCAGAAAAACTTGCCAATAAATGCTTGTACAAAGCTTAACGTTACATCATTCTCAAATATCATGATTACCTGGTGAACACACATAAATAATTATTTTAATTGCTAATGGATACACGTTGGGAGTGAACTAATTGGATATGTTAATTAAACACCTTGCACTTCAGCAAGGTACCTGACATCATCACATAGGTATTTAAAGGAGGGCAATTACCTGCGCATTCACAGCTACAGAACTGAAAATTATGCGAATGTTTATGAGACGGAGGAACATTCTATTGGACGAGAGGCTTGCTGATGGAGAGGATGTCACAGGCCAAGGAAGGGACAGGGACAGAGGCAGGGACAGTGGCAGGGACAGGCACGCGGACAGGAGAGGGAGAGGGAGAGGTCAAGGGAGAGGGAGAGGGCAAGGAGATGAGAGGAGAAGAGAGAGGAGAGAAGTTGTGCCTCGTCCTCGTTTGTACAGGGGAGAACCCTGTTAGATGGGATGAATGAGGAGGAGATTGTAAGTCGCTATCGTTTGAGTTCAGCAGCAATCTTAGCTCTTTATGAAGAGATACGGGGAGATTTAGATTTTATGACAGCCAGAGGTCATGCAGTCCCTGGGCTTGTTAAAATGCTCATTACATTATCTTGCTTCCGTGTCATTCCAGACAACTGTGGGCATCGTGGGCGGGGTCTCGCAATCTACATTCTCGCGGGCCTTTACCCAGTTTCTATGTGCACTCAATAGACGCGCTAGGAATTATATTCATTTTCCTACAGAGCACACAGAGTGGCTGGAAGTCAGGAGTTGCTTTTATACCATAGCCGGGATACCATGTGTGATGGGTGCAATCGATTGCACCCATGTTGCTTTGATCCCGCCTAGTCAGAGTGAGCATGCTTACCGCAACCGTAAGCACTACCATTCCCTGAATGTACAGGTGGTATGCGATGCCACGATGAAGATTATGCATGTGGTAGCCAAATTCCCTGGTTCCAGTCACGATTCCTCTATCTTGAGAAACTCATCAGTCTTCCATGCTTTCGAAGAAGGCTATTTTGGACCTGGTTGGCTGGTGGGTGAGTACATATTATGATGTGTTAACAAACAACTCTTGGTTTTCTAGGAAATGTTGTATGTAATAATGTTAACACTAATTGTTTCATATTTGTGCACGATGGATTATAGGTGACTCAGGATACGGAATTAGGCCATGGCTGTTGACCCCTGTGGCAAACCCTCAAAGTGAAGCAGAGGAGAGGTACAATGTTGCCCATATATCTACGCGATCCATCATAGAGAGGACATTTGGGCTTCTCAAGACAAGATTTAGGTGTCTCGATAGAACTGGTGGGGCACTTCAATATAAGCCTGCTAAAGTGTCTGATATTATAATTGCATGTTGAATTTTGCACAATGTGGCACTCCGCAATAATGTACAAACAGACATACGTCATGGTTTGGAGGAGGAGCATCCCGTCAATTTACCAGCTGACAATGACCAAACAGCCAGTGATGTTGAGACACGTCTGAATGTCATAAACACATTTTTTTCATGTAAGCAAATACATATATGTTCATAGTACTACATAAATGTATTCATTCTTTGTTATGATAAATACATTTGTCCAAATACCATTCACTTAGGAAACAGATGAATATGGTTGGCACACCACCTTTCTCTTCTCTGCTGTGTGGACAATTGCATGTGGCACCGGTATGTCATTCATCAACAGGTTGTATTATACTTCTTACCAATAAAATGTGTTGTGTGTACGGGAAGAAATAATGTGTACTAAATATATATTTTATGTACATGCTCTTTTTGGTTATGCATACACAATAAACCTACTATGTCCATAATCAATAGCTAGTGCAGTATGGTTACATACAATGTTTATTTTGCAGTGTGACATGTGAGTCACAATGATGTGTACACTATTGTGTATTTCTGATCATATTTGACGTATTCTAGATGTTGTTTCATATCACACACAAAATGGTCAATTCTGTGTGTTGCTTACCTTAATGAACATGTCATGACAATGATTTATATTCCAAACACACAAAAAAGAAATGTTGCTCACACTAGGAATGAGTGGCTAAACCAGACCCTAATTATCACTGATTACTTGGGTATCAAAAATAAAACCAAGAGAAGTATCAGGAATTAAATATTTAAGGAATACTGTTGGTGCTGAGGGATGGAGAAAATATATAAAACACACAGAGAAGAACAAAGACAATCCCTTGAATAGCACTCTAAAATATACCACAAGAATATTAATGTAAAACTGTTGGTGAAAAGAACTGGATGCTCCTCAAGTGCAGAAAATGAAAAAGATTTTATTAATAGAACAACAATAAGTACTACCTAAAAAACATAAACACACAAATGGCAGCTCCAAAAGATAAACAAACAATGACTCACTGGAAAATATATATTAAATGCTAACTGATAATCTAATAACTATGATGTGTCCAAATAATTAAAGTATTACACAAAATCTAAGTTACTAAATACACAGAAAAAACCCTTAAAGCAAACAAACCCTTGCTAACTAAAGAATGCTACATCTAGATGCACAGGGAAAAATATATCATTTAATAAACCTAGACACATGCAATGGTGTCTAGGACAAAAAATGAATGAAACTAATACCAAGGGAAAAGCACAGGGGAGAAAAAAGATGTATGCAAGACTCAAACCCTGGCCAGCAAATGCAAAAAATAAAAAATATATATACACAGCATGGATATATAGAGTCTCTGGGATCCAGGCACAGAGGCAGACAAAATACAAATGTCTAGATAGAGAATAAATATATTGATAGCCAATGCGCTTGGAATTGAAACAACACAGGTGTGCATGAATGCCACGAGAAACCCTGACTCCCAGAACAGGAGGGAAAGATACTCAGCTGTCTTGTCGTGACAAGGGAGGTCGGTTGCTGGTAGTAGGCATTCCAATGCGTGCTGGTTTAAAAGATCAAATGTCCACAGAGACCACAGCATGCAGTGAGAGTCATGTCAGCAGTAAATTAAAGGGGAGCTGCCAGAAGGACACCACTCTACGCGTTTCGCCTGTGGGTGGGCTTCATCCCAGAGTGATACAAATAGGTAGAGGTCAGCTAGTCTTTAAAGGATTTCCCTTGACTTACTGCACTGCCCACCGATCCTCTCAGCCAGTCACGATTGCGTTGCTCAATGAGTGACGCCACTCGCACCGGTGCCTGAGATGAGGTGATTACTGCTGATGCATCAGATGCAGGAAGTCCCAGCTGATGTAGTTACTCTGGGTTCCCACACAAGTGCACATGTGCTAAGATATCAGCTTCTTGTTGTTATTGCCATAGGTGACGTCATCTGAGCCATGAGAGGCTTAAAGAGGCAGCGTACCAATTCTGGCAGTCTATTTATAGGAGCGCAGCAGAGAAGGGACCCAGATGTTAAACACAGAAATACAAGAGATATATAGATTACTACACATTAGATATCATATGAGAGCAGACAGAAAAAACTGCACTAGATGTTAGATGAGCAAATATTAAATAATAAACAAAAGATTAAAAAGATAAATAGTAAAACAGACTAGGGGAACCCTAAAGTACAGAAATGGACAGTGGAGGAAATGAAATAATGCAAAACCTACAGACTTAAGGACAAAAGATATTATAAGTCAGTAGTAGTCTGCATGATATCTTATATAGCACTACAAGGAATGTGTATATGAGTAGGGGCAGTGAAAAATAATAACTATAAAAACATTGCAAAACCAAGGGAATCATTCATTCCCTTGGGTTGCATCGTGTTTAGAAGGACAATCCAGCGGCATTCCTTTTTAAGGAGGGCTTTCTCCAAGTCGCCGCCTCTGATACCCAGTGAAACTTTGTCAAAGGCAAATGCCGGAATACATGAACTGTCTGAGGCATGGCAATTTAAAAAGTGTCTTGCCACAGATGTAATTTTTTTGAAATTATCCAAATCCCGCTGAGCTGATCTGATGTTTCTAGAGTGCTCTAAGATCCTGAACCGAAGTTCGCGTGTGGTCATTCCTATGTATTTGAATTTGCATGGACATGTTAGACAGTAGACAAGCCCTTTAGATTTACAGTTGAGGGTATATCCAATGTCAAAGGTTTAGTTAAATCACTGTTAAATTTTTTTTATCTGTAGGTAGCATGAATTTGCATGCCGAACAATTGTTACATTTGGAGAAGCCTTTAGTTCTTACAGAGAGAAATGTCTCACTAATATGGGGAACAAATTGACTATGTTCAAGACGGTCTCTTAGATTAGGTGACCGTCTACTTGTTAGATTCACTCTATCACACAAAGTATCTTTTAATTCTCCATCAGTACATACTGTTGCGGCACACTTTATTCTTAAAATCACCGGTTTGTCCCTGGCTGGTTCCTGGAATGCCACGCTGTTCACCCGGAGCATTCCATGGTCCCAGCCAGGGTCATGCCCGGCTGACGCGCGGTTGATGTGTTAATTGATAATGGTTCAGGATTTACTAGGCTGCAATGCTTCGCGTGTCCGCCAGATGGCATAAATTCATGAATTGTAATGCAGTATATATATATATACTGTATGACAACAATCCCTATAACCCCTAACATACAGTACTGTACACATACAGTACTGTATACTGTATGCACATCAATGATACTATAGGCCGGCGGGGGCGAGATGTGTTTGCAGCAGAGAGAGAACCGCTGCTCTCTCTGCGCAAACATCGGCACATTAAAAATGATTTAAAATACATTTTTATTCATAGTGTAGATGTGCAGGGAGTCTCCGGAGCTGAACCGCATTTGTTTCATGTCCGGGGACCCCCTGGTTCCCGAGATACAGGCCCCTTTATGAGGTGCCGGTATCCCTCTGCATATAAAGGTCCCGATCACGTGACCGCGGCATGTAAACAAAGCAGAGGGATACCGGCACCCCCTAAAGTGACCTGTATCTCGGGAAGCAGGGGGTCCCCGGACCTAAAACCACAGCGGTTCAGCTCCGGAGACCCTCTGCACATCTACAGTATGAATAAAACACATATATAAATAAACACTCATTCCTTACCTTTGCGGCTATGTGCTATGGTAACGAAGCAGCATGACTATATTTTTAATAATATTGTATAGTGAGCAGGGGGTTCCCTGAGCCACAAATCAAAACTCAGGGGACCCCCTGCTAATGCACAATATTATAAAAAATACAGAAATGCTGCTTCATTACCATAGCTGATAGCCGCTAAGGCAATGAAGGGGTTAACCCACTGTGCCCGCTTTATTGTGGGTAGCGCGGGTGGGTGAAGGGGGTATTTGGCCCTTGGTGTGAGTTTAGGACTTGCGGGGGGGTTGCGGGTGCACTTAACCCTTCATGGCCGTAGCAGTTATTACCGCTACGGTCATGAAGGGGTTAACCCTCCCGCTACCCCCCCGCAAGCCCTAAACAACCATCGTTGGGGCTAATACCCCCTTCACCCACCCCCGCTACCCACAATAAAAAAAATTCACACACAGCAGCCGCCCAAAAAATAAATAAATAAATCTAAATAAATAAATAAATACATGAATATAAATAAATACATTTAAAATACATTTTTATTCATAGTGTAGATGTGCAGGGGGTCTCTGGAGCTGAACCGCATTGGTTTCAGGTCCTAGGACCACCTGCTCCCCGAGATACAGCCCCCCTTTATGAGGTGCCGGTATCCCTTTGCATTTAAGGTCCCGATCACGTGACCGCGGCATGTAAACCAAGCAGAGGGATACCGTCACCCCCTAAAGGGGCCTGTATCTCGGGAAGCAGGGGGTCCCCAGTCCTAAAACCAAAGCGTTTAGGTTTAGGTGCCTAAACAATTGACAGTCCATCCCGAACAATGAAACAATTAACTAATTCACGCCTGGAGCAGAACAATTTAGCATGTGAAAAAATATAAGTACCAACCAGAATACAAACTTTAAAACCAAGGCTAGCCCTGACCTCTCTCAAACACACAATACAATATCAACAATTACATTTATCTAATTTTAAAATACTTTAATCTCACAATAAAGCATAGCAGCATAGACAAATTAAGTATACCATGTGACAGAGGCTTGGGGGGAAAAAGGATGTGACGTACTACAGCCAATCAGAGTAGGGATGGAGTTCCCACGCTCTGATTGGCTCTAGTACCATGTGACAAGCTTTCAATGACGTCACATCCTTTCTCCCCCCAAGCCTCTGTCACATGGTATACTAGAGCCAATCAGAGTAGGGATGGAGTTCCCACGCTCTGATTGGCTACCATACCATGTGAGGGCGGCCATGTGTCTTTTCATGACGTCATCTAAAAGGCAATTGAAGCAAAGCCATTCTGATTGGCTGTGCTTTCATTGCCTTTAAGTGACGTCATCATTTTTATTTTTATCGGCCAAAACACATGGTTTTCACGGCCCAATCAGGGCCGTGGGAACCATATGACGAAAATGTGATGTCATAGGCCTTTAAAAGCCTATGTCGTCTCATTTTGAAGCTAGACGCCGCGGAGGAAGGACCTCCGGAGAAGAAAGAAGACCAGGGCGTGGCCGAAGATGGAAAGAAGACCCCGCCCCGCCCGGAAGAAGATAGAAGAAAGAAGAATACAGATAAAGATGAAGATGGATTACAAATAGAAGACCCGTGGATTGATTTGGATTTTTAGTTTAATGTTTATTTTTTTGTATTATTTTATGGGTTCCTGTTCGTGGATTGGTTCGTGAGTAAGCTGCGCAACGGGAGTCGGTGGGGCCAAGTAATGGTAAGTGAACTAAAGAAATTTATTTTATTTAACTTGTTAATTTGTTTAAAAGCTTTTTAACATGTGTATTTTTTTTTGTGGTATATCATTTCTTGCCACTGTATGTATGTATGTATATATGTCTCGAGAGATATATACATACAGGGTAAGAAATGATGTTGTTTTAAAAGCTTGATTTGATGTGTTTTAAATTAATTTGTCTATGCTGCTATGCTTTATTGTGAGTTTAAAGTATTTTAAAATTAGATAGATGTAATTGTTGATATTGTATTGTGTGTTTGAGGGAGGTCAGGGCCAGCCTTGGTTTTAAATTTTGTATTCTGGTTGGTACTTATATTTTTTCACATACTAAATTGTTCTGCTCCAGGCGTGAATTAGTTAATTGTTTCATTGTTCAGGATGGACTGTCAATTGTTTAGGGATGTAAATAATGATTGCTAATTGATTTTTGTTTACTTGATTGGTTAAAATAGTTGACTTGTTTGGAGTACAGTATTTGTATTTAGCTTGCAATGATATTGTTAACATTCATTTGCAGAATGTATATGGTGCATAGATTTTATGCATCATTTATACAATGTAAATGCAATGTATTGATTGGAATGTGAGGTGTTTCATTGGCATTTGATGATTTAGATTGTAAGATCAGTTAGGATTATTAAAGGAAATTCATTGTAATGTAGTGTGTCTGTATGGAGAAGTGTTATTTGTAGGACAGTATGGTTTTGATAACCCTTCTACATTTATTTGTATATTGGTTCATCATGTGTGTGTATATACTGTATATATATATATATATATATATATCTCTCTCTCTGTGTGTATATATATATATATATATATATATATATATATATATATATATATAACAAACAACAGGGAGATAAGCTGCGCCTCTAAGGAACATATACAATAAAATATATGTGCTATAACGATATGATGTAAATGTCTTAATTACATAAGCAATACATATATACACATATAATAATAATGTGGACCTATAATGATATCAGGCCCACAAAAACATGAACAATAAAATATTATAATATAAAAAGCAAAAAAGGATAAACCAGTCCTCGAATAGTCCAATGAAAAGTATAGGTGCTGGTATGCAGGGTCTCCGGCAGCTCTCAGTATGGACCAACCATGTCCACAGGGTATCTAAAAAGAAAAAAAGAGGAGAGAGCGCACGCCCATAGCGTATAAAAGTTTTAATGAAGGGGGTAGGGGGAGAGAGGGGGGTAAAAAACGCACTTACAAAAAATGCATTAAAATCAAGCATATGTGATATACATAATCACCACCATCCGGTTTAGCTGAGACTCTTGGGGCACTCCTAAGCTCCGTTGGTAAGGGGCAACGTCACTGCAGGTTCCAGGGCTGGTAGCACCATCCGGTCAAACTGCAGGCTTCAGGGGCCGTCCCAGGCTCCGTTGGTAATGGAGCACCGTCCCAGCAGATTCACAAAGCAGGTAAGCTATGAAAATGTCCAAGAAAGAGGTCCCGTGTAATGCTGCCTCTAGCACTCGTGCCTGGATCAATGCGCTCCAGCACTTGGTGTGGACTCCAATGTCTCTGCGTCGTGACGTCAGACGCAGAGACATTGGAGTCCACACCAAGCGCTGGAGCGTATTGATCCAGGCACGAGTGCTAGAGGCAGCATTACACGGGACCTCTTTCTTGGACATTTTCATAGCTTACCTGCTTTGTGAATCTGCTGGGACGGTGCTCCATTACCAACGGAGCCTGGGACGGCCCCTGAAGCCTGCAGTTTGACCGGATGGTGCTACCAGCCCTGGAACCTGCAGTGACGTTGCCCCTTACCAACGGAGCTTAGGAGTGCCCCAAGAGTCTCAGCTAAACCGGATGGTGGTGATTATGTATATCACATATGCTTGATTTTAATGCATTTTTTGTAAGTGCGTTTTTTACCCCCCTCTCTCCCCCTCCCCCCTTCATTAAAACTTTTATACGCTATGGGCGTGCGCTCTCTCCTCTTTTTTTCTTTATATATATATATATATATATATATATATATACTGTATATATAGTTGCATGATGAAGCCACTGTACAAATTCATGGGTGAAGGGTGGGTATCGGGCCAGTGTGGCTTAACCCCTTAATTAACTTTGCGGTTATTATCTGATAAGGTGTTTAAGGGGTTAATTGATATCTGAATGTAATTGCAATGTATTGGCTTTGTATTGGCTATGTATTTTGTGGGCAAGACAAGGATGTTGCTGGCGACGGACACTTCGTATTGATGAGGTCAGTAGTACTTTATTTATTTTAATATGCTAGTTAATGTTTTTAATAATGGGCAATTAATCTATTATCCATATCTGGATAATAGTTATTTTGCACATTATTGTACTGTAGGTGCTGGGTGGGGGAGGGTGTATGTATTGAATGTATAGGCCAGGTTTATTTTTTTTACATTTAGGGTTTGTTCCGTGGTTCCGCGTGGGACCTCTGGAGACCACCTGTGGTTTCCTCGGGTATCCCACGGGTATCAGGCTGGTGGTTTCACGGGTGACACATGCGGGGATGAAGCGGTGGCCTCACATCTGTGGGGGCACCGCCGACCCGTAGTCTGTGGGGATGAAGCTGTGTGGTCCCACTTCTGTGGGGGCACCGCCAACCTGTAGGTGCGGGGATGATGATGTGTGGTCCCACTTCTGTGGGGGCACCGCGGACCCGTAGTGAGCACTCGTGTGTTCCCTAGACCCCCGTGGGAACCACCCAAGGCCCCGCAGACACCTGTGGGTCTGACCCGGGGCTCCCAGGCATCCGCGGGCCTACCGTGGGGACCCAATTGTGGCCCACGGTGACCCAAGGAGACCACCTGGGGGCCATGGTGCTGGCAGGACCCATCAGCAGGCCTCCAGAACCTGTTTGAAAAGGGCTGCTGGTACCCTGTAGGTCTGTCCAGGTGCCCCGCCAGCCCACCGGGGACTCGCGTGGGGCTGCGTTATGAACCCTGTATGTAAAAGAATAAATCATGTATTTATGGGGTGGCACAGGGGGTGGGTAATGTATTTAATAAATAGAATGATGTTTATTGTAGGTCACTGTGTTGTTTTTATTGTGGGTACTGGGGGTGAGGATGGGGGTGTTTCCCCAATGGTATGTGGGTAGGTCTCTCTTGTGGGTACTGGGTGAGGGTGGTTAGGCCTCACGGGGGGGGGTTAGTGTGGGAGGGTATGTAGGCATCCCGAGTGGTGGGTGAGGGTGGGTTAACCCCTTAATGACTGTAGCGGTTAATAACCGCTATGGTGATTAAGGGGTTAGGGGACATTACTTTGAATGTTTTAATTTTTGTCTCTGTTTTGCAGCAGCGGAGGGGCCTTGTGCAGGTGGGTAGTGGGTAGTGGGTGTGGGTGTGGTTATTTACACGGATCCCCCTCCCCCTCCCCACATTTACATACAGTACACTGCACTCACAGAAACACAGGCAGGGAGATTTAACCGACACAATAGGGGGAGGGGGGCTTACACAGATTAGTCAAAGCAGGGAAGTTTAGCAGACACAATAGGGGGAGGGTTTTTTACATAGATTACAGTCAAGGCAGGGAAGTTTAACACACACAATAGGGGGAGGGGTTTTTACATAGATTTGTCAAGGCAGGGAAGTTTAACACACACAATAGGGGGAGGGGGTCTTACACAGATTAAAGTCAAGGCAGGGAGGTTTAACACAAACATTAAAAATATGTATTTAATGTATTTATTGTTTATTCCGACTTAACCCTTCATTGCCTTAGTGGCTATCAGCTATGGTAATGAAGCAGCATTTCTGTATTTTTAATAATATTGTGCAGGAGCAGGGGGTCCCCTGAGCATTAATTTCTGGCTCAGGGAACCCCCTGCTCACTGTACAATATTATTAAAAATACAGAAATGCTGCTTCATTACCATAGCACATAGCCACAAAGGTAAAGAACGATTCTTTATTGATGTGTGTGTTTTATTCATACTGTAGATGTGCAGAAGGTCTCCGGAGCAGAAACGTTTTGGTTTTAGGTCCGGGGACCCCCTGCTCCCCGAGATACAGGCTCCTTTAGGGGGTGCCAGTATCACTCTGCTTGGTTTACATGCCGCGGTCACGTGATCGGGACCTTGAAATGCAGAGGGATACCGGGACCTCATAAAGGGGCCTGTATCTCGGGAAGCAGGGGGTCCCCGGACCTGAAACCAACGCGGTTCAGCTCCTGAGACCCCCTGCACATCTACACTATGAATAAAAATGTATTTTAAATGTATTTATTTATATTCATTTATTTATTTATTTATTTAGATTTATTTATTTATTTTTTGGGCGGCTGCTGTGTGTGAGTTTTTTTTATTGTGGGTAGCGGGGGTGGGTGAAGGGGGTATTAGCCCCAATGGTGGTTGTTTAGGGCTTGCGGGGGGTAGCGGGAGGGGTGAACCCCTTCATGACCGTAGCAGTATTTACTGCTACGGTCGTGAAGGGGTTAAGTGTACCCGCAACACCCCCGCAAGTCCTAAACTCACACCAAGGGCCAAATACCCCCTTCACCCACCCCCGCTACCCACAATAAAGCGGGCACGGTGGGTTAACCCCTTCATTGCCTTAGTGGCTATCAGCTATGGTAATGAAGCAGCATTTCTGTATTTTTAATAATATTTTGCAGGAGCAGGGGGTCCCATGAGTATTAATTTCTGGCTCAGGGAACCCCCTGTTCACTGTACAATATTATTAAAATACAGAAATGCTGCTTCGTTACCATACCACATAGCAGCTAAGGTAAGGAACGAGTGTTTATTTATATATGTGTTTTATTTATACTGTATATGTGCAGAGGGTCTCCGGAGCAGAAACGTTTTTGTTTTAGGTCCGGGGACCCCCTGCTTCCCGAGATACAGGCCCCTTTAGGGGGTGCCGGTATCCCTCTGCTTTGTTTACATGCCGCGGTCACGTGATCGGGACCTTTAAATGCAGAGGGATACCGGCACCTCATAAAGGGGCCTTTATCTCGGGAAGCAGGGGTCCCCGGACCTGAAACCAACGCGGTTCAGCTCCGGAGACCCCCTGCCCATCTACACTATGAATAAAAATGTATTTTAAATAATTTTTAATGTGCCGATATTTGCGCAGAGAGATCAGCGGTTCTCTCTCTGCTGCAAACACATCTCGCCAGGGGACGGCCTATAGTATCATTGATGTGCATATACAGTACTGTATGTGAATGTTAGGGGTTATAGGGATTGTTGTTATACAGTATATACTGTATATATACAGTATATACTGCATTACAATTCATGAATTTCTCGGCTTCAAAGACAACAGCTCGCAAATGCCCCCATGCGTTTTTACACGGCATTGCAGTATTGCAGCCAGCGGGAATAAAATGCTTAAATCACAGCCGCGAAAATAACACAATACATCCCGGGCGAAAACGATACAAAACCGCACATCACCGGGATATTCCGAAATACGCGGAGCTAGCCAAGTAAGAATAAAGTTGATCGCCACTATAGAATCGGCTAATGCTTCTGGAGAATAGATCTCAGGTCGCCCCATCTATCGTTATAGGTCCCGATGAAGCGTGTTTTGGTGTCACCAATCTTTTTCTGCGGTTGTAATAGTGTTACACGTTTTTTAGTCACAGTATTTTTATATCCCTGGTCAATGCACCTCTTGCTATATCCTCTAGATACAAATCTATTACGCATCTCAAGTGCCCTAGTCTCAAAGCATTCCTCAGTAGAGCAATTACGCTTTAACCTCAAAAATTCACTACGAGGAATGCCTTGAATCTGGTGATGCTGATGGAAACTTGAGGCGTGGAGAATCGAGTTTGTTGAGGTGGACTTTCTAAATATATCTGTCCCCACATTGCTATCAGTATCAATAGAAATCTTGAGATCCAAGAAATCACTTGATGTGGCACTGAACTTATACGTTAGTCGAATATTGAGCTTGTTGCGGTTGAGCACATCGACGAAACTCCTAAGCTCAGCAGCAGTACCCTGCCAGAGAATAAGAATATCGTCGATGTATCTCAACCACAACAAGACATGCGAGGTCAGACTAAGATTCTCATCACAGAACACCACCTCACTCTGCCACCTCCCCAAAAACAAATTTGCGTATGATGGGGCACATGTGGCCCCCATCGCTGTCCCTCTAATCTGTAAATAAAATCTGCTCTTGAAAACAAAAAAATTGTGGTGCAAAATAAAGGACAGGAGTTCCAAAAGTAGATCTATGAGGTTAGAACTAAACTGTGATTTTTTTTAGAAAAAATTCCGCTGCATATAGACCATCCTTGTGGCCTATAGATGTATAAAGCGATTCCACATCACATGTGGCGAGAAATGTGTTTTTGTCTACTGTGATGCCATCCAATCTGGATAGCATGTCCATGGTATCACGGAGATATGAAGGTAATGATTCAACCTCTGGACGTAGAAAGGGGTCCAGAAATTTGCTGATGGGCTCACATAGGCTGCCTATGCCAGACATGATCGGTCTCCCAGGTGGATTGATTCTGTTTTTATGAATCTTGGGTAAAAGATAGAAGGTTGCAGTAGTAGGGTGTTTTGTAACCAAACTATCTTTATTCCTAGATGTTATAGTGCCCAAGGCGCATGCTTCACTGAGGATAACGTCCAGTTCAATTTTAAACTTATCAGTGGGATCAGCAGTCAATTCTGTATAGCACAATCGATCCTTAAGTTGTTTGAAAGCCTCTCGTTCGTACTGAGATTTAGGCCATACAACGACATTTCCTCCCTTATCTGCTGGCTTGAACTCGACCGTTGTCATTCTGCCGAGTTCTTTAACAGCGAGCCACTCATTGTAAGTAAGATTTTTGGCCCCTGCTCGTTCAGATAGGTTTAGAATGTCATTAGTCACCATGGCAACAAATACTTCAATTTGTGGACAAGTTTGGAATGGTGGACAAAATGTCGATTTAGGGTGAAATTGTGAGAGTACATAAGACTCACTTGGAGTAGGTTCCGCCTCAGTTGTGAACTCTGTAGCCATATCAGAGATCAGCTGGCGTTCCATCATATTCCAATCGCTGGTGTCTTCTTGATGGACAATGTTCTCTTTAGATTTTGAATAGAATTTCTTCAACAGTTTACGGTAGAAAAGATGTAAATCCTTTATCCATTCAAATTTATCCAAAGTGAATGTTGGGGCGAATGATAAGCCCCTTTTAAGGACTCGAATTTGGTCCTCACTTAGGATAACATCAGACAGATTTACCACCGTTAGTTCTTCTGTGGCAGTTTGCTGACTCATTTGTTCTTCCCTCTGTAGCCGTATCGTTGTCGGTCGCGAAGTCTTCTTACGTCCCCTCCTTGTCCTCCTCTTTGGTTGTTGTTTGAGCCACCTCTGTCTAAAAAAGGTGCTCTCTTACCAACACTTTGTTGTGTGTCCACATCTGATGATTCAGCCTCTGATTACGTAAAACCTGGAGAGACATCAGCCACATCAGCTTTAGGAACATTTTTTCTGGCATGTTTTTTTACGCCTCTGCCAGCGGTACACATTATTCGCTTTATAATCTGCTGAATCACGTAAGAATTTAGTTTTCTTGATTTCAGTGATCTCTTCCTCAAATTTTGCTAGTTCTAGTTCAATTTTTGATATAAGGTCAGTTGTATCATTCTCCATATCCTTAAGTATTTGCTCTGTTTGTTCTTCAATGTCTTTAAGGACGCTCTCATCATGTGTAATGAGGATATGCATCAGCTGAAAGGAACAGACACTTAGTGTTTCTTCCCATTGCTCTTTCAATTTGATGTCATTAAATTGCAATGCTGGGAACGTCTGTAACCTTAGGCCCCTTGGTATAAGTTTATTAAACACATATTTTTCCAAGGCGGTCTTATTCCACCATACTCTTAGTTTTTTCTGAGTGAGTAGTTTAAGGGTATGGATACTATCCTTATCTTTACTGGTGGAAAATAATACCTCTGGTAGAATATCCTCCTCTTGGATAGAAAAAATCTCATTAGCGCTAGCTAAACGCTTCTGCTCATTGCTGCTCATACTCATCTTCTAGACCATAAGGAGCACCCAGGTCTAAACACCAAACCAGAATTATAACTAAGATAATAAAATCCTATAGTGGAGCTAACAAATCATAAGCTAAGAGAAGCAATTATAAAACAAACACACAAAAAAGAAATGTTGCTCACACTAGGAATGAGTGGCTAAACCAGACCCTAATTATCACTGATTACTTGGGTATCAAAAATAAAACCAAGAGAAGTATCAGGAATTAAATATTTAAGCAATACTGTTGGTGCTGAGGGATGGAGAAAATATATAAAACACACAGAGAAGAACAAAGACAATCCCTTGAAAAGCACTCTAAAATATACCACAAGAATATTAATGTAAAACTGTTGGTGAAAAGAACTGGATGCTCCTCAAGTGCAGAAAATGAAAAAGATTTTATTAATAGAACAACAATAAGTACTACCTAAAAAACATAAACACACAAATGGCAGCTCCAAAAGATAAACAAACAATGACTCACTGGAAAATATATATTAAATGCTAACTGATAATCTAATAACTATGATGTGTCCAAATAATTAAAGTATTACACAAAATCTAAGTTACTAAATACACAGAAAAAAACCCTTAAAGCAAACAAACCCTTGCTAACTAAAGAATGCTACATCTAGATGCACAGGGAAAAATATATAATTTAATAAACCTAGACACATGCAATGGTGTCTAGGACAAAAAATGAATGAAACTAATACCAAGGGAAAAGCAAAGGGGAGAAAAAATGATTTATATTCATTCATGTTTTCTTTTTCAAGGTATATCACTTCAATGACTGCTCATGCTATGTATTTCAATTCACATCTGTCATAAGATGTGCTAACCTCGATACAGGTATAGTTACAGGATGTATAAACAGAACATAATGACAAAGATATGACAATTGAAACATGTCGTTTCTGTATTGTGTACGTGCGTTTAGCTACACTTGGTGGTTATTGTGCAATGTCTTTTAAAATCATTAGTGACATTACATAACATGTAATTTAGCAAACGTAACAACATCCATTCATGGAATATAGGGGTGGGGGGAGAGAAGGGGATAAACCCTGCTCAGCTATTGATTATGGGAGGAGAACATCCATTGATGCATGTGACAGGGTAAATAAACCCCCCAGCTATATGCCTGGCAGACCTATGTCTAGTCTGCAGTGCAGCAGTGACTAGGTTAACTTCAGCTGGGAACCTCAGGACAATTAGTTGGATCCCAGCTGCCTAATCAAGGTGTGTTAAAACCCCAGGCTGTAGACACATGGGGCTGGCTGTTGAGGAGAGAGGAGTAAGCTACTGAAGAGATTACTGATACAAGGTCTGTTAGCAAAATACATGGTTTATGAACTGTCTGTCTCCTGCATAGAAAAGGGTGGCTGCCTTATTTTTACACTGTCTGCTAAAGAGAAACTGTTTTGTTTTGTCTGCTGAAGAAAAAGACTTTTTATTTGTTTGCTGATGAAAAGCTATTTTTGTTTTGTGTGCTGTATATCTTTTAAGGCTAAATAAATAAGCCTTGTCAAGAAACCCTCGTGTGTAGTTGCATGTGCCCTGCAACAATGCACATGAGCGATCTTAACACTCAATGCATGTTTGTATGAAAAGACACCAATGTTTTAAACATCATTAACATCACAATGTATGTGATTAGTTCTTCTCTCACTTCATCTTCATGTTGATTACTACATTGTCACATGTGTATGTATAGGTGAAAGATGTGTGTTGATTTGACGTACATATAACATGTGTCAAAATGTTAACACCATTCCAAAGTATAGTTATTTGGATTCTCAACTTTTCCTAATTCATTCAACACAATGACAATGTTTTAATATAATTTTTATTTCATTCACGTTAGTTATTCATAATGATCATGATCCTTTATAACTAATGTCAACATACAGTATGAACATAAATGAAGTGGACATTTGCATACGCACACATTTCAGCAACAGTGTGTGTGTGTGTGTTGTAGTTTTTGTGTGATGCATGTATTTCTACATGAAATAATATAAAGCAACATAATAATGCTATCATCAGCCTCACTTAGCTATGTATGTGTTGAACGTTAACTAATAACACTAAACTATAGTTAGTCATGTGAATAAAATGTACACACAAATGTTCATGGTTTCATGATCTTTAACTAACATTCATTAGCTCATGCATGTTAGGTTAGTACTACAACTTAGGTGAAAATATAAAATGCACACGACTAAACAGTTTCTATCACCTCCCTATTGTTATTGTGTACGTTCAGATACAATGTCTACGAGTTGTTATGTAGCATTTACATTCTTTGACAAGTCACACGTGAGATTATAATATATAGTAGATTAATGTGTTTGCTGAGTGATAATGTTGGTTGCATATATCACATGGCAATACATATAATGTTAGTAGAAAATAACCAAAAAATAATATAAGTTCTAACTTCAGTGCTTAGCAAGATCATTATGTTAATTAAGTGCATAGTAAATATTTGCATAAGAGGATAACATTATGTAGTGATTGTTAATCTGCGCACCAATCATTGAAAGCATTGTTACATATTTATTATAATAGTTGTTCGCTCGTCGTCACAATCATCTAATATAACGATTGGCTCATCTGAAATCATACATTGGTCCCATGTATTCATCCGCGACATCTGTGAAATACAGTAAACATATGATGTTCAAAGATGGCACATTTATATATGTCTCAGCATGACAACGCTTAACACATCTCTATATGATTGTGGATATTCACGCATAAGTAACGTATATGTTTAAACTGCAAGGATAAAACTACAGATACAGAACTGTCATTTTTCAAATGGCGTTGCTGGCATTACTATGGAAATGATTTTTCCAGTGCCTGCATACATAATAATTTGAGCGCACAACGTCTGTTGCGCACGCACGTCACGAATGTGTGGACTAAGTCTTAGCGCATACGCAAAACGATGTGTACGCTGTGCGTTCAATACATGTCCTCCATGGTGCTGCTAGCAGTACGCATATCATGGCTGGAAGTTATTTATTTATTTATTTATAAAATATTTTACCAGGGAGTAATACATTGAGAGATACCTCTCATTTTCAAGTATGTCTTGGGCACAGAGTTAAGACAAATAATACATGGTTACAAATAGTTACATAAATGAACAGGGTATACATTATATACAAGACGTAGCATGCACAGTTAAAGAAAATATATATTATGGGCGTATGAAACAGTTACAGACCAGATTAAAATGTGAAACAGTCTTAGTTTTAAAAGAACTTAAACTGGTGGTGGATGTGAGAGTCTCTGGTAGGTTGTTCCAGTTTTGGGGTGCACGGTAAGAGAAGGAGGAACGGCCGGATACTTTGTTGAGCCTTGGGACCATGAACAGTCTTTGGGAGTCTGATCTCAGTTGATAAGTGCTGCATGTGGAAGGGGTGAGGAGCTTGTTCAGGTAGCTGGGTAGCTTGCCCATAAAGAATTTAAAGGCAAGAAAGGAAAGGTGAACTTTGCGCCTAGATTCTAGTGATGATCAATCTAGTTCTTTGAGCATTTCGCAGTGATGTGTGTTGTGGTTGCATTGGAGAACAAAACGACAAATTGAATTGTAGAGGGTGTCAAGTTTGCTAAGGTGGGTTTGAGGTGCCGTGCCATATATTATGTCTCCATAGTCAATAATTGGCATTAGCATCTGCTGTGCGATACGCTTTCTGACCAGGAGACTTAGGGAGGATTTGTTCCTGTAAAGTACCCTTAGTTTGGCATAGGTCTTGATTGTCAGGGTATCAATGTGCATTCCAAATGTTAAGTGGGAGTCAAACCATAAGCCCAGGTATTTAAAACTAATGAAAGGGGTTAGGGTGGTGTTAGTGTTGGTTCTAATATGGAGCTCAGTCGCTGGAAGCTTTAAGAATTTAGGCTTGGTCCCAAATACCATTGTTACAGTCTTGTCAGTGTTTAAAAACAGTTTGTTTTGGGAAATCCAGTTTTAGAATCTCAAAAAGTCAGACTGAAGTATGTGTTGAAGGTCAGAGAGGCTATGGCTGTGTGCATATAGGATTGTGTCATCTGCATACATGTTATTGAGGCTTCCTTACAAGCTGTGGGAAGATCATTAATGAACACTGAGAAGAGTAGGGGCCCCAGAACAGAGCCTTGCAGGACACCACAGGTGATATCCAGGGGGTTGGAGTTAGAGACTGAGATGGACACATGTTGGGATCTTCCTGATAGGTAGGACTGAAACCAGTTTAAAGCATGCTTCCCTATTCCAGAGCTCTGGAGTTTGTTAAGCAGGATAGCATGATCAACTGTATCAAAAGTCTTTGCAAAATCTAGGAATACTGCACCAGTGAGTTGTCCCTGTTCCATTCCACACTGGATTTCATTGCAAACTTTTAGCAGGGTAGTTACGGTGGAGTGTTTGGGACGAAAGCCAGATTGGAATTGGCTAGGGAAATTTGTCTTGGTGTAGTAGTCGCTTAATTGAGAGTGGACACATTTTTCCATGACTTTGGATAGAATTGGGAGAAGTGAGATTGGTCTGTAGTTTGAGACAGTGTTTTTGTCCCCACTTTTGAAGATTGAGACAACTCTGCAGTTTTCCAGGTTTTAGGGATATGGCCTGCAGACAGGATAGAGTTGACTATGGAAGCAATTGGTTTGGCAATGGCTGGGGCACCAAGTCATAGGAACCTAGATTGTAGCAAGTCAGGTCCGCATTGACTGCTTAGTTTTAGTTTGAGAGCGCTTGTGTAATCTCCTCTTCAGATACTGGGCCAAATTGAAAATTGTGGGCAGTGTTGGGAAGGGGTGGGGCTACAGTATGTGGGCACTCCCAGGATGAGATTCAGGTTTGTGGTTTGGGCTGCGTTTCGCTAATAAGTTAGTGGCACACCCCACAAAGTAATCATTGAATGCATTTGCAATGTCAGTGGGGTTTGTCAAAGTAATATCCCCCTTAGTGATATTACTTGGTTGTTGATGGTTAGGAGGCTGGAATATATTGTTGATAACCTTCCAGAAGTTAGCTGGGTTTGATGTATTTTGGTGGAGATTGTCAGTGTAATATTGTGCTTTTGCGTGCCTTGTTTGCCTTGTGCACATGTTCCGCAGGCATCTGTAGTGATTGAGATCCTTTGTAGCTTTTCCACAAGGTATCCCTGAGCTGGTAGAGTGCAATAAGGTCAGTTGTAACCCATGGAAGGTGGGCCCCGTACCCTTATTTTGCGTAGTGGAGCGTGGGTATCGCAGAGTTTTAAGAACTCGGATTGGAAATAGTCGAGCGCAGAATCAGTGTCGGGAATTAAATCGATTCTGTGCCATGAGCAGTTAGTAAGGTCATTAAGAAACTGTTCGTGGGTTAAAGTTTTTAAATGTTCAAAAGAGGAGAACTTTAGGGCTTGAATGGGGCGTTTTAATTTTCCTTACACAGTACACTATTGCATGGTCACTGAAAATGTCAGGTTGGATGCCAGAGGATCTGATTCTGCTGGGGTTTGAGGAGAGAATCCAGTCTAGCAAGGAATTGTTATGCGATTTCAGGTTTGTCCATGTGGGTTGGGAAATGAGTTGTGATAGGTTAAGTGACTTGAGTTGTATCTGGATTTTATGGTTTTTAGGGTCAAGCCAGTTGAAGTTGAAATCCCCAAGAACTAGCAGCTCACTCTTCTCGTTCAGAGAGGAAATGGAGCCAAGAAACTGGGTGATATCAGCCAGGGATTGTAGAGAGGCTTTAGGGGGGCGGTAGCTGCCAGCGAGCAAGATGGGCTTAGAAAAGGGGAGGCAGATTTTGCCAACTAGAATTTCAAAAGAGCGTGGGCTTGGGGGGCAATTTAACAGTGTAAATTGTAATGTGTCTGCAATATAAAATAACAACCCTCCTCCTCTCTTTGACCTATCTCTTCTAAAAATGGAGTATCCCTGAATGGCGATATTTGCATCAGGGGTTTTATGGGTTAGCCATGTTTCTGTAAGAACGATGGCTTTGGGTTTATGCATAAGGCACCATGCCCTTAGTTCGTCCAGTTTGGGCAGCAGGCTCCGAATATTTATATGGGCGACAGATAGCCCTTTATGGAATTTAAAGGTGGAATTCTCAGGGGCATGGGACAGATTTGAAATGGGAGGACCTGGGTTAGGTTCAACATCACCGGCTAAAGAGAGTAATAGTATGAGCAGAAATTTGGGTAGTTTTTTGCAAGTTGTAAATTTGTGGTGTTTGCCATTAGAGTGAGCAGTGGTTGATGTGCTGGTTTTTAGAGTTCTCACTAACATTCCATAGATAGTGAAAGGCTTTTGAGTAGTCCAGGGTGTATGGTGATGTTGGGTGTGGGCCAGGATGGAGGAGTTTGTAGTGTATAGAGGGAGTAACATCTCCATGAGGCCAGGAGAAATAAAAAAGTTAAGATACATAGCAGGTTCATGATGCCAGAGGTAGGCAGTTCTGCATGGAGCTGTTGTGAGTGTGTGCAGACTAAACAGCAGGGGTGTGCATGTTCCTTGTCAAATGTTTTGCTGCATTGCAATGCTAGTCAGTTCTGGGTTTCAGTGGGCTGAGTTGGTGTGGGAGTTATTTTTGTGCAGTCAGTTTTAGGAGAGGCTGCAGTGAAATAAGTTGTAAAGGGGCGTGGGGTTAAAATATGCAGGTTACCAAGCATGGGATCAAAGTGATATAAGCTCACCGTTTGTTGCCTTGAGTAAGAGTTTTCAGAAAGGATGCAGTCCCCAGTCACCTCTTGTCAAACTATAGTCTAACTATTATTGTCACTTAAAATGATCACTTTAAATGCATCACTCTTAAGATGCCATATGATATGGAAGAGAAACAAAATCACTTCTACACACGTACATATCTAAACTGTGCAAACGGACGTGTGCCCACGGAAAAAACGGACGATCAGCCAATGAGCGAACACAAGACGCGTGATGTCATGTTAAGGCACCGTGAAATGCACGCAAACACCCCTCCCACTGAATTAACATTGGCCTCCAGTGCTGTGCACACCCCGCCCCACTGACGCGCACGCATGACACACTGCACTGACCATAACAATAAGCTACGAGCACAGCCAATACGGTTTCACGCGCGCACGTCGGTTGGGGGTGGGGATGCATCGGTAAACCTTTTTAAGAACGCCTTGGGACATGACCACGGTCCCACGTCATATGTGGGCGACACTTTGTTTTTATACGTTAAATGCTAAACAATGAGGTGTGTGTGTGTGTTACAGTTAGTGTAACATGTTGAAATGATACTTTAAAAGCGATAATAATCTAGGATTTAGGACTTCGTCACCAATGTGTACTAATGGTTCGTCATGTAGTATATTGTTATAGGAAATAATGTCTTTGTGCACGCTACATGTAAGCCTGTCTGCAATGTTAAGCTGTATCCACTCATTTGGCTAACAAATGGTGTATATTATTAATGTAGACATATATAATTTGAGTAAAGGCATAACGAAATTTGTATTTACCATTCTTGTAGAAGTCAAAACTGATTTGGCTGCAACTGCTCGCTGCAGGAAGGCACAACAGTATCATCCATGGTTGAGGCAACCGTTGAATCCTGAATCACACACATCTCCATGAGGGCGTCATATGGATCTGCAGTGGCTTCTTCAAACAAGACGTCCGGAGGTACGTACAGTTGTTGGTTGTTTTCCCATCCACATTGGTATTGCCGATATAAGTTTGGATACATATCATAGTAGTTATGTCCATCTTGCATCTGGTCTGGCTGAATGGAGGGTGTAGGTAGATCAGCAGATGCAACAGTCGGTGCGGCTTCAGTGTCACTGGTATTAGGCAAAAATATGCTATTTAACAGAAGATATGTTCCATGTTCAATGGTAAGTTTAAATGATGGCGCAACATGCCAGCATCCATATCGTTGATCTAGCCGATCATGGACACGCTCAAAACATTCATTTGCGGATAAAGTGAATCGTACAGAAGTTTCAAATTTCGTTGTATGTCAGGTTGTTGGTAGTATGGATATTTCTTTTTGATCAAGTCATAGATTTTCACCACGTTTGCACTTTTCTCTGGCGTTGATTCGATTGCTTCATAAATCATAAATTTGTATGATTTACGCGGATAGCTGTGCAATGTGGAAGCTTCTGCCATTTCTTCTCTCTTCAAGTGTACGTTGTGTGAAGTTGAACGCATACGGATGTCTGCTGAATGTGTGAATAGTTACATGTTATCTTCGCGGTTTCTTCCAAGGTTATAATACAACATAGCAGTTATACGCCTAGGTTTTCTCCCTGAAGAAATTTGTTACAATCATTGGCTGAAATTCTTTGGGTAAGATACTCTTTTCACAGGAATCAAAACTTTACTTTCGGCTTAGGCAATCAACATGTGCAAAACAAGTAGACTCTTATAATTACAATAACAATGTGTGTGAAATCATCTACAGTGCTATGCTGAACATATTTCTGGTTACACTTAGCTAGATGTAACCATACACACACATCTGTATGTTTGTCTCTTTTTCTTTTTTTCTCTCTGTCTGTTTATCTCTCATTCTCTCTTTTTCTCTCTCTGTTTCTCTCTCTCTTTGACTCTCTCTGTTAGTCTCTCTTGATATATACATAGATATAGATATATATATTTAATTATATATATATATGTATCTATATATAATTAACTATATATTGTGTGTAGATATATATATGTATATAGATATGTAGATATATATATAGAGATAGATATATAGATCTATATATATCTATATATATATCTAGATATCTATCTATATCTATCTATATCTATCTATATATATATATATATATATATATATATATATATATATATATATATATATATATACATATATATATATATATATACATATATATATATATATATATATATATATATATATATATATATATATATATATATCTGTACATTGAAGACCTTGTGTGCTAACAGGCCTTGTTGTAATTCTATTAACACTTAATTACAGTTTATCACATTACTGGGTGAGTATGTTTGAGGGCCTATTTGAGTCAGCTGTGTAAAGTAGTAGTTAACAGCAAACAGCTCTTTTGAGCCATGAAGGCCTGTACTGTTAATTCTGATTATATATATATATATATATATATATATATATATATATATATATATATATATATATATATATATATATATATATATATATTATATAGAGTGCTAAACTAAAGCCATTCATGTGTGTAAGTAGGCCTTGTTGTAATCATATTCAAAGTTAAATACAGGTGAGTGATTTATGGGCTGAATCATACTGATCCCATAATTTTAACAAGTGTCCTAACATTTCATCTCATTAACATAAGGCCTGTTTGCTGACAACAGTGGCAGATATATATATATATATATATATATATATATATATATATATATATATATATATTTATTTATTTATCAGTTAATATATATATACACACACACACACACAGTGTGTGTGTGTGTGTGTGTGTGTGTGTGTGTGTGTGTGTGTGTGTGTGTGTGTGTGTGTGTGTGTGTGTGTGTGTGTGTGTGTGTGTGTGTGTGTGTGTGTGTGAGTGTGTGTGTGTGTGCATATATCCATAGAGATACAGAGAGACTACAGATATATTCAGACACACTAACAGATCTGTTATTGTAACCAAAAATCATGCATGATCACATGCCAACATTATGAACTATGAAAGAAGATTAAGGTAAGTAATGTGTTACAGAGTTAAGACACCAGAAAACACAACATCAAAATGTATGCTGTTATATGGATAGTTACTTAAAGTTGTATGTCAATAATATTAGCATGCAATGACTATCTACATTACCAAACAAACCCACATCCATCTCATCTTGAACAAGAGCTAAGTGAATGTCAGCTTCTATAAACATGGCAAGTGTGTAATGTTGTACCATTAATCAACTGATGATTAATACATAATCATATGTTATTAAATATGCCTTCATTCAGTCAGTGAACATTTCTAAACATTCATGTGTACAAGGACATACTTGAATGTTAGCAAGCATCTGTACATGATCATACATACACTATGCATGAAATAGTGTGCAGTAAACACCACCAGGACAACAACACATTTAGTGAATGTGATTATTTATTTTTGTTTATCCTTTTGAGAGCGAGTCACAGGCCTGCTTGTTGGCAGTTGTGTTTGCCTTTTCCCTTTGCCAAGTACTTTGGCCTTAACTGTACGACTTGTACTGACCTGAGGCAGTTCTGTGGCACTGGGTGTGGGCTGTGGCACTTCAGGGGAACTGGGTGTGGGCTGTTGCACTTCAGGGGAACTGGGTGTGGGCTGTGGCACTTTAGTGCACTGGGTGTGGCCTGTGGCACTTCAGGGGCACTGGGTGTGGGCTGTTGCACTTCAGGGGCACTGGGTGTGGCCTGTGGCAGTTGTGAACCAGTTGCTAAACATTGCACGACTGAGGTTGGAGCAGTTTCTTGTTTTGGTGTTTTAATCTTTTTCCAAAAGCTGGTTAGTAGTAATTGTTGCCCTAACTTTCTTTTTCATGTCTCATTTGTAGGTGTCCGTTCCTGATTTTGAACAGATGGACACGGTTGGATGTTGACAGGGAGCTGCACAGAACTGTACCGGTATCATCCACAACTGGGGAATGAAGAACTGATGACTCTGGAGAAAAAATAGCAGCATGTAAAGATCCATCGTCAGATGGGGTAAAGTGGAATTGTTGTTCTCTTGCAGTAATTCGCAACTGATTTGCTTGGCTTAGATTCACAACTATTGCTTGTAATGTCCTGTTTACATTTTGTATTTCTTTAGGAACTTGGATCATGACTCTTTCAATTTGTGACATTTGTGATATTGTCATTTCCTGCAGTGATATCCTTTCAAACACTGACATCATTTCTGAATGGCGACGATTTTCTTCACCCAAGATTCTTTCTTCAGAAGCTGCAATAGCTGAGTAGGTGTCACGAGCAGGAGGACTTGAATGCTGGGTTAATCCACGAGTGGGAACATCTTCATGGTCACTTGAGTGAATTTGTACTTGCGTGGCAACATCTGCTTCTACAAATAAAGAAAGACATTATGAACTGCCATGGAACTTTCACTTGTTTATCAATATAATGAGAGTTGTTCTCATAGTGTAACACATAACATGTTTCCATAATTTTTCATTTGTGTCAAATTAAAAGTTTATGCTTGAAGTAACAATGATGTTTCGACTCAGTGTGAAAGAAGAATGAATAAAGGTTGTTGTAACCTCACAACTCCTAGCTGATAGTTTACAACACACACAATACATGTTGTCATGAAAAAGTACATCTTCTGTGACAATAACTGATGTGAAGTTAATTACATGTGAAAGGCATTTATTTAGCATGGCAAATTAACATCTAGAAATGTACACAATTGATGTCCTGCACCTCATACACTCTCCTTCCATGCTTGATGATGAGCTGGATGAGCCAGGTGAGGAGACATGTTCACTGTCAGGTGACACATTAGCTTCAGGAGCAACTATATAGAAGAATAACATAAGAATTTTATTGACATGTGTACATAATTAACATAAAGTTTGTGTAGTGGGAGTATTTATGGCTAAATATCAGCATCACATAAGGAAATGACAATATGTTTCTGCCAAGCTGTACATTATCCATCTTAACATCAATGTACATGTGAACCTAATTGGCACATTTATTGTAAAAACCATACAACATACAATGTTCATGCAGGAATGCGTTGTAAAATTAAGTGTTCTGTTGTACATACACTGCATATGTTGTGTAGTAATCTAACAATATTAATGTACATCACTACCATGACAGCAAAGTTGACTCTGCTTATAATTCAGTACCTAATTGTGGATATGTGAATGAATGTTTTTAGTGATCTGTGGAAACATTTAAGAGAAGCAGGTGTAGCGCTCAATGTGGCTGACACTCATCAACACATGCAGTGTGTTGCTCACAGATGCTACTGGTGGGATAATGTGGCGTTTCTATAAGATTAAAAGAAGATATGAGTGAACGAATGACTAACGTACGTTTTCATATATAGTGGGCTGGTGGGTGAAAGTCTTCATAGAATTACCATTTCAAATGAATGTGATGAACTTCTGTTCACCTTGTCAGCTTCTAACAACTGTATACCCTCCCCCAAGACGTGACAGCACCCTGACCTTTTATTTGTTTCTACCACCTTTAAGGCGTCCCACAAGACTTGACCGTAACATGACCCTGTGATCTGGCTCGGTGCCCAACCCCACCCCCTGTGTTCTCCTCTATGCTGTGATTGCATATTAAATGCAGCTGGTTTCACACACTGGTACATGAGCGAAAGACAAATCTGAAGTGAGCTACATATGAACACAATTAAATACCATATGGTACATGTTCTTGTTTATGCTCTCAGTATACTACATGAAGCAAAAAACGAGCTTTAATTAAACATAACGAAATGTGTTTGTGCAAATTATGAATGTTCGCCTTTGAATACACTATCTTCCATGCAAGACTTGATGAGGCAGTAATGGCCTGTTTATAGGTGTAACATAGATTATCACTAATTTATATATATATATATATATATAGCAACTGTAAATATTACTGTATGCTCATTTGCATGTCTTAGACAGGTCTGCAACCCTGTCTTTCCCCATCATCGCCCAGCATACAGCGCTTCCACTGCAACAAGGGATTCAGGGAAATGACATGCAAATGAGCACTCAGTGCCACCTTTTGCCACCATATATATTAATTGTTACTATTTGTAGGACAACTAGATATAAATCTAGATAGATAGATAGATAGATAGATAGATAGATAGATAGATATAGAGAGAGAGACATATATATAGATATATATGTAGGTATGCTATATTGGGAAGAAAGTATAAGTAGCAGCAGAAATATAGATAAGAACTGTAACCTACGACACGCCTAGTACAGTAACATTTGTCACCTGGTGGAAATGGAGCAGAATAAATTCCGATATCTCTGTCCCTGGGCAAACCCTCCACGACGACAGGAAGAAATTTTTCCCGCATCTGCTCCTCCAATGGTGTTAAGATTAGAGCTTGTGTTGGCGGCACACCTCCAGTGCCAGAAGCATGCATCCGTTGTGCTTGTATTTTTTCTTTAAGTTTGCCCTGATATCATCGAATCTCTTCCGACAATTCGCCTGGTCCCTGACATGATTCCCACACGCAGACACAGCCAAGGTTATTTGATCCCACATTTCTTTTTTTGATGCTGAACTTGTCCGCCCTTGAAATACATACAAAATATATGACGTTAATTATTATAAAAACGATCAGTTTCCTAAACTGCTACCTGTTCCAACAGGTTACAAATATGCTGATTTGGGTGTAATATGTGTACCACATGATCATTTACGTGTAAACATACAAATGTAAGGAAGCTTGCATGAATATTGTATGAACTTTGGCAACATTTTTAGACTGATTGTTATGGTCGTTCTAAAGCATGAAGGAATATGGGTGTAACAATTAAGTTTAATTGATAGATATTAGATAATAATATTTTGATATTAAGACATCTCACATTACCTAGGATAACAAGTCTTTGAAGAATCAATGCAAAGATAGACTTACCTAGTAAATGCCCAAACAGACAGTCATAGTGCTCCAGAATCCCTGTGACAAGAACTGTGTTTTCCTCTTCATTGAACGGAGGATTACATGGCCGCTCCACATGTTTCTTCCGAATACGTGCAGGCCCAGAGCTTGGCTGCTGCTGACTGGACTCTCCTTCTTCCAATGGAAGAGACTCCAAAAGCGGGCCACCAGCAACCACCCCACCACCAGACACCCCAGCAGCACCAGCAACAGAGCCACCAGCAGCACTCGCACTCACAGCAACACCACTCGCACTCCCAGCAACACCATTCGCACTCGCAGCAACAGCACTCCCCTGAATCCTACGTTCACTCAGACGCATACTCACACGACTACCAGTACCACTCACACCAGCATCACTCTTCCCACGCCTTGCGGCCATACCTCTAGCACTCACAAAGAACAGAAAAGAAATTTAAAGCCAATCGCACTGAACACTTACAAAGTGAAAACAAGACAAAGATGTTAACAAAACAACACAGGACAAACCTCTCACAATACACCACAACTGTCTCAGTCAATATGAAATATGTAAATCGGCCAGCTCTGTGTGTCTCTCTCTCTCTCTCCCAACAACACAGAGAATGAATAAAAAATACACGCTGCCTTTAAATGGGCCGCTCAATCCAAAACATGTTTGCTTCGGCAGATTCAGCAAGAAGTTTCATTGGGGAACCTAACACCACCTCGCCATGCACGCCGATACACCTGTGTGTGATCGGCAAATCATCGGCAGAGTGGGAGCAAATGTTTTCGGCTTGATTCGGAAGGGATTCGGCACTTATTGCATAAGGCGAGGGAAAATCAGCACAATCATGCCGATAAGGTACCCTTGGCGATTGCACTTTTTCGGCGCTTACTGCATAGAGCCCATAGTCATTAAGGGGTTAACCCACCTCACCCACTACTTGGGAGGCCTATACACCCTCCCCACTACCCACCCGTGAGGCCTAACCACCCACTACCCACAGGGAGGCCTACCCACCCTGGCTTGGGGACAATACCCCCTTCCCCCACCCCTGTTAACCACAATAAACATCACTATATTTAATAAACAATACATAACCCATCCCCTGTGCCCCCCCATAAATTCCTGATTTATTCTTTTACATACAGGGTTAATACCCCAGGCTCATGGGAGTCCCCGGTGGTCCTGACGGGTGTCTGCAGGCCCCACAGTGGCCCAGCAAAGGGTTTCACACAGGGTCTGGAGGCCTACAGGTGGTCCCCACCAGGAGTCATGGTCCACCAGGTGGTCTCCGCGGGTCACCGTGGGCCCCAAATGGGGTCTCCACTGGTAGGTCCGCGGGTGTCTGGGGGGCATCGGGTCAGCCCCACAGGTGTCTGAGGGTCCTCGGGTGGTTCCCACAGGTGTCTGGGGGCCCCTGCAGGGCCCCCACAGATGTGGGGCCCCAGGTTCTTCCCCACAGGTGTCCCCGTGGACCCGGCAGCCTTGTACCTGTGGGAAGTCCGGAGAGACCTAAGGTGGTCTCCAGAGGTCCCCGCAGACCTAAGGAACTAACCCTGTATGTAAAAAAAATAAACCTGTCCTGTACATTTAAATAAATAAATAAATATCCCCCCCAAACACATACAGTAATGTACAAATCCACATATATAATATATATATCAACTGTAAATATTACTGTATATTCATTTGCATGTCTTAGACAGGTCTGCAACCCTGTCTTTCACCATTATCGCCCAGCACACAGCACTTCCACTGCAGCAAGGGATACTGGGAAATGACATGCAAATGAGCACACAGTGCCACCTTTTATCTCAAGCCCACATTACATGAGCAACCCTTAGCCAATGCATGCTGCTTTAGACACAGCTTTTAAGCAAGGGCTTGGGAGATGCAAAGCCAGTAAACCCACTCACAGACATGTTTCAGCCTTGATGGGTATCATCAATGTGAGGTTGGTTGCTGGCATTTTCTCAAATGAGATTAAGAGTTGGTAATCACCACACTTTTTAAGGTTAAGGTGGGTAAAAAAAGTGACAAAAACCCTCCACAGTAAAGCATAAAGCAACTGTAAATATTACTGTATATTCATTTGCATGTCTTAGACAGGTCTGCAACCCTGTCTTTCACCATTATCGCCCAGTACACAGCACTTCCACTGCAGCAAGGGATTCTGGGAAATGACATGCAAATGAGCACACAGTGCCACCTTTTATCTCAAGCTCACATTACATGAGCAAATGAATATACAGTAATATTTACAGTTGCTTTATGCTTTACTGTGGATGGTTTTTGTCACTTTTTTTACCCACCATAACCTTAATAAGTGTATATATATATATATATATATATATATATATATATATATATATATATATATATATTGTATTGTATGTCTTTATTTATATAGCGCCATTAATGTACATAGCGCTTCACAGTAGTAATACATGGGGTAATCAAATAAATAATAGATAATATAAATAACAGATCATGGGAATAAGTGCTTTAGACATAAAAGTAACATTAAGGAAGAGGAGTCCCTGCCCCGAGGAGCTTACAGTCTAATTGGTATGTAGGGAGAACGTACAGAGACAGTAGGAGGGAGTTCTGGTAAGTGCGTCTGCAGGGGGCCAAGCTTATGTAATATGTGTTCAGAATATCCACAGTGCTATTCATATGCTTCTTTAAGCAAGTGTGTCTTAAGGTGGGTCTTAAAGGTGGATAGAGAGGGTTCAAGTCGGGTACTGAGGGGAAGGGCATTCCAGAGTTGTGGGGCAGTAAGTGAAAAAGGTTTAAGGCGGGAGAGGGCTTTAGATACAAAGGGGGTAAAAAGAAGACATCCTTGAGAAGAACGCAAGAGTCTGGATGGTGCATAACAAGAAATTAGGGCAGAAATGTAAGGAGGGGAAGAAGAGTGTAAAGCTTTAAAAGTGAGGAGAAGAATGGAGTGTGAGATGCAGGATTTGATCGGAAGCCAGGAGAGGGATTTCATGAGGGGAAATGCTGAGACAGATCTAGGAAAGAGTAGAGTGATTCTGGCAGCAGCGTTTATATATATATATACAGTAATGGGCAAAATTACTATTATCCACATACTGCTGCGGCAGCTTTTATTCTTAGTAATCACTGGCATGTACCTGGCATGTTCCTGGAATGCCACTCTGTTCACCTGGAGCATGCCGGGCTTCTTTTGCCTTCCCAGCCAGGCGCATTACACGGCTGACGCGCGGTTGATGTGTTAATTGATAATGGTTCAGGATTTACTAGGCTGCAATGCTTCGCTTGTCCGCCAGATGGCATAAATTCATGACTTGTAATGTGCCGAATCAGTAATGTGTCGGCTTGCAGGTGTTTCGTTTAAAAAAGATACTGTACCACAGTGTGCCATTGTAACTTGGCCTTGGCCTTGAGACTGAAGGAAGAGTTGCCAAAATGTATCAATTTAGGCTTTTCATATTAAAGAAAGACAAAGACCAGTTTCAGTTTGTACACTATTCTCCAGAGACCCACCCGCCATGAGTGTTCAAGTGCAGCCTGCTTTCCAAAAATCTGACAGAAGTTACGCGTATTTGATATGGGCTGCGATTAATGCAACAGAGGATAAGATGGCAACAGTTGCTCAAATTTATCAGTATTTTATCGAAAAATATGACTTTTACAAATTTTCGCCAACTCCTCATACGTGCAATAAGGAAAAGGTTATGTAGTGACCCCTGTTTTCACCGTATTGAGCCCCAATTTGTTGGAGGGTATTGGTGTGTATCACCGGGTTTTTCCCGTATCTATGATCATGGAGGCGCCAAAAGGCAAAGAGTCGTGTTAAAACAAACTAAGAAGCGACAGTCGCTGCCAAGCAATGCACCAGCACCAGCACCAGCACCGGCTTCCAATGACGGTCCCACTGTCAGTGACAACCCTGAGCCTGAGCCTGAGGCTGAGCTGGATTTGGCGTGCAGTTTTGATGAAGCTTGCATGTACCTAAGCGATTTCCAGCCTCACCTGCTGACTACAGATGGACTAGTCCCGCTGCCAACTATCGACGTGGATGATGAAGAAAGCTGGACTGGCAGTGGACCGGCGCCAGCGCAAGCTGAATGGGAAATTCAATGATGAGTACTGTCTTATTGCCGTATTATTTTGGTGGGGCTGGCTGGGTACTTCTTTAGGGGGCTGACCATTACTGTACTGTACATTAAAACTTTTCTTTTTGTTTTTTCTCAGAAAAGAAAACGGCTAATGGGGGGATTTCGATGGATAATATTGTACTGAATGCTGATGTTTTCCGGCCATACAGTATACTGTGTAATAAACCCTGATTAAATAAACTACTGTATGCATTTATTCTACATACAGTATTCAGTATCGTTTCATTATTTGTCTTCCACAGTATACTGTACAGTGGTATACAGTGCCTAACATCTATGGGCAAAAAGAATTTTATTCCTAGGTGCCCTAGAACAGAAGTTCCCACGCCAATTGCCCGTGAACTTGACCGCGGCCCTAAGTAGTTCCCACGCCAATTGCGCGAATATAATGTAAAATAACCCGTTCTGTGGGTCTGAGCGGGTTGAAATTTACCTGGTCCTCATGCGGGAGGACCCTTGCCATAGTGGCAAAATATCAGCCTTCCAAGACCCCCGGAACCGGAGGTAAAAAAAGACAGTTTAAAAGCACATTCCCAAAGTGGCTTTTTTTCTGCCATGCAAGTCAATGGCAGAAACCTGAACTTTAACATCACCCTGACTCCGTTCTGTTGCCACGAGAGGGTCGCAATTTGCCATGCAATCCTGCCGCAACTAGGACTACATGGTGCCCGAATATGAGCCCTCTAGCTCGAACAGAACCGGAGTTCTGGGTTCCAGGTTTCTGCCCATTGTGACTTAGCCGCTTCAAAGCTTTCTCCGCCATTTGCGCTCAATGGTAGGACCCTCCTCGCCGGTGTGACCCTTTCTCGCCGCCATTACTGCTCGGACCCTGTTGGGGTCAAGTGAGGGGGTTCCTAACATCTAGGGGCCAAATAAATTTTATTTCTAGGTGCCCTAAAACAAAAGTTCCCACGCCAATTGACCTAGTTCCCATGCCAATTGCCGTAGCTCCTACGCCAATTGCGCGACCAGCCAGTAAAAAAACAGTGCAGCAAGCCTCTACAGTACACAGTACATTTGTTACACTGGCAAAGCAGCAGATGGAAACAATGTGAGGCAATTCAACATGGTCTTTTATTGGTTATTTACAATATTGAAACATTTAAAGTGCACAGCAATTCAAAACATCAAGAAAACAAAACATTTTTGGTGCGTGGGGCACAGGGAGTTAAAGAGTTTTGCTTTTTTTAACCATCCATACACAATAATACATTCTGCAGCCTTTATTAAATTATTCTGCCTGCCACAAAACATTTTTGGTGCGTGGGGCACAGGGAGTTAAAGTGGCTTGCTTTTTATGTGCTGTATTTGGGGGTTGTCTTTGGGGCTTTTATTCATCCAATTATTATGATCAACTGCCTTTTGAAATTACACTGCTGTTAACTACAGTATTTCAGCCACACACCTCCAGACTTTTTAATCCCTCCCTAGCCAAGCATATTTGCATTTGCATTGTGTTCTTAATCCGCCCATAGCCGAGCTTCAAACACAGTGCGATACGCCTGCGTCTAATCACACCATCCCCCTCCCCCAACCCTTAGAGGCCTGTTCTTTGAACGGTACTGTAGTGTGATGCTTTCAAAAGTCCCCTCTCGAATTTGAAATGTAAATCTGATGTGCACAGCACTGAGAGAATTGAGAGTACACTGAGACAGTACAGTATTTCATCAGGGTGTGAAAATATTTGTCAGTCACTATGGTTTACAGTCACATGTTTTTAATACAATACAATACAGTACAGTACAGTACATTCTTTAATATCTTTTAAATAAAAATATATAAATCCTGTATACTGAATACTGTAAGTACATAAAGTACTGTATAATGAAAAATAACCCGTTCTGTTGGTCTGAGCGGGTTGAAATTTACCTGGTCCCCATGCGGGGGGACCCTTGCCATAGTGGCAAAATATCAGCCTTCCAAGACCCCCGGAACCGGAGGTAAAAAAAGACAGTTTAAAAGCACATTCCCAAAGTGGCTTTTTTTCTGCCATGCAAGTCAATGGCAGAAACCTGAACTTTAACATCACCCTGACTCCGTTCTGTTGCCACGAGAGGGCCGCAATTTTCCATGCAATCCTGCCGCAACTAGGACTACATGGTGCCCGAATATGATCCCTCTAGCTCGAACATAACCGGAGTTCTGGGTTCCAGGTTTCTGCTCATTGTGACTTAGCCGCTTCAAAGCTTTCTCCGCCATTTGCGCTCAATGGTAGGACCCTCCTCGCCGGTGTGACCCTTTCTCGCCGCCATTACTGCTCAGACCCTGTTGGGGTCAAGTGAGGGGGTTCCTAACATCTAGGAGCCAAATAAATTTTATTTCTAGGTGCCCTAAAACAAAAGTTCCCACGCCAATTGACCTAGTTCCCACTCCAACTGCCGTAGCTCCTACGCCAATTGCGCGACCAGCCAGTAAAAAAACAGTGCAGCAAGCCTCTACAGAACACAGTACATTTGTTACACTGGCAAAGCAGCAGATGGAAACAATGTGAGGCAATTCAACATGGTCTTTTATTGGTTATTTACAATATTGAAACATTTAAAGTGCACAGCAATTCAAAACATCAAGAAAACAAAACATTTTTGGTGCATGGGGCACAGGGAGTTAAAGTGACAATTTAAGTAACATCTCGTTTATTAAAGAAACCCAGTACTGTATACAGTACAGTGGGATGGTGCCCAACACTGTCAGTCAGACCTGCACCAGTTCAGTCCTAGAGGTTTTCAGGGACTGGAGTTGTGCATGTCCTGTGAAAAAAACACACATCAACATCTCCTTTGTTTAAGTACAGCAGGTACTGTACTGTAGGGCAAAACATGGAGAGTACAATACAGTTCAGCACAACAGTATGGTCTCACTGACTGTCCTCCACATTGTCCATCCATGGCCGATTCCTTGCATGGCGCAAAACGCCATTAATGCAGTCTCTAACGCCTTTCATTACAGGATCTGTAACTGTATAAAAGTGCCACATTTCATCCAGAATGTTTTTCCTTAAATTGGCAGGAAGGGCCTTTTTTACGCGATTCCCATCGTAGTTCACTTTGAACACCCAGTCGCAGTACAACGTGTAGGGAACCTGGTGCTTAAAAATGATCAAGGCATACTTGTGGGGTACACCAGCACTCATCACCCTATACTTCTCCCTGAGCCCCGGTGGCAGATCGCGCAGGGTGATGTCGGGCACTTTTTCGATGCGAGCGGGTGTAGGTCTTTTGGGAACGGGTGTGCTTGAGGCGACGGGCGATGGTAGGATGTCTGGGAGGAAGCTTTCCTCCGGTCGTGGTCGACGTGTTGTCTCCTGGCATGGTCTTGATGGGGTTGTCATGTCCTCCTCAACGGCATACACTACATCTTGTAGTGGAGGGGGGGCGCTTGGTGATGGAAGGGGGTCCAAGGTCCCATTCATCACATCCATTTCACCCTCCTGCTCCGGCGTCGGGGAAACAGGGGCATTAGCACCGAGCAAATAATGTATGCCCGCAATGTCAGCCTCTATCTTCTCCATCCGTTGATCCATCCGTTGCTCCATTTGTAGCATCCGTTGCTCCACATTTAGCATTGTCTCCAGAAGCAGATCTATCTTTGCCAGCACAATAGAATTCCCGGGGAGATCCAAACTTATCCCATTCAGCATCCGGTCCAACGAGCTGCTTCTTGTGCATGGCGTCTGGACATCTTGGGGGTGGGTGCAACGGAGGATGAGATGGGGGTTCCATGGAGAGAAGCGACATCGATGGAGAGTGGAGGAGGTGACCTGTGGATACCCGGTAGAGGAGAAGCGGCAGCATCGTCGAAGAGGGATGGAGAAGGTGACCTTTGGATTTCCGGGCGAGAAGCAGAGTCATCTAAGCGCAAAGGAGACAGTGACCCGTGGATTTCAGAGGTGGCAGCGTCGTCAGATGGAACCGGAAAAGATGGGGGTGGAGAAGACGGGATGAAGATTTCCGGGACAGCTACCAGTACAGCAGAGTCGTCGAAGCATATGGGTGGAAGTGGTCTGCGGGTCCGATGGGTTGACTGCCATTCGTTTTGTGTAGAGAGCGTATTAGCGTATATCTTCTTCACATATGAGGCTTACGTTTAAGAAAACCCTTAGCCTTTGGGGTCAGCAGAAGGTTTTCTTTATTGGCCTTAGCCTGTCGCTTTGCCCTTGGCGTGGAAACGGCAACCGCCTTTCGCTTTTTCAGCATGACAGGCACGGCAGTGGTGAGAGGTTCTTGTGTCCATAGAACCGGGGATGCTCCATGGAAGCAGGTGGCACAATGCAGTACAGTATCTGGACAAGGACAAGTTCAGATAAAGATCCTGGAGTGGTGGCCTATGCAAAGTGTGTGACCTTTTATGCATGGCGGCCAGGTACAGGTATTGAAAGTGGGCGTACTCTAATGTGAGTCATTACCGTATAAAGACACCATCCATTTTGTGGATTGACTGCACATTGAATACACATCGACTAAACATCGAATATATATTCTTGTGTTTGTATTTCTTTCCACTCGCAGCAATGCCTTTTAAAAAGGTTTCAAAGGATCTCAGCATGCGAATGAAGGAGATGTACAGGAGCGGACACCGAATTGCTGCTATCCAACGCTGGTTAGCTACTTCTGACCTCGTTGTGCCATTAACCACCGTGAGCTATCATGCACAAGGAAAAAACAGAGACCGGAAAAAGGCACCAAGGGTAACAAACGCGTAAGTATATTTATAAAACTTAACAAAAAATATTTTTTGTATATTTCAATTAATCTTACAACGGTATATACTGAATAGGATGTACTGTATATTTATATTTATATTACAACAGTAGATTTATTTGGTATATTTATATTTATAGTACAACAGTATATATATTTTGTCTATTTATATTTATAGTACAGCAGTATACATTTTTTGTATATTTCAATTAATCTTACAACGGTATATACTGAATAGGATGTACTGTATATTTATATTTATATTACAACAGTAGATTTATTTGGTATATTTATATTTATAGTACAACAGTATATATATTTTGTCTATTTATATTTACTGTATAGTACAGCAGTATACTTTTTTTGTATATTTCAATTAATCTTACAACAGTATATATATTTTGTCTATTTATATTTAATGTACTGTACAGTATATTACAACATTGCATTTATATACATTTTATATTGCAACATATTAATAAAACAATATAATTTCTTTACATTGTAGGGAGACAACTGTTCTGGTGGACAAAATAAGTGAGGAGAATGATGAGAGGAGTGCATTAAGGGTCAAATACACTCTGCAGGAAAAGCACAATCTGACTGTATCCGAGAGCAGCATAAAGAAGATGAGACGTAGCATTGGATGGAAATATGGACGTGTGAGGTTAGTACTGGACAGTACAGGAGGTAAAAGTGTTGTTTCGCAAACTGTACTGCACTGTGCCGCAATTTTTTTTAATTTCTTGTCATTACAGAGCGTACCCCATGATACGGGACGCAAACAAAATCAAAAGAGTGCTCCAGGCCCAGGCATGGATAGACAGCGGGGAGACTTTCCAGGATTGCATCTTCACTGATGAGTCTACTGTGTCGCTGGAGAGATTTGCACGATTTGCGTTCCACAAAAAAGGTCGCTTATCTCTGAAGCCGCGGCCAAAACACCCCGTGAAGCTGCATGTGTGGGGTGCCATCTCTAGGCGTGGACCGGGATGCATTGTCATCTTTGAAGGTAAAATGTATCAAATATAATGTCGCCTAATGCACTGTACTTGACTAGTGTTGCCTTACCGTATGCACTGTACTATTGTGCAGTTTTTTGAGCACTTTTCTTTTCTTGCTATAGGAATCATGAATAAAGCTTACTTCCAAGACAACATTGTGCCCGAGATAGTGCAATACATCACACGAGACTTCCCCAATGGTCACCGCTTCTACCAGGACAACGATCCCAAGCACACCGCGTCAACGTCGCATATCCTTGAGCGCGGCATCAACTGGGTGAAGACGCCAGCGGAGTAAGTGCAGTAGACCGTGTCCCATTTTTGTTCCCCACTGTTTTTAGCTCTTAAACCAATTGTCCTTTCTTTCCAATGACAGGTCGCCAGACTTCAATTCGATCGAAATGGTCTGGCATCAGCTGAAGGATATCCGGAAAGTGGTGAAACCCTCCAAAAAGGACGAGTTGTTGAAAGGCATACTGAGTTTTTGGAAGGATGTACTCACCGTGGAACGCTGCAATAAATATATAGACCACATTGCCACTGTGTTGCCCATTGTCATCGCGCGTAATGGGCAAGCATCAGGAAAGTAGTACTGTGCTGTAGTATTGTAAGTACAGTACAGTATGTTACAGGTAAGTATGGCACAGATTTTTTCTTTCCAGATAGTAAGAGTATACAGTAGTTAGTTTTTTCTTTACAGAGACAGAGAGAGCAGCACCAGCCATTAGGTTACAGATACATAGAATTTAACAGTAGTCAGAGTATACAGTAGTTCCAGTACGGTATACAGTACACTAGTTGGACAGCACTACAGTAACTGCCTACTAACTGCCCCATTTTTTTATCTTTCCAGAGAAAGCTGCACCAGCCACCTACTACAGTAGTTCTGCCATAATACAGTACAGTAACTGCACTAATTTTTGGTTTTCTTGTCGTTCCAGGAAAAACGGTGGCCTAGGGGGATGGGGGCATTGTGTCCAGTCAAATCTGCTTGTACAGTCAAATGTACAGTATATAAACAGCAGCAATGATGTACACAAAACCTCTCCTCTCTCAATGAACTACTGTACTGCAGACAGAATGAGGAAAAGATTAAGAAAGACTAAAGAAAAATTAATTTTACTATACAGTATATACAGTACAGTACAGTATATTATACACTACATTACAGTACTGTATAGTGTATACTGTTGTATTAACTAATATTCTTATAAATGTGCATTACTCATGTTTCCCCATGTTTCACAAAGGTTTTCCAAATTCGAGAGGGGACTTTTGAAAGCATTACAGTACCGTTCAAAGAACAGGCCTCTAAGGGTTGGGGGAGGGGAATGGTGTGATTAGACCCCAAAGACAACCCCCAAATATAGTACATAAAAAGCAAGCCACTTTAACTCCCTTTGCCCCATGCACCAACAATGTTTTGTTTTCTTGATGTTTTGAATTGCTGTGCACTTTAAATGTTTCAATATTGTAAATAACCAATAAAATACCATGTTGAATTGCCTCACATTGTTTCCATCTGCTGCTTTGCCAGTGTAACAAATGTACTGTGTACTGTAGAGGCTTGCTGCACTGTTTTTTTACTGGCTGGTCGCGCAATTGGTGTAGGAGCTACGGCAATTGGCGTGGGAACTAGGTAAATTGGCGTGGGAACTTTTGTTTTAGGGCACCTAGAAATAAAATTTATATTGCCCCTAGATGTTAGGAACCCCCTCAATTGACCCCAACAGGGTCCGAGCAGTAATGGCGGCGAGAAAGGATCACACTGGCGAGGAGGGTCCTACCATTGAGCGCAAATGGCGGAGAAAGCTTTGAAGTGGCTAAGTCACAATGAGCAGAAACCTGGAACCCAGAACTCCAGTTCTGTTCGAGCTAGAGGGATCATATTCGGGCACCATGTAGTCCTAGTTGCGGCAGGATTGCATGGCAAATTGCGACCCTCTCGTGGCAACAGAACGGAGTCAGGGTGATGTTAAAGTTCAGGTTTCTGCCATTGACTTGCATGGCAGAAAAAAAGCCACTTTGGGAATGTGCTTTTAAACTGTCTTTTTTTACCTCCGGTTCCGGGGGTCTTGGAAGGCTGATATTTTGCCACTATGGCAAGGGTCCCCCCGCATGGGGACCAGGTAAATTTCAACCCGCTCAGACCCACAGAACGGGTTATTTTACATTATACAGTACTGTATGTACTTACAGTATACAGTATACCGGATTTATATATTTTTATTTTAAAGATATTAAAGAATGTACTGTACTGTACTCTATTGTATTAAAAACATGTGACTGTAAACCATAGTGACTGACAAATATTTTCACACCCTGATGAAATACTGTACTGTCTCAGTGTACTCTCAATTCTCTCAGTGCTGTGCACATCAGATTTACATTTCAAATTTGAGAGGGGAATTTTGAAAGCATCACACTACAGTATCGTTCAAAGAACAGGCCTCTAAGGGTTGGGGGAGGGGGATGGTTTGATTAGACGCAGGCGTATCGCACTGTGTTTGAAGCTCGGCTATGGGCGGATTAAGAACACAATGCAAATGCAAATATGCTTGGCTAGGGAGGGATTAAAAAGTCTGGAGGTGTGTGGCTGAAATACTTTAGATTAACAGCAGTGTAATTTCAAAAGGCAGTTGATCATAATAATTGGATGAATAAAAGCCCCAAAGACAACCCCCAAATACAGCACATAAAAAGCAAGTCACTTTAACTCCCTGTGCCCCAAGCACCAAATTTTTTTGTGGCAGGCAGAAGAATTTAATAAAGGCTGCAGAATGTATTATTGTGTATGGATGGTTAAAAAAAGCAAGTCACTTTAACTCCCTTTGCCCCATGCACCAAAAATGTGCATTACTCATGTTTCCCCATGTTTCACAAAGGTTTTCCAAATGGTTATCTAATTTCAAGCTGCCAAAATAACTTAATAAAGACTGCATTACTGTATGTACTGTACTATTCCTGATTATTTTTAAAATAAAATAAATATTTATTCACTTTGCTGCGAATCATAATCATTTACATTTCAAATTCGAGAGGGGACTTTTGAAAGCATCACAGTACCGTTCAAAGAACAGGCCTCTAAGGGTTGGGGGAGGGGGATGGTGTGATTAGACGCAGGCGTATCGCACTGTGTTTGAAGCTCGGCTATGGGCAGATTAAGAACACAATGCAAATGCAAATATACTTGGCTAGGGAGGGATTAAAAAGTCTGGAGGTGTGTGGCTGAAATACTGTAGTTAACAGCAGTGTAATTTCAAAAGGCAGTTGATCATAATAATTGGATGAATAAAAGCCCCAAAGACAACCCCAAATACAGCACATAAAAAGCAAGTCACTTTAACTCCCTGTGCCCCACGCACCAAAAATGTTTTGTTTTCTTGATGTTTTGAATTGCTGTGCACTTTAAATGTTTCAATATTGTAAATAACCAATAAAAGACCATGTTGAATTGCCTCACATTGTTTCCATCTGCTGCTTTGCCAGTGTAACAAATGTACTGTGTACTGTAGAGGCTTGCTGCACTGTTTTTTTACTGGCTGGTCGCGCAATTGGCGTAGGAGCTACGGCAATTGGCGTGGGAACTAGGTCAATTGGCGTGGGAACTTTTGTTTTAGGGCACCTAGAAATAAAATTTATTTGGCCCCTAGATGTTAGGAACCCCCTCACTTGACCGCAACAGGGTCCGAGCAGTAATGGTGGCGAGAAAGGGTCACACCGGCGAGGAGGGTCCTACCATTGAGCGCAAATGGCGGAGAAAGCTTTGAAGCGGCTAAGTCACAATGAGCAGAAACCTGGAACCCAGAACTCCGGTTCTGTTCGAGCTAGAGGGCTCATATTCGGGCACCATGTAGTCCTAGTTGCGGAAGGATTGCATGGCAAATTGCGACCCTTTCGTGGTAACAGAACGGAGTCAGGGTGATGTTAAAGTTCAGGTTTCTGCCATTGACTTGCATGGCAGAAAAAAAGCCACTTTGGGAATGTGCTTTTAAACTGTCTTTTTTTACCTCCGGTTCCGGGGGTCTTGGAAGGCTGATATTTTGCCATTATGGCAAGGGTCCCCCCGCATGGGGACCAGGTAAATTTCAACCCGCTCAGACCCACAGAACGGGTTATTTTACATTATATTCGCGCAATTGGCGTGGGAACTACTTAGGGCCGCGGTCAAGTTCACGGGCAATTGGCGTGGGAACTTCTGTTCTAGGGCACCTAGGAATAAAATTCTTTTTGCCCATAGATGTTAGGCACTGTATACCACTGTCAGTATACTGTGGAAGACAAATAATGAAACGATACTGAATATGTAGAATAAATGCATAGTTTTATTTAATCAGGGTTTATTACACAGTATACTGTACGGCCGGAAAACATCAGCATACAGTACAATATTATCCATCGAAACCCCCCCATTAGCCGTTTTCTTTTCTGAGAAAAAAAAAAGAAAAGTTTTAATGTACAGTACAGTAATGGTCAGCCCCCTAAAGAAGTACCCAGCCAGCCCCACCAAAATAATACGGCAACAAGACAGTACTCACCATAGAATTAAAATTCATTTCCCCCCAGATGTTAGGAACCCCCTCACCTACTATATTTTAAAATAAATTAAATATGCAATTTTACTATTACTGCGCGCACACGCACAGACTGTGTACTGCAGGTTGAACCGCAAAGGTATTAGACTTCAGAGACAACAGCTCGCAAGCGCCCCCATGTGTTTTTACACGGCATTGCAGTATTGCAGCCAGCTGGAATAAAATGCTTAAATCACAGCCGCGGAAATAACGCTATACACCCCAGGAGAAAATGACACAAAACCGCACATCACCGGGATACTCTGAAATTCACGGAGCTAGCCAAGTAAGAATAAATTTGGTCGCCAGTGTATGGATAATAATGCATTTGCCCATTTTAAATACATTAATCACAATAAATACAGTAAATACATATTACACTTACCTTTTCCAGGCATCCACAATGAAGGCCGTATTCATCCTCATCTTCATCCTGCCCATGTCCCCTCCGATGCTGCAAAACATACAAAAGAATAAAAATAGCCAATGTAATGTCCCCTAACCCCTTAATCACCTTAGCGGATAATAACCACAACAGTGATTAAGGGGTTAACCATCCCTGCTCCATACCAACCCTTCAACCATTCATTTGTACAGTGGGTATAATATATATATAATAATATATATATAATAATATATATATATATATATATATATATATATATATATATAATATATATATATATATATATATATATATATATATATATACACACAACATCAATATACAAATAAGTGGTTAAGGATTACACAAACATGCAGAAATAAAAACATGAAATAACAATCAGTAAAACAGCTCATTGCATCTGAAAATTAAACCAGCTCATAGATAAATACATTCTATCTCATCTCACAACACACCAGCACCTAGACAAATACATTTACTGTATCTCAAATTTCTAAAAAAAAACACTTGCATTTTAGTGTGTACATGATGCAATTAATCTGTGCATCATGTAACACTATGCAAAATCAATGTTCCAAATAAAATCAACTATGAACAACAACATATAATGCCATCCACAAAATCAAATACAAACTAAGCAAGTAAAGATAAATAAATTGACCATCAATCAATTAATCAATTAAAAAATAAATTACATTACAATCCCAATCAATTATACAAATCACTAACATTCCTCAATCCAAACCATTGATAAAAAAAAGTCTACTTCAAAGTAACCACCATCATACTAAATCTAACTACCAAAAATAAGCCGATATTACTTAGCAAGCCCCTGAAATAAACTACTGGAAAAACCATCAAAAATTACATGTACTAAATAAAAATTAAATTACACACACAACAATGTAGAAATCAAGCAGCTAAATACATTTGAAATACATGAAAAAAACATAAACATTAGCATATCAAGAATTTATTATCCCTGTATGTCTATCCATATAGATATACATTACATACTAATCAAGGATTGAGACATTTAATTAATAACTCTTTATTGAAGTTCAAAATAATTTAGCATATTACATCTTGTATTTATTTCCTTAAATAACAAAGTATTAGAAAGTTATCTACAATTATAGATATATATTATACATTGTGCGGCATTCTTGTCATTGTTTTATCCTTCTTTCATTCACACAACACAGTGGGCTCCGAATATTTTTGGGCAATGTTTTGTGTATCAGATATTTTTATTTTTAATCCTGTGTCAGCTATATTATTCTATTCTCCATCCTGAGGGAGGCACTGTCAACCCTGGACAGATTGTAAACCACAGTGTCCACTTCCGGTTTTCGCAGGCAATGCCACGTCGCGTCACGTCCAGTTCGGGAATCTATATAGTTTCTGAGATTGCAGAGGTACACACTGTTTCACAAAGCGCCAAGAGCGAGAAACATGTCAGAGGTAACCACCATAGGTATGCATTGCATAACGTTGGATAAGCCATTTGTTGTAAAACGAAGCGTTGTAAAACGAGGACTGCCTGTATGTGTGGTGCTAAAGGCCACAAACAGATATAGCATTATATGCTTGAAATGAACAATAAGTGTATGGTATTAACAGCACCTCAATAGAAATAATTAATTAATAAATGTTAGTGTGGTACACGGGAACAAAAGAGGGACCCTGTTTCCCTCTATATTAACAAAAGAAGCAAAGAAAGTGTTCCCAGCACTCAATATAAAAATGCATAAAAACTACACTAAATGGTATGCAAAAAAATTAATTTTACTATCAATAATAAATACAGATCTGGCAAACAATATGCAATGGACAATGATGCTATTCTAGTCTATATAGTCGAACCACAAATGGTATCCAGATAACATACTGCGTGTAATAGGCAAAAAAGGAAGGAAGGGAGGGGGATAAAACAGGGGAATAAGGGGGGCAACGTAACGTTTCGGGGCTCCTGGTACATCCCTTACCCCTATATATATATACAACAGATCAATTATACTTATTTTATATGAAATTGTATTGATAATATAATATCCTCAATTGAAAAATCAAAGTGACATTATACATTAGATAGTACATTTATACATTTGTTAATTCTAAAACAACTAGATGATTGACACATGAATGGAGGAATCCATATCAATAAATGTTCCCCATAATAAACATAGGAGAAGGGAAGAGGAAAATGGAAAAGTACAGAATCCCTTTATCTGTATTTAAGAGCTAAAGAATATAAGCTCATAGTACTACTAATCTACCCTTGGTATATGGAATCACATGAATAGTATCTATCCTTAATAGATTATAGTATGATGAAATAATACTATGTGAGCTATGGATACAAAGTCTAATCCTCACAAAAAGGGGCCAAATCCCAATCGGTGTTGAGCCCTTGAAGCACATTTGTCTTCATAGTGAAGATCCAGAAAAGCTTGCGACGATCCAGGATATTTGTCCTATTGCCCCCCATTACCGGCACGCATGCGCAGAGTCCTCCTGCGCTTGGACACTGGCCCACCAGCAGCAGGACATGGACCACCCACATACATAGACACACACTGACTGACACACACACACTGACACTTACACACACAGACTGACACACAGACACAAACAGACTGACACTCAGACACTGACTGACACACATACACACTGATTGAACACTGACATACACACTGACACACACACACACAAGGAATTCACAGTTATTATAAATATAGAAGTGCAAATAGCTAAAGCACGTGTTCTAAGTCAAACTTCTTAGCGTTGTTGCACTGAAATTGTCTTTTGATTTTTAATTAAAAACATTAGCATCACAAATACAATTTCTGTGACAAAGCAGTGACAAAAGACAAAGAAGTTTCACTTAAAATGTGCGTGTTCGGCACACCCACCATTTCTTTTGAATGAATCCGCGCATATTTAAACAGACCAAATCCGTTAACACCACAAAACGGATTTTTGGGGAAAAATTTGAGAAAATCTGGGAAATGAATTTTGGCGAATTTGCCCATCTTCGTTTGCAAGAAGCCACCATGACATGCCCAAGGGCGTGTCTTGGGGAATTGTGATCCCAGAGACAGGAAGATAACCTTCTGTAATTCCTTCCTTTTGAGACTGAAATTGTAAAAACGTTTGCTTTTCTAGAAGCATTGTCTTTCATTTTCAACATTTTATCACAGCATCTTACAAGTAGCACCACATTTCTGCGATCAGCATCATATATATATACTGTATATAAAAATATGTATTTTTTTAACATCATTAATCCTTCAATTAAGAGGAAGATCTACTTTTTTTTACCAAGTGCTATATATTTATATCATCATTAAAGCAATAAACTACTGATTTATATTATTCATTTTCATAGGAGGTATTAAAAGAATGTGTTCTCAGATAAATAATGGAATTAATTAGTGCTACGTTACACTGCTGACATGTAAATGGACTGGGGATTTGTTAAACACAGGGAACTGTGAACGCTTGCAGACATACGGAAATTAGTTTGAGAAGCCGACAAAAGTTGTGTCTTCTGGGACACTTCATCAAACTCTGTTATAGGGGATTTAGATTGTCGTTGTCCATGATCTAGGGATTACTGAGACACAACATAGAAGTTTTGCTAGAATTAGGTTTCCAACAATTCTAAGCATTTCATGCTTGAGTGACACAAAGGCAATTACTTGTCTAAGTCTAGGTTTCATGTGGGAATGATTACATTATAAGATCCGTGTTGTTTTTTTTCCTCCAGAAGACACTTATTCTTTCTATCACCATTTTAGATGACATATTTTTTGTTACAGTTATCGTATTTTATGTTCTCCAAAATAACTAATAAACATTTGTCTTTTGTCACTGCTGATTTACTAAAAAAAAAAAAAAAAGATTACATTGTTGAATCTAGGCAAACAGGTATTTGCTAAAAAATTATTATTTTTGGTTCCATACAGTTTCTTTTTTTACCCCCTATCATTTCATAATGCCTAATGTTTTTTTTTACTCTTCCACTGAGTTGTGTTATGATGTAGGAGGAGGCCCCTATATTCCTCAAGGATGAACAGCGTACAACATTGTATTGGGTGGGGGATATCATTGTGATTTAAGTTATAAGATGCTTAATAGGGAGTTGTTGTAGATTCTTGTCTCACTGTTTAAAAATTAGGATGAAAATACGTCTGATACCAATAAGGGCCATATTACTAAGTGGTGCTATTCCACATGGCGGCTTCCAACACTGGAACACATCTTAAGGCCCATTATCCTGTAAAGTGTCTTTGGGTGTCAGGTTTCTTGTGGAATAGCACCTCAAAATAAATATGGGCCATAACAGTTTGCTCAGAAAAGCAAATGATGCCATTTACCTTACACGGCAAGGAAATGAATGATAGGTTGGTAGGATATCAGCAAACAGCCTTTTTGGTGTAGTGGGCTTTAGGAGCATATTGAAAAGTTAAGGGAGGAATTAAGCCTGGGACAGGAGGTGTTATAAGTGGGGTCTGTCTCCTGTAAAAAATGGTCGTAGTTACATTCTGAAAATGTTTGAAAGGCTGGAATTTGTGCAAACTATAATATTTAAGACAAGAGGATCAATTCCTGAGTGTTTCTACCATTTATGGAATTGAACCAAAAATCCTGACAGTATATTACACCCGCCACTCTAATCTCCGCCTCTAATTACTCTTTACCTAAAAGTACATCATAGTAGAAATTGTGGTTTACATGGGCATACCTCCAAATTCCACACCTTCTCTCTTTAGTCTGGGAAATGGAAGTTCCAGGGAAATAGAACTAACAGCAGTGAAGGTCATTATATGATTATCATGCTTAAGATGATAGAACTGATGATATTTTCTTACTGGCAGTAACATATTTTAGTATGGTCAATATGTACACAATAGCTTACAGCATTCAATATAAATCACTCAAATATGACATTTACTCAAAGGTTACATGCATAGTGTTGATCATATAGAACAGTAGTTCATTATATGTAAAAAAAAAACAGATATATATGGGACATATTTGCATGTAAGGTAATGGCGTAACGTTTCGGGGATTTGTCACGTTCTCCAAGATTAAATGAATCTAGGTACATATAGATTCATTTAATCTAGGGGAACTTGCAAAATGGTGTGAGTCTCCGAAATATTGCCCCCCTTATGTTAAATGCATACATTCCATAGTACGAAGTGAGTGAGTCTCCGAAATATTGCCCCTCTTATGTTAAATGCATGCATTCCATAGTACGTTTTGCTCCTCTTACCTTCATGTATATATGTCCCTTAGTTTAAAAAAAATCTCCATTTTCCCCTTATAAATGTTAGTTTTTTTGTGTGTATTTTTGGCTGTATATTATTGTTTCTTTCCGTTTTCTTGTTAATTTCCCACCAGATTAGAAGTGAAGTATTGCTGCTTTCATTTTTTCTTGTATATATTGTAGTGCTGGTTCCTACCCTCTCCCCCCCCCCATGGGAGATTGGCTGGCTACCAGGTATAGGTTGGTGCATGGTACCTGTAGGCTGCAGGAGATCTGGAGGGGACAACAGGACAGGCTTTTGGATGTCTCAGGATTCATTCTTCTTTTAGTGCAAGTGCCTCCATCCACTGCAGGCTCCAGTTTGCCTGGAGACAGTCCCACAGTGGAACCAATCTGTCATACTCTCCCCCCAATAGACTGTAGACTTAGGTAGGAGGTAATGGTATATAAAACAAGGACTTCTTTATTGTAGCCATTGCAGATGGTAATACTGTACATCAGGTACATTATGTTTGTCTCAGGTCTCAGACCTTCTGGATAGTACCTAGGCCCGTTATCAAACTTGAGGCCTGGTGTTTCTCTTCAGCCCCCTGAGGGGCTGAGGGCATGTCTCTATCCCAAGGGGGAGAGACTCAGACTGACTATAGGTAAGAACTGCCTCTTCCTTAGTGCAGAAGAAGAGGGCACAAGGTCTGCACCCGGATTGGGCAATACACAGACCCTGTCACACCTCCACTCTTGCCACTCAAGGAAGCTGCCAAGGGGGGTAAACCCAAGACAGGGAGGCCTGATGCAGCCTGCATCTACAGTATCAGGACTTATGTAACAGGGAGGGCAGACTGGTAGCCAGCAGGCATGGCTATATTTTATTAGTGGATAAGCACTGCTACTTTAATTTTTGTTTTGTATTTGTAAACTTGTTTTTTTAATTATGTAGCACTGTTCCCACCCCCCTCCCCCCAGTGGGAGATACACAGCTTCTGCTAACTGTTGTGTGGTTCGGATACCTGTTAGGGTCAAGAGAGCTGAGTTGGATCTGTGTTGGTATGGAGATCAGGACAGGCTTAGGTTCTTTCTTTGTAGTTCTTCTCTTGGTGGTTAGCACCTCCAGCCGTAATGGGCTCCAGGGTGTCCAGAGATCAGCCCCTGCTATTGCACACATATTCCCTCCTGCCCAGGAACTGACACTTAGACAGGAGTATAATGAACAAGGGTCTTTATTGGCTGTTATTCACTGCAGGTGGGTCCAAATAGCGGTGCAGAGTCTCAGAGGTTCCAGGCCTCTGGATGGTGCTTACCCCTGATCTTACAGAAAATATGTGGGTCGAATCAGATGTTCTGCACGCTCATTCCACGATGGGAGAGACTCACAGCTCTACAACTCTCTTACTCCTCCAGAGCAGGACAGAATAAATCTGATACTCCCTCTCAGGAGGAACAAGTAGGGGGGGAGAGGGGCTCATGGTCTATACCTATCCCTGTTAAGCTTACGCAGGCCATGAGTCACCACCACACTTCTGTAACTCATAATAGGGGCATAAGGGGGGGGGTCAAAAGCCCACAAGATTAACCTGTCACAGCCTAGACTGCTAGGAGTTACATGACAGGGAGGAGAGACAGGCCAAAAGATACAGCCTATGTTACACTCTCCCCTGGGTGAAATACCAACGCCCTAGCTTGGGACCAAAATTAGGGCACCATCTGTCAGTCCAGGACTTGAAAGATAACATAGGTTACACATAATCATATACGTTGCAATCAAAAAGGACCCAAATCACCACTGACGACAGCGATGATATTTATACTACTAGCTCTTTAACCTGAAGAGTGCAGAACACTAGTTATAATATTTGTAATCAGGCTTCTTAATCGCCCCTCCCTCAAAGTCCTTCAACCAAACGGAGTAGACCTTAGGGGCACCCGCTTGTTGGCGAATGCCCACTCTGTCCATATATATATACATGTCCCTACGAGCCATTCCCTCATGATAGAACAAATATTAGACTCAGTCACAAATTCTGTGTAAGTAGTTTTGGACTGTAAGTAGTCAGTGACAGCCAGCTTAAGCCACTCATGCCGGTGATCTTCTATTTCCTGGATAACAGGCTCTTTCACGTAAGGGAAATTATAGCCATGAGACTGACGGTATCTGTTTCTTATGGCCCGGTCAGCTCAGCTAAGCCTCAGGACTTAACGGCCAGTTCCCTGGCCAGGTAGTACCCAGAACCCTGGGTCATTAGGGTCCGCCTCTTGATACAATATACAGGGGCCTTTAGGTATTCTGACACCAAGATTAATCTCTCCCTCTCGTTTACAGAGAGCCTCAACCGATTCTTCCAGAGAGAATGCACATTCTTCCCACCAGTGATCCACTATAAAACCACTAACCAAAACAAATCTAGTATACTTTATATCAGGGGCATAACCCTGAAACATGGAATCCCGCCACTTAAGGGGTTCCTGGACAAAGATTTAGTTCTAGGGCCAAAATGTTGGTTGCATAATTGAGAAGATATCCCATAGGTATCAGATTATTGAGATGTAGACCTGGATGAGTCCCTAAAGGAACCAAACAATCTATAGATGTCGGTCTTTTGTTACAGGATAACGTAGGCATGGTACATTCGGATTCATCTGAGTCACTATCCCCCCTCCAATAGGACCAATCCCAAATATCAGGGGACAACCCAGGGCACACTGTGTCACTGTGGAATGTAGACAGCACAAATGTGGAGGTGAAAGGATCAATAGAAATAACCCCACCAACACCAGGTGTGGTGATAGGACACAATCTCCTCTGATACAGGTGTTCCTGGGGACAGAACAGGGACTGAACTGGGAGCAGAACTGGGCAGGGCTGGTGTATACAGGGCAAGCCTACTACAACCTGGGGCTGAGGATGGCTGAGCAGCCTACGGACCTGTTGGAGGAAAAGAGTGGAAGTCTCACCCATCCGTAGGTAACAGACGCCGTTTGATTCCATAGGTTTTGCGACCAGTAGAGTCTTTACAGCAATGCCTTCTTCCTCAGGCACAGAACTTCTCTGAAGCTTCGGTATCAGCACAGCCCTCTGGATGGACGACTCCGACCCGGATTACGGTTGCGGAACACCGGTAGTTGATGATCCTTACTCTTTAGGTGGACCAGAAGTAGCACCGATATCATCAGGGATCGCGAAGCTCCATAGATGTTCCGGAAACTCTGCAGTCTCTGAGATGGATGTGGTTGGGCATGAACTCTTCTCCGGATAGCAGGTAAGAGGGGGGCTCTTCTCCACAGATTTCTGCCGGTAGAGGTCATCTTCCTCCTCGATGGGGACACCTCCGCCAGGATGGGATGCCGAGGTGAGCCAGTCGCCCGGGCGACCATGCTTATGGAGCTACCTTGCTTCATGGCCACCTGGGGACTCACACCCAACACCCCTGGGGCAGTCAACAAACCCTCTGGGACTTCGGCAGGTACGGATCCCAGTCCTGGTACCGTTGGTACCATCACAGCAGGCTGAAACAATAGTTGTAAGGCACAGGGCCCAAAGCAGGGTCCGCGGTGATCACTTTAGCTGGCACTGGACCACTTAACATTCGCGGCACGTTTATAAGGGCACGGGCCCACAGCTTCCGAGGCAGGGAAGATAAATGAGACTGCGCCAGTAGGGGTAATGGCTCTTGAAGGAGGCACACATTACTTTGGTGGCACTGGGCTGGCAGGCCTCAGATAGTAGGTGCCACAGTGTGGATACGGCACTTCAAGGCTGAAAGGGCCGCCATGCAGGCGACAGTGCAAGCAGATTCATCATAAGTGTATCTGTCCATGTAAATGGACCATCAGGTAGCCACCTGGGAGCTTGTAATTGGACACTTCCAAGTCTTCAACAGTTGAGTTGGACGCCATGATGTAGTCTGGATACAATCGTTTAGGCTACTCTCTCTGACTCAGCTTAGTTATGAATGGCACACTCGAGCAACAGGGGATACTCCTCCTAGCATGGAACCATCTCTGATTGCTTGTCATACTCTTTACTCCTCCCCTCGGTGAAATTTAGAGGTGGGCTGTTTGATTTAAGGCGGAGCTGACTCATGATGAGCCAGTCACTTTGGTGGGCAGTGCCAGCATTTGGCGCCGAAAGGATGCAACTGTTTTGCAGATCTTTTGCAACTTTGCACACAGCATCCCATGCGGTCCTGTGTTCTTGGTAACCGCCATGTTAAAGACATTCCATGTACGCGGTCCCTTTATCTGGGCGGGGAACCACTTTTCTTATGTTGCAGATATTCTGAGGCAAAAGTTACCTTCCAGTTAGACAAAACCCCCTTCAGTACGTTGTACCTGATAATTTTTATTCAGAGTGCCTGTGACTCCCTGTGCTCCATGGCCAGAAGCACTGTGGTGGTTCTCTATATGGAGGTTCAGGCACCTAAGTATGTCCAAGCACCCCTCCTACGACCCCCTCAGCAGCACCTTACACCACCCTGCTCTAGCACTGACACTGTAGATCCCTTCAGAGATTTTTGGACCAAGTTAACCAGACTATCCATTCCAGACCTCCACAGCTATCAATATATAGGTTACTCAGAACCTGCAATAGCCCTTGCACAAGACTTCTTATTAGGGCAGACTAGGCTACAGCTCCTTTACGTGGAATATGGTCTCTGGTTATGGTAGAGCGGGGTCCCCTGGACACTATACCTAGTCTCCCTCTCCTTCATTGCACTCTGTATGAAAGTATACTCTTCTATATCAGCACAGTTTGCTTAACTAGGGCAGACCAGATTATAGTTCCCTGGTGGGGAAAATGGTCTAAGGTTATGGTAGGCTGGGGTCCCTGGACACTATATCTAATCCTCCTCTCCCTTTTGGCATTCTGTCTGAAGAATACTTTCGTCTGTACCTTTCTTGCTGCTTTGATCTCTGTAAAAGCCTGCCCTGATCACAGCAGCGCCTCCAAATTTTGCACGGTTTCTCCACCCTCCCCAGTGGGAGATGCCCAGCTTCTGCTACCTGTTGTGCAGTGCGGATACCTGTTAGGGTCAGGAGAGCTGAGTTGGATCTGCGTTGGTATGGAGATCAGGACAGGCTTAGGTTCTTTCTCTGTAGTCTTCCTTGGTGGTTAGCGCCTCCAGCCATAGTGGGCGACAGTGTGTCCAGGGATCTGCCCCCACTATTACACACATCTTCCCTCCTGCCCAGGGACTGACACTTAGACAGGAGTATAATGAACAAGGGTCTTTATTGGTAGGAATTCATTGTGGATGGTTCCATACAGAGGTGCAGAGTCTCAGAGGTTCCAGGCCTCTGGATGGTGCTTGCCCCAGATCTTTCAGAGCATCTGTGTGTCAAATCACATCTCTCCCGTGATGGGAGAGACTTTCAGCTCTACTTCTCCCTTACTCCTCCAGCGCAGGACTGACTAAATCTGACACTCCCTCAGGAGGAACCAGAAGGGGCGGGCTCATGGTCTATACCAATCCCTGAAATCCTTACACAGGCCATGAGTCACCACCATACTTCTGTCACTCATAAGAGGGGCATGAGTGGGGTCAAAAGCCCACAAGATAAACCTGTCACAGCCTAGACTGATAGGAGTTACATGACAGGGGGGAGAGACAGGCCAAAAGATACAGACCATGTTACAATTATATAAACTTGTTTTTATTTTTAAATATAATGAACCACTGTTCTACATGATCAATTTCATGTATATAATAACCTTTAGAGTAAATTTTATATTTTCTTAAACATCGATGTTAAAGTCTCAATAAAATATGAGTTAAAAAAAAATCGAGTGATTTCAATTTCTTCCTTATTTCCATTGAGGGCTGATTCCCTATGGTCTTTGTGAGACCACAATTTAGATAATCACCTTTTCTCCTTCTTGAGTACGATTTTTGTGGTGCTTTTTTACTCAAGGAACCCCTGATCAAAAACGGGAAGGGAGCTTGACACTTGGCCTGAGTGGCCATGCAGTGATGTGCTGGGAGTGGGAGGGTTATTTAAAGCAGCAGTCCAAGCCGCCGTTTTATATTTTAATTTTTACCCCTTTAATTTGTGCATAAATACAATCCGCACAATGATAATGAACTCATTTGCCGATCGATACGTTCTCCTCTAATTGATCGGCAAAGTTTTGGCTCGGGGTTCATTAAATAACTGTAGGAGGAGTATTCTGCAGTCGATGGAAAGCATTTGCATATTACCTCTCTCATCCTCTGAACGTCTGCCCAAAAGTGTTCTCCTCAACCCTGCCTGTTTGTTCATGTGAGCACCATACTGCCAGAGAAGCTTGACACAGCTAGCAAGAGAGGGCACACGTGTTCTGTCCAGTGCCTCTCCTTGGAAATAGTATATGTCCCCCTGCTGCAGATGGCTCAAGGCTGCAGGGTGAGCTCCAGTGAGGAATGGAGCAGAGAAAAATTATGGCCATCCCCAGCTCTAAATTTCCATTGGAGGCTGGGGGATTGTGCAGTGGATAGGCCGAACGGGTGAGAATGGCGCTGAAGTGCAGCCCCGGAGGTCCTGGAGCAGATGGAAGGGGAGGAACTTTGATCCCTGCAGAGGTCCCTGTCACGGTAGCTTGTGACAAGTTGTAATTTACACCAAAACTATATATATAAATATATATATACCTGGGTTTGAACTGGGACGAGACTTAGATATGATAAATAGAATTTATTCCTTGATAAAGGTGAACACAACAGATTATACAATAACAGGCAAAATATAGACACTTACTTAAAGATTATGGCAAGAAAGCCAGCAGGATCACAGCCTGCCACTTCTCCCATTTGAGTTGATATCACAGCAAAAGAGGCAGGTCACATGCATGCATGAAGATCATTTGCATGAAGAACAATGAACAGCATGAACAACATGAACACATGATAGAGGGTGGACAGCTAGTTTATATACCGTTTGTCCCTCTATCTGTAACCTTAGGTGCCGAGACGGCTAGCAAATGTCCCTTGGAAGCTTTTGAAGCTCATTTTGGGACTTCCAGCTTGGGGTAGCCCTCCCATCAATAAACCCTTTGAAGCAGGGAGGACATTTGTCATGTTCACTCCTGCAGGAAACCTGGGTGTGTAAATGTGAGTTACCACGTTTACAAAGGCATCCTCTTCCCTGCTCATTATCATAGCAGGGGGGCTGCAGTTTCTCAGAACTTCAACCAAAATTTCATATTTACTGCAAATCATTGCATAACTTCCGTTCCGTAATACACACAGTCCGGTGAGATATATTAATACGGCCGGTGGCACCTGACGGTCGCAGAAAGACCAAAAATTACATTGTAATACGAACATTAATAGAGATATTAATATCTGGCATTTCGTAACAGGTAAATGTACAATGTTTAGCCTTAAAACGATGGGCTACATCCAACGGATACACATATGTAATTCTTATCCTTTTCAGCCAAGGACATCTCATAGTATTCTTATATTTAATAAAGTTACTCACTTTTGATATCCTGTTGGGGGTAGCCCCCCCCCCCCTGGCCCCATCAATAAAACCTTTTGAAGTGGGCTATTGGCTTTTCGCATAACCAATTAGGTCAGTTACCTATTGATCAGGGCGATGTATCACACCTCTCTGTTGATATACACTTCCAGTGAATAGACTCACGTGAATACTCATATGAGGCACCATTTGGTTCCTTACGCATTACAAAGACAGGCATTCTGCCTGTACATTAGCACACCATTAGCATTTTGTCTGTGTATTTCAAAAACTGCAAAAAGTCACTTTATCAAAAATATATGTCCCTCATGACAAAGTTATATTTTTAATATGTGTGTACTTGGGGGGTGACCCGGAGGCTGTACCCCAAGGCTCAGAATACCTTGCGGGCACAGGCAGTTGCAGGCCCATGAGGCAAAGGGAATACACAGATAACGCATTAACTAGCCCACTGGGCTTACACAATTAACCCCTGATGACCCAGTGTGTGTGTTATGCAGGTACTGATTAACCCAGACATTACAATGGAACAGGGAAGAATACATTTACAGGTTATAACAAGGGTAAAATCACATTTCTGGGCCTCAGCCCAGTTAACCCCTTGTCTCCCTGGCGACATTAGAGGGGGGCCCTTGGGGGGTAACCCCGTTAACCCCGGGCCAAACCCTCCCTACCGCCACACCTCCCCTGCTCAAGGGCCCCTGGTACCCCAGCAGCCTCCCCATGGCCCTGGGATACCACTGGCGCTCTTGACGCACTCAATACGTCCTGAGGGATTGGCCTGGCAACATTGTCCTCCGGCATTGACCAGTACACAGTGGATTGTAAAGTCCAGTTCCTGCAAAGCCGGGCATTCTCCTTTGCCTCCCTCTGCCCCCCACCCAGTGCCTTGGGAACCAAGTCCAGGGTGAAAGGGGCTCCAGTGGACATTGCCCAGAAACTGGCATATCTATGCACCAACAGGAGACCAGCTATATAGCACAGACCGTCGCTTTCCTGTCAACCAAGTCTGGGACAGGGTTATGTCACTCTTCTGTAGGGATCCTACCTGCCCTGGCTCTGTGCCACCCTGTAGCTGCCCTGCTATAATCCTGACTCTCCTCCCTGGCTGCCTATCTACCCACAGCCTCTCCTTTGGGAACCCAGGGGTTTCTATCAGCGGGGTCACTCCTGGCCAGTCAGAACAAGGGACCTTCTGCCTACCTAGCCCATCCCTAGCTTCTGCCAGCTGCCTAACACCCCACTGATCTCCTATCTCCCCCTGCTCCACGGTGCCTCCCTGCCTAGCCTCCCCTAGGCCCAGCACCTCAGCCTGCTGCTTACCTCCCTGCAGCCCACCTGCACTCCTCTCCTCCCTGGGCAATCCTACCCCAGACCCTGGAACTACCTGAGTGCACCTACCTCCCTGAACTTGTCTCCCCCTTACCAGGGATGAGCTCAGGGGCACCTCTCCAGATGCAATCGCCTTAGCGCTTGGCTGGCAGGTATCCCTGGGGTGGCACAAGCCTGCCACTGCCCCGGATACCCCCAGCCCATAGCCAGGCTGCAACAGGGGGTTGCTGATCTGAGAAACCCCCTGGGGCTCTGCCAGGGTAACGGGAAACTCTAGCGTCACTACCTGATGCTTTCCCTCCCTGGCTACCACTAGCCCTCCTTCTCTCACTGAGATCTGCTGCTGGCTACCTACCTGCAGCCTCCCCTCACTCCGCTTCTCCCTAGCTAATCCTAGCCTGGACCCTAGGGACACCTGAGTGAGGCCATCTCCCTGACACTGTCTCCCCATTACCGGGGATGAGCCCAGGGGCATCTCTCCAGATGCAACCGCCTTAGCTCTTGGCTGGCAGGTAATCTGGGGGTAGTCTAACTGTGCCACAAGCCCTGGTACCTCCAGCCCATAGCAAGGCTGCAACAGTGGGGCTCTTAACTGAGAGTCCCCTTGCTGCTCTGCCCAGGTAATGGGGAATCCTGACTGCCCTACCAGCTGCCCTTCCTTCCCCTCCCCTGGTGCCCCTATCTCCTGCCACCCCCCAGTCACCCCTAGAGTGAAACAACAGGGTACAGTCATAGGGAAACATAAGTCAGAGTCAGTCTGCGACTTGGTCTGGCTTACCTTGCTGGTCCCCTCAGAGACCGCCGCCTTCGTTGGTCCCAATTGCAGGGGGACTGGAGCGGCCGCCGCCGGCCCCATCTGGGCTGGGCAGCACCGGGCCGCTGCCGCAACAGCTCCCGGGTTGGGTACAGGTAAAACGGTACAGGACAAGGGTCCCAGGTCTTTGTGGAGGAACACAGCTCCATGCAAACTTGGTAAAATAACCCCCTCCCGCAACCCCTGTCCCTCCCCCCGAATAAAACTGCCGCCGGCAGGATGCCGGAGTGGCGGCGTCTTCTCTGCCGCCGCCGCTGGTTCTCCGCCGGGATCAGGTGGATGGCCGCTGCTCTCCGCCACTGTTGCTGATGCAGCCCGTCCAGGTTCTCCAGGAGACGTCCCGAGGAGGGTTGTCGCCCCGGCTGGGCGGGAGCCATCAGAGGATGCCGCTAACTGGGTCATCTTTTCCGCAGCTCGTGAGCGTTGGCCCTGAGGGGCTTCTTCGCCTGACCGCGCATGGTCAGGGCACTGGGCATTATTGTGGCCCATTGGTTGGCAGTGCCGCAGCAACTGCCGGTGCTTCTCCGCCACCGGTGGACTAACCCCAGCAAGGGGCAACGGAGTCCAGAGCGGAGTTGCCTGAGCGCCGGGCTCATTCCAGAGCTTCTCCGCCGCCGGTGGACTAACCCCAGCAAGGGGCAACGGAGTCCAGAGCGGAGTTGCCTGAGCGCCGGGCTCATTCCAGAGCTTCTCCGCCGCCGGTGGACTAACCCCAGCAAGGGGCAATGGAGTCCAGAGCGGAGAGGCTTGAGCGCCGGGCTCTGGGAGGGGATAAGTGGGTCGGATCATCGCCAGCTTCAGCTGCTCGAGCCGCTCAGCCGGGGACATCTCTCCCTGCGCAAACACCAGGGCCAGCAATTCTGGGTAAAATGGACTGGCCGCCGCAACGGCCAATACCTCTCCTGGTGCAAGACCACCCGCTCCCTCCACATGTCTGATGGTTACAGCAGCTGCAGCTGAGGATCTTTGCTCAGCGTGCCGGGTTTCATGCTCACCGATTGCTGTCTCTCTCTCAGCCTTGCTGGCTGCTGCTCCCCGCGCCGACTTGATGCATTCCTCTGGTCTCAGTGCCCGGCTCCAGTAAGACGGATGGCCGGCACTTTGGTTCTGGAGGAAATGCTTCTCACAAGTAGGGGAACAGTGAGGAGGTGCCATATCTTGTGTTATATGTTGTACACTGTGTGTTCAATATCTTTAGTCCCAGGAACTTGCAATTACCATCAAGTTCCCACTGGATCACAGTACCACGCAGAATACTGTAATCCAGGTCCAGTTCAATCCCACCGCTGCCACCAGTTAATTACAAGCCTGTCACGAGAGCTTGCGACAGGCTGTAATTGTACACCAAAAACTATATATAAATATATATATACCTGGGTTTGAACTGGGACGAGACTTAGATATGATAAATAGAATTTATTCCTTGATAAAGGTGAACACAACAGATTATACAATAACAGGCAAAATATAGACACTTACTTAAAGATTATGGCAAGAAAGCCAGCAGGATCACAGCCTGCCACTTCTCCCATTTGAGTTGACATCACAGCAAAACAGGCAGGTCACATGCATGCATGAAGATCATTTGCATGAAGAACAATGAACAGCATGAACAACATGAACACATGATAGAGGGTGGACAGCTAGTTTATATACCGTTTGTCCCTCTATCTGTAACCTTAGGTGCCGAGACGGCTAGCAAATGTCCCTTGGAAGCTTTTGAAGCTCATTTTGGGACTTCCAGCTTGGGGTAGCCCCCCCATAAATAAACCCTTTGAAGCAGGGAGGACATTTGTCATGTTCACTCCTGCAGGAAACCTGGGTGTGTAAATGTGAGTTACCACGTTTACAAAGGCATCCTCTTCCCTGCTCATTATCATAGCAGGGGGGCTGCAGTTTTTCAGAACTTCAACCAAAATTTCATATTTACTGCAAATCATTGCATAACTTCCGTTCCGTAATACACACAGTCCGGTGAGATATATTAATACGGCCGGTGGCACCTGACGGTCGCAGAAAGACCAAAAATTACATTGTAATATGAACATTAATAGAGATATTAATATCTGGCATTTCGTAACAGGTAAATGTACAATGTTTAGCCTCAAAACGATGGGCTACATCCAACGGATACACATATGTAATTCTTATCCTTTTCAGCCAAGGACATCTCATAGTATTCTTATATTTAATAAAGTTACTCACTTTTGATATCCTGTTGGGGGTAGCCCCCCCCCCCTGACCCCATCAATAAAACCTTTTGAAGTGGGCTATTGGCTTTTCGCATAACCAATTAGGTCAGTTACCTATTGATCAGGGCGATGTATCACACCTCTCTGTTGATATACACTTCCAGTGAATAGACTCACGTGAATACTCATATGAGGCACCATTTGGTTCCTTACGCATTACAAAGACAGGCATTCTGCCTGTACATTAGCACACCATTAGCATTCTGTCTGTGTATTTCAAAAACTGCAAAAAGTCACTTTATCAAAAATATATGTCCCTCTTATGACAAAGTTATATTTTTAATATGTGTGTACTTGGGGGGTGACCCGGAGGCTGTACCCCAAGGCTCAGAATACCTTGCGGGCACAGGCAGTTGCAGGCCCATGAGGCAAAGGGAATACACAGATAACGCATTAACTAGCCCACTGGGCTTACACAATTAACCCCTGATGACCCAGTGTGTGTGTTATGCAGGTACTGATTAACCCAGACATTACAATGGAACAGGGAAGAATACATTTACAGGTTATAACAAGGGTAAAATCACATTTCTGGGCCTCAGCCCAGTTAACCCCTTGTCTCCCTGGCTACGTTAGAGGGGGGCCCTTGGGGGGTAACCCCGTAAACCCCGGGCCAAACCCTCCCTACCGCCACAGTCCCCTTGGAAGCAGTCAGCCTTGGCGGCAGCCCCAGGGCTTCAGCTGGTGGGAACCTCAGATAGGAAGCTGCCGGGTGTGGCACAATTAGAGAGCAAATACTGGGAGAGAAAGAACCCCAATGGAGAGCACTCATACAGGTGCACAAAACACAGTGTATAGGAAAGAGAATTTCTATGGTGATGTGGTGAGTGAATGGGTTAAAAACACAACTTTATTTGGAGTAATAACTCAACTAAAATACATGGAACGCTAGGTTGCCAGAGTAAGTAGGACTCAATCTTGAGCCAAAAAGCGCAGCGAAGTTAAAATATACCAGATCTCATGTGTATAGTGTGAGCTTCCACCCTTGATGATATGTGCAGGGTGTAGCTAGATGAATAGTCCTCCCACTGGGATCTGTATCTGCTAGTTGGAGACACAGGTGCAGTCACTTGCCTAGTCTATAGAGTGCCTCTCATACATGTAAGTATGAGTTGTGTAACGAACCTACTAATGTAGTGACACAAGATATGTGGACCCGGTAAGTATCCACAATAGTAAACAGTCACTAAGTGCAGGTGACTTTTAAGTGTGGCCAACAGTGAGGCAATCCGGATCGTGGGAACACTACTAGTGTCCATAGATAGTGCTAGTAACAGGGGACACAGTCTTGGCAGTGATCCAATTACACACACCAGTTAGGTGTAAATATAATAGATACCTTCAGAAGTATACCTCTTAGTAGCACAAAGAACAGGTGACTGCTGCCACAGTGGATACAAGGAGACCAGTAGTATACAAGTAGTGTCTACTTACACATGAAAAAGTAAAAAACAGCATGAGAGACTGGTAGCATAAAAATCGCAGGAACCGTTGCAATGCTAAATAGCTGTTCACCCAATTGCTAATGATTGGTGTAATCAATAGTAGCCCGGTTACTGCTTAGATAACTCGTTTCAGATAAATGCTAGTATACAGCTCCGTGTAGAGGAGCTTGTGTGGGACTGGACGCGCTCCGATCACGAGCATTGGTCCCGCCCCCTTGACGTTATGGCGTCACTGCCGATGTACGTTTCGCAAGGGCAATGCTTTCTCAAGGCTGCCTGGAGATCCTGGCACAGGGGAAGGCAATGGAGCATTGGGTCCATTGGAGGTCCCTCTCCCTTGATTGATTTATTTCCAAAGGCAGTGGGCAATTCAGTAGTGTGGCCCAGGCCAGCTAGGGAGGTTGAGGGGGTTGGATTAGAGCAGACAGAGAAAGGCCCCAGAAATCCCAGAGTGAGAAGTGCATTCCTACAGGCTATGTGGACGGTTTGTCCACAACAATTCCCAAGGTGGAGCAGGCCCGGTAGGTCACAAAGTGGGTCAAACCCTCCTATGAGGAGAGTGGCCCCAGCAGACCCCAGGCCTATTGCCCCTGCAGGCCTCAAAGGAGTGCAGGCCACAGGAGGTAGAGACTTGTAGTCTGCAAGGGTGAGGCCCCAGATGGCCACTGAGGAGAGGAAGCCCCAAAAGTCCCCTGAATTTAGTGCCCCCATAGAAAGGAGGCACAAGCAGACCCAGGGCATCTGCAGGCCCTAAAGGAGTTCAGGCCCTAGGGAGGTAGAGTTTGTAGTCTCCAAAGGAACAGATGCCTCACTGAATCACTGGGCACAAGCATGCTACAGTCGAGATGGAGGCACAAGCAGGCTCCAGGACAAGTTAGGTCCCAAAGAGGAGGAGGCAGTCAGTGGCTGGCCTGGAAGATAGGGTTCACACAGGAGTTTAGGCCCTTGGAGAGTCCGCCTCCCTAAGAAAGTGGGGGAAGTGGGGATTAGCACAGCAGGAGCAGGGCCCCTGAAGATAGGGAGGATCATTGTCGGCAGTGGAGATGGTCTGAGGAGGCCCAAAGATATGCAGAGGTGGGTCCAAGCAGGTCTTCAGGGACTGGCCGGAAGTGCAAGGCAATTGGAGAAGTCGCCCGCACTTAAGCAGGGTATACTGTGTGTTGGACATTCAATGAAAACGAATGTAAGTGAGGGGTGGCATGCCGCTTCAAGCACGAGTGCCTGTATTGTTGCGGTGAAAGGGACAGCGCATCTCATTGGGTTAGGAAGGGAAAGTTCACTAAAGGGGGGGGAAGAACAGAAGGAGTCTGCTCGGAAGGACGATGACTCCGGTGAAGGTTGATGAGATGTCTTGTTGGGTTGGTGCCTTGGCTGATTCGGTGGGGTTGAACAGGATAAGGCTGTTCTATAGTTCAGATCAGTTGGGGTTCTTTTATATGGTTTGTATGTTGTTTTTAAGGAGACTGCTGTTCTTGGCTGTAGCAAGGCAAATTTGAAGGGTCAAATGGCCTCGACGTTGTAGGAGTGCAGACTGTTCAATTTTGCCCAGGTGGTTAATATTGATAAATGAGAGGGGTACAAAGGATGTTCTCCTGGATCAGTGCCTAGGGGTGTACTCCTAAGAAGGACCTGTGGTGTTACAAACAAGGCATGCTCACTGGGTCATGTAGTGGCGCTGAGCATAATTAGGTTCAATGGGTGACCAGGTCCAGCAGCTCTGGTTTATGCTGAATAAAAGGCTGTGGCAATGTGTACCCAAACAAAGAGTCTGTATTTATTCCAACCAAAAGTTATGTGGGTGGGTTAGCAAATGGAATTGGCAAGAATCTAGGATAAAAGGGTCATGTGTAAATTATATTTTAGTATGGATGTTCCCACTTTGAGGGAATTACATTTAGAATTTTTTTTTTTAACTTCAAAAGGGGTTCTGTGCACTATGTATCACAATGGGACATAAGGCTGTGTAACATCAAAGCATCAGAAGTGTACATCAAAAATGTCTACAAGTGTTAATTTTGGAGTTCATATCTCTGGATGTTTTAGTTCTATCTTTCTATCTTTAATCATGGATGCATTCTGAATATCTGGATTAACATTCTGGTTTATCTCTTCAAACAGGTATGTGTCATTGAGCTGAATTCTACCAACCAGAGAAATTAAGATTTAATTGGCTTTTTTGAGGTATGTGTCATTGAGCTGCATTCTACCAACCAGAGAAATTAAGATTTAATTGGCTTTTGGGCTATGTTTGTGAGCTGATTCCTATCAATTGAGAGAGAAATTATAATCTAATTAACTATTTTGTAAGTCTGAGTTGATTAGACAAACCCCTCCCTTAAGTGTTAGTCAAATGCATGTGAATAGGGTACTTAAGTCACTGTAGCATGGCTGTTTAGCCATAAGGCTGTGTAACATCAAAAGCATCACAATTGGCTTTTAGGGTATACTGCTGCGGCCGAGTTTATTCGAGCATTTGCCCGTTCTCGGCCGCAGCAGTATCCTGGCGCGCGCCGGAGGGTGCCGGGCGCGCGCCAAAGCAGTGGAAGAGCGCTCTCCGATTGGGGCGCTCTCCCTACCGCTGCCGGGTCCGCCGGGTCCCCCGGAACCCCCTGCCGCCGTCCCCCACATCGCGGGACACCAGGGCTCCCTCGGGGAGCCCTGGACGCGCGTGCAGGGGGCGCAGGCACCCGATGACGCGTGACCGCGCATCGGAGACGCGCGGCACGCCGAGGGGCTGCCACTTGCAAGCCGGGAAATCTCCCGGCTTGCGGAACTGGCCACACTTCAATAAAGTGTGTCGCCAGTGTATGTCATTGAGCTACATTCTACCAACCAGAGAAATGAAGATTTAATTGGCTTTTGGGGTATGTGTCTTTGAGCTGCATTCTACCAACCAGAGAAATGAAGATTTAATTGGCTTTTGGGGTATGTGTCATTGAGCTGCATTCTACCAACCAGAGAAATTAAGATTTAATTGGCTTTTGGGCTATGTTTGTGAGCTGATTCCTATCAATTGAGAGAGAAATTATAATCTAATTAACTATTTTGTAAGTCTGAGTTGATTAGACAAACCCCTCCCTTAAGTGTTAGTCAAATGCATGTGAATAGGGTACTTAAGTCACTGTAGCATGGCTGTTTAGCCATAAGGCTGTGTAACATCAAAAGCATCACACCAGAAGTGTCTACAAGAGTTAATTTTGGAGTTAATTTTGGAGGTGAAGATTGGAGGAAGATCTGGACTCTGCTTTACAACTTTGCCACTGTGAGACATTAACTTTTATCATCTGTGATTTATTTGTACACTTTTATCCTCCAGTACCTTGGAAATCTCTCCTTCTGCATCTCACTATGCCCTCCCTATTTCTTTTTCTGTTTACGGTTTCCTCACTCCTTTGTGAGCATTTCTGTACTCTACAACATCCCCACTCCCCACTGTACCATTATTTATACACCTCTCTCCCAACGACTTCTTTACCTCTCAATAAAAAAACATCCACACAAATCCTCTATTCACACCCTCTATCTACTCCTTCCTGCTGCTGGGGATCTTCCCTAAGCCTGAAGCCAGACATACACACCTGATCTCATCATACCTCCCTCCCACTTCTTCCCCTGTAAATGGTGTTAACCTTTTCATTTAACACTGACCTTCCTTAAATTTTACCCCACAAATCAAGCATCCCAATAGCCTGCCCTCATGGCTAGTGTACCACACTCGGTCACTCCTACCACCCATTGTGACCAAGCACTGCCATCTACAGCACCTACTCCCTCCTCTGCTGTCTCAGTAAGTTTCCCATTAGACCTCTTAGATTGTAAGCTCTTCGGGGCAGGGATTTCCTTTCCTATTGTCTGATTTTGCTGCACTTATTGTATAATTATAATTCCCTGTACTGTATTCTTTGTGAAGCGCTGAGTACACTTTTGGCGCTATATAAATAAAGACATACAATACAATACTATGTACCACAATGAAATGCTATGAGATATCTCATGAACCACTGCTACTAAACTGAAGGGATATGGATACCTACAGATCTATATAGTCTTATAGAGTTCAGTAATTATATGTTTCTTATAGGTAAAAAGTAATGTTAGCTATTACTTTACACTTTAGTGCCATAGTCCCATCATAGAAGTGAAGAGGTTAAAGTGCAAATTTCACTTGTAAATTAAGGTACTATTCAACCAACACAGTGACATGTGAAAAATGAATGTAATAAGAATGAAACACGTCACAATAGAAAAACCATATGGGGTAGTGCAGCTCTGATGAAAAATACTTTTTCCAATCGTTTTCAGAATTGTTGGTACAGAATACAGAGTACAAATACTCCCAGGTATATACAAGAATAAAAAAAGGGGGGGGGGACAGTTCAACATAGCAAAAAAGGTACAAAAAGCCCAAATCATCACACTCACATGCTATGCATTAGAATAAGGCGATGAAGAGGTTAAACCTCTTAAGGTGGTGGCTGGAACCTTAGTAGTGCAGGTATGGGATGGGGGTCAGAGATCCAGTGTAATATGAGACCTCAGATCCTCCCCTCATAGAAACAAGAGAAAAACAGACCATAGAACAGATATGCAATTTACTACAGCCGCGACCCCTTTTATTCTCCAAAATCTCTGATTTTTTTCAGGGATTTTTTCCGAATGCCACGCACTTCACTGCGTTCATGCCGAATTCATGTTGCATTCATGCCGGCGTCACCTGCGGTTGATGTGTTTATTGATAATGGTTCGGATTTAATTGGTTGCAATTCTTCGCGTATCCGCCAGGTGGCAGATATTCATGAATTGTAATGTGCATGCGCTTCAGTAATGTGTCGACTTGCAGGTGTTTAAAAAAAATACCACAGTGGTCTATTGTAAATTGACCTTGGTACTGAAGAAGTTACAATATCTATTCAATTCAATATCTATTCAATTTAGGCTTTTCATATTAAAAAATAAATGCACAGTGTCTGGTGTTTTATTGTCCTGAGAATCCCGACATGAGTGCATCACTGCAGTCCGTGTTACAAAAACCCGACATAACGTACGCTTATTTAATATGGGCCGCGATTTATGCTACAGATGATAAGATGGCAACAGTCGGTCAATTTATCAGTATTTTATCGAAAACTATGTCTTTAACAAATTTTCGCCAGATACTCATGTGTGGAAGCGTGCAATAAGGAAAAAGTTATGTATCAATCCGTGTTTTTTTCGTATTGATCCCGGTGTTATTGGAGGGTATTGGTGTGTAGCAAAAGTATCCCTGATGAAGTGGCCTTTATAGTTGCTACGAAACTAGTTGGAATTATACTTTTATTGATCTACTAGTACCCTTAGTATTCTATCACTTTGCTGGTTAATTGAAGAGTTCTATTTCGGCATATTCTCAGCCGACGCCTCTCCGGTGACGTCATCTTTGTTTGTTGGCGTGTATCGGCACTCAGTGCACTGGCGTGGGAGGCAGAGCTGACCCTGATCGGTGAGACTGTCCCTCTACCAGCTACTCCTAAACGGAGCTTTGGACTTATCTACCTGGATTACGTGGAAGCCTAAAGGGAACCCACCGCTTCTAAAGAGCCCAGCAGATGAAAGCACAGCCTGATTTGACTGCAGATTCCTGACATTGGGTGATCTGCTGCAGCCTTCTCCTATGTCCTGATACCTGAGTGGTAACAACTGTCATAATTACAGTTACATGCCTGTTTTACCTTTATCTGATGTACGCAGAACCTTGAATTACTTTTTAATATAAATTGTTCATTCTTACTTCACCATGACCGGCAACCCTTGCTGTCTGTCCCCGCCCAGATACCTTCAACCTGAGCCGGATTTCGCGTACAGATTCCAGCAAGCTTGCATGTACCAAAGCAATTTCCAGCCTCATCCGCTGGGACCTGTCAACTACGTGTATGATCAAGAATACGGGACTGGCAGTGGCTCGGCGGCAGCTGATTGGCAAAGTCTGTGGTGAGTAATGTTACCGTATTTTATTCTTTTTTTGAAATATCAATATCAATGCACAGTCAAGCGATCCTCCTGTAAGCAATATCATTGGCTGAGCAGCTTCTACAGTAGATACTGAACAATTTGTGGAAAGCTAGGCGCATGCGCATTGGAACCTTCTTGAAACATATATGCGTGTCATCACATCTACAGTAGGCGCATGCGCATGTGAAGAGGAGACGCCCCCCGAGAAAATTATTGGTGGGACTGACTGTGGGAACTTCTTTAGGGGGACTGACTGACCATTACTTTAAAACTTGTACTTTTATTTTTCCTCAGAAAATAAAACTTTGTCATCTCATGCGGAAAACGGCAAATGGAGGGATTTCGATGGATAATATCGCTTTGTGTAATGATGCCTGCACATTGCTGAATCGGATTTAAAAAACCACGTACCGGAGTCAACAGTTTAGTGTCCGTTGTTATTGATTAAGATAAAATAACTGAGAGCTTCATAGAAAACCTTAAACAGTATGCTGTTGTTTTCAGACATTATACAATACTTTTTAATATACGTATTGTATAATAAACCCGAAAAATAAAAAGTATGCATTTATTCTACATGTATTCCAGTACATATGTGTATTATATACCCGTACAGCATGTATTGTTTTAATACTCTTGTGATGTACTGCGCGTGCCTATAGTATACAGTACAGTACTGCACAGTATGCCTGGACAATACTGTACTGTATGTTCTAGAAACACTGCATTTTGTTATAAAAGGAGACAATGAACAATTTAAAACAAATCAACATTTTCTTTTATTGGTGGAGTAAGTACAAAAACATTTATGGAGTAAGTAAAAACATTTATTAAAAAATACAATTTAAAAACATTTAAAGTGTACAGCAATTCAAAATATTTACAGGTATATGGTGCACTGCTAGTAAAAACATGTATGTACAGTATCTTGTGTAAGTAAAAACATTTCTTTATTAATACAATTTAAAACATGCAACATTTCCTTTATTGAAGTACAGAAAGTCAAAACATTTACCGCACAGGTGTACAGTATGGTGTAAGTAAAAACATTTATTTATTAATACAATTAAAAACATGCAATATTTCCTTTGTTGAAGTACAGAAAGTCAAAACATTTACAGCACAGGTGTACAGTCTTGTGTTAGTAAAAACATTTCTTTATTAATACAATAAAGTTGTTAAGAATACAATTTATGAATACAGTAAGTCAGGCCTGCACAACTCCAGGCTTTGAAGGCCGCAAACAGGCCCTTGAGGACTGGAGTTGTGCAGGTCTTGTATAAGTAAAAACATTTCTTTATTAATGCAATTTAAAACAAGCAACAAGTCAAAAATTAAACAACATTTGAACAGTCACGCAGATTCGATACCCACCAGATTGTCCTTCCAGGGCCGATGCCTTGTATGACGCAAAATGCCATTAAAGGAGTCTCCCACTATTTTCATTAAAGGATCAATAATTGAAAAATAGTGCCGCAATTCCTCCATAATAGTCCTTCTTAAATTTTTAGGAAGCGTCCTTTTTTCGCAATTTCCTTCATAGTTTACATTGTTGGCCCACCCGCAGTACACCAAGTAAGACACGTGGTGCTTGAAAATTAACATGGCATACTTCTGGGGTACACCAGCACTTGTTAATCTATACTTCTCCCTGAGTGGCTGGGGCAGCTCGCGCAGGATGATGTCGGGCACCGTCTCAATGCAAGCGTATGTGGGTTGGATTCTGGGAGCGGGTGTTCTTCTGGGAGCGGGTGTGCTTATGGCATCGGGCGAGGGTAGGTTGTCTGGCAGGATGCTTTCCTCTTGTCTTTGTCGCCGTGTTGTCTCCTGGCATTGGTTTTGACGGGGTTGTCATATCATCCTCATCAACGGCATACATGTACACATATTCTTCTGGTGGAGGGGGTGCGCTTCGTGATGGAAGGTTGAAGGTCCCATTCATCCCATCCATGCAACCCTCCTGCTCAGGCGTCGGAGATACAGGGGCATGAACTCTGAGCAAATTATGTATCCCCGCTATGTCAGTCTCTATCTTCTCCATCCGTTGATCCATCTTCTCCATCCGTTGATCCATATTTAGCATGGTCTTTAAAAGAAGGTCTATCTTTACCAGCATAGTTGAGTTCCCGGGGATATCGACACAACCCATTAGGCATGCGGTCTAACTAGCTGGATCTTGTGCATGGGGTGGTGTGGGCATCTGGGTGGATGGGTGCTATGGAGGATGAGATGGGTGTTCCCTGGAGAGATGTGGCAGCGTCTTCGAAGAGGTATGGAGGAGGTGACTGGGGGATTTCCGGGAGAGAAGCGGCAGCGTCGTCGAAGAGGGATGGAGAAAGTGACCTGTGGATTTGCGGGAGAGAAGCGGCAGAGTCGTCTAATCGTAATGGAGAAAGTGACCTGTGGATTTCCGGGAGAGCAGCGGCAGCGTCGTCGAAGAGTAGTGGAGAAGATGGGCTGTGGGTTTCCGGGAGAGCAGCGGCAGAGTCGTCTAAGCGTAATGGAGGAAGTGGCCTGTGGATTTCCGAGAGAGCAGCGGCAGCGTCGTCGAAGAGTAGTGGAGAAGATGGGCTGTGGGTTTCCGGGAGAGCAGCGGCAGAGTCGTCTAAGCGTAATGGAGGAAGTGGCCTGCGGGTTCGATGGGTTGGCTGCCATTTGTTTTGCTTTGAGTGTACATCACCGAATTTTTTCTTGACATAATAAGGCTTCTTAAATCCCTTAGCCTTTGGGGTCAGCAGAAGGTTTTCTTTATTAGCCTTAGCCTTTTGCTTTGGCCTTGGCTTGGAAATGGCTTCCACCTTTCGCTTTTTCAGCATGACAGGCATGGCAGAGGCGAGTGGGTTCCTGCGTCCCTAGAATTGGGGTTGATCCATGGAAGCAGATGGCACAATGCAGTATCTGGACAAGGGAAACTTACTCTAATGTGAGTCATTAACGTATAAATACACCATCCATTTTGTGGATTCACTGCACATTGAATACACATCGACTAAACATCGAATATACATTCTTGTGCTTGTATTTCTTTCTACTCGCAGCTATGCCTGTTAAAAAGATTTCAAAGGATCTCAGCATGAGAATTAAGGATATGTACATGAGCGGACAACTAATTGCAGATATCCAACGCTGGTTAGGTGCTTCTGGCCTCGTTGTACCAGCAGCCACCGTGAGCTATCATGCTCACGGAAAGACCAAAAAACGTACGAGACATCAACGGTAACTAACGCGTAAGTATATTATTCTGTCTATATATCTATAATTGTTTATATTGCTGCATATTAATATAACTATATATTATTGATCTATCTATTATTGTGTACATCGCTGTATATTTATAAAACTATAAAACACAGTATATCTATCTATTATTGTGTATATAGCGCTGTATATTTATAAAACTATAAAACACAGTATATCTATCTATTATTGTGTACTGTAAATGATGTGCTGTACTTGTGGCCTACTGCACTGTAACTTACAGGATTGTTGTTTTTCTTTACACTGTAGGGAGACAACTCTCCTGGTCGACAAAATAAGTGAAGAGAATGATGAGAGAGTGCCTTAAGGGTCAAAGACACAGCTGAAAAATCACAATCTCACTGTATCCAAGACCAGCATAAATAAGATGAGACGCAGAATTGGATGGAAATATGGACGTGTGAGGTTAGTACTGGACAGAACAGGAGTTTAAAATGTTGTTTAAGAAACTGTACTGTACCTTTAAAATTATTCCTTGTCATTACAGAGCATACCCTATGATAAGGGACGTCAACAAGATCAAGAGAGTGGTCCAGGCCCAGGCATGGATCCACAGTGGAGAAACTTTTTCAGGATTGCATCTTTACTGACGAGTCTACTGTATCGCTGGAGAGATTTGCCACTTTTGCATTCCACAAAAAAGGTCGCATATCTATGAAGCCGCGTCCAAAACACCCAGTGAAGATGCATGTGTGGGGTGCCATCTCTAGGCGTGGACCAGGATGCATTGTCATCTTTGAAGGTAAAATAAGTCACACGCTTTTGTCTTATGCACTGTACTGTACTAGTGTGCAGTATTTTGAGCACTTTTCTTCTCTTGTTATAGGAATCATGAATAAAGCTTTTTTCCAAGAGCAAATTGGGCCTGAGATTGTGGAATACATCACACGTGAGTTCCCAGATGGTCACCGTTTCTATCAGGACAACGATCCGAAGCACACCACGTCAACAGCGCATATTCTTGAGCGCGGTATCAACTGGGTGAAGACGCCAAGGAGTAAGTGCGGTAACCGTGTCTCATTTTTTTCCACGGTTTACTGTGGATCTCTTTAACTAATTCTCCTTTTTTTTCCCCTCCAATGACAGATCGCCAGACTTCAATCCAATCGAAATGTCTGGCATCAGCTGAAGGAACATATCCGAAAAGTCGTAAAACCCTCCATAAAGGATGAGTTGACATAAGGCATAATGAGTTTTTGGAACGATGTACTCACCGTGGAACGATGTAATAAATATATTGACCATATTGCGACTGTGTTGCCCATTGTGATAGAGCGTAATGGGCAAGCATCAGGAAGGTAGTATGGTACAGTACTGTACTGTAGTATGGTAAGTACAGGAAAACCAAGTACAGTATGATACAGGTAAGTATGGCACAGATTGTTTTACAGCATGCACCTAACTGCACCATTTTTTTTCTTTCCTGAGAGAGCAGCACTAGCCATCTGTTTGCAAAGTATTTAACAGTAGTTACAGTATACAGTAGTTCCAGTATAGACTAGTTTGACAGTACTAACTGCATACTGTAGTCCAATATGGAGTAGCTACAGAATACAGTACACAATGCCATAATATGCACCTAACTGCACAATTTTTTTCTTTCCTGAGATAGCAGCACTAGCCATCTGGTTACAAAGTATTTAACAGTAGTTACAGTATACAGTAGTTCCAGTATAGACTAGTTTGACAGTACTAACTGCATACTGTAGTCTAATATGGAGTAGCTACAGTATACAGTACACAATGCCATAATATGCACATAACTGCACTATTTTTTTCTTTTCTTGTCTTTTCAGAGAAAAAAGGTTGGAAAGGGGGAGGGGGGTATCATGTGTACATTGTGTGAACTGTGTGTAAAGTAAAGTGTATCTAAAGTTCAGTCATGATTTACACAAAACCTCCCCTCACTCAATAAACTACTGTACACAGAATGAGGAAGAAGATAAAGACGGAAAATGTTATATTAATTATATTAATATATATATTATTATATATTATATATTATTAATATTATTGTATTGTATTGTATGTCTTTATTTATATAGCGCCATTAATGTACATAGCGCTTCACAGCAGTAATACATGTGGTAATCAAATAAATAACATATAATATAAATAACAGATCATGGGAATAAGTGCTTTAGACATTAAGGAAGATGTGTTCAGAATAGAATCATGTGTCATGTGTTCAGAATAGACACATATGCTTCTTTAAGCAAGTGTGTCTTAAGGTGGGTCTTAAAGGTGGATAGAGAGGGTGCTAGTCAGGTACTGAGGGGAAGGGAATTCCAGAGGTGTGGGGCATTATTATCAATGTGCATTATTCATGATTATCCGCCGGCCCTCAATTTTCAACTGACAGAAGAACTGAATAAAGACTGCATTTTGTATTATTCATGATTATTTGTATATTTGTATTTTTTGTTCCTGATAAAATAAAATAAATATTTCTTTACATTCATGATAATCATAATCATTGACCCCCCCCCCAACACCAGAGAAAAAGAAAGAATGACAAAAATTGTTAATTTACTGCATCAATCAGATTATGTTTTTTTTAACTCTCAATTTCACAGTGCTGTGCTAATCAGATTTACATATCAAATTCGAGAAGGGATTATCACAAGCGTTACCTTAAACAAAGCATCAAAGGGTTAGGGGGGTGGAGGGGCGAGTCATATGAATGGTGAACAGCAGTAATAATGAACTAGCTCTCTTCCCAAAGAGGATTACATGCAGGCGCAGAGAGGTGACTCAAAGCAACAATAGGAAAATTAATGAATGGTCTGAGAGAGGTGTCGATAAGAGGTTGAAATCCTTGAGCGAGCCTTGTGTGTGTGCGGGGGGGAGGGGGGGTAAAGCTGCTTTAAGGATATCCCTGAACAGTTCAAAGAAATATTTTCATAATGATTTGACCCGCCACACCCCCAAATACATATTAATCACACAAATCATGTGCAGTCAAACGCACAGTGTCGCAGTCAAAAGCTACAGCACCGATTGAATATCATAAAATCAAGATGGTTTAGGCAGGAACATGTTGAGAATATAATAATAAAAAATGACGAGAAAAAAAAATTGTTTTTTTTTGGTCACTCGAACTTTGCAAGCAATTCACGCATGCGCGGTAATAATCAACTACAGCTACCTTCCCAAAGAGCATTACACGCAGGCGCAGAGAGTTGACTCAAAGCCAACAATAGGAAAATTAATGAATGGTCTGAGAGAGGTGTCAATAAGAGGTTGAAATCCTTGAGCGAGCCTTGTGTGTGTGTGTGTGTGTGCGGGGGGGGGGGGGGGGGCAGTAAAGCTGCTTTAAGGATATCCCTAAACAGTTCAAATAAATATTTTCATAATGATTTGACCCCCCACACCCCCAAATACATAAAAATCACACAAATCATGTGCAGTCAAACGCACAGTGTCGCAGTCAAAAGCTACAGCACTGATTGAATATCATAATATCAAGATGGTTAAGGCAGGAACATGTTGAGAAAATAATCTTAAAAAATATCGAGGGAAAAAAAATGTTTTTTTTTTTTTATTTGTCACTTTTGAACTTTTTTCCCCCCAATGAGCATTAATAATCAACACAGAAGAATACAGTAAATCAAACCAGGCTCTGCACTGCACTGAACGTTATACACGCAGGAATGTGATGACAGGAATGTTATTGAAGCCAGAAACTATCCTTTCAAAGGAATGGCGTGGGAGAGGTGTAACGTAGATAAGAAGTTGAAATACTGCAGTGCAGTACATTATCCTGTGTGTGTGCAGGGGCAAGCGAGGGAAGAGCACTATATACTGTATGCCGAAATGTGAAACTGTTACAGTACACGCCTATGCGTTTCAACAATGTTCAAATGAGACATACAGTACAGTACATTCATGAATAAATATGCAAATTTACAATTACTGCGCGCACACACACAGACTGTGTACTGACGTAGGTTGAACTGCTACAGTATTAGACTTTGAAGACAACAGCTCACGAACGCCCACCTGAGTTTTTAGATGGTATTGCAGTATTGCAGACAGCGCTAATAATATGCTAATAATACGAGCGCTAAAATACCGAGCATAATCCGGAAAAAAAGAAAATATATTGCACCTGCCCGCGGTTATCAGAGTTACGCCGCTATGGCCGCATTAGGATAAAGGGGGCCGCAGCTGTAAAACAAAAAAGAAAAAGACAATGCACTCATAAAGGGCGCTCTGTCTTAAGCATTAAGACCACTCTGGGTCCAGGAAGTGACACAGATGGCGCACACCAGCCTCAGTCCTATCTCTCACTCCTATCCGTGTGGATGATGTCACTTCCTGAAGCGTTGCTATAACCAGGAAACAGAGAAATTGGGTGGGGGTCATGCAGCTTGTGCTTTGCTGGGTAGTCTGGTTCTGCTCCTGCTATTCTGCCCAACTCGTTTCGTGGGAACTTCCTCAGGAGTTAGCCACATCATAGTAGTACTTAAATATGTTCTAATTTGCCATGCTTAATTCATTTAGCAATCTTTTCCCCATAAGAAATGATACCTAGAAAACACAGACTGAACTACAATAGTATTTCAAGAAAGATATGCAAATATGTGCCTATTTAGTATTTTACACATACATTGACAACTGCGTGGATGCTATTTTATCTTTATAGATACTAGTTATATGTATTTCACTGAAGTTATGCTTTGGTTTGGTGTTCACAGGGTGTGATTTACCAAACACAGTATATGTTTCATATGTGTTTTTGTTTTGTTTTGTGCATTTTATCAAGTGATTCTTTGTATTTTGTGGTCATAGTGACCTTTATTAAATATTGTGATATACATTTTACTAATCTGTGGTGCGCTTGTGTGTGTTTTGTCTTTTTTATACATTGACAACTATTTACTTATTTTTTCATAATTGCATACAATTGATTTATTCAATTGTAATTTGAAAATAATTTATTTTTAAAGTTTTTGTATTTGCTTTTAATTTTTAGTACAATAAATATGGTTCGAAGATGAAATATCAAGACGTAAAATATAAACTTCACGGGATCTTTTTGATTTTTAATACAAATTACTCTCTTATTTGCCTTTACCACATATTATTGAACAACTGTATTCAGTATCAAAGACTCAGCTGCCATATGGTTGATGCACTTATACCTAATTATCATCCTGTCCTATCCTTGTACACTAATGGCTGTGTAGATTGATTTAAGGACGATGCATCTGGTGTGTCTATGGGTAACAAAGATGTGTTTAGAAAAAAGATATAAATGGATATGCATCTCCAGAAACACACACACATGAAAAGCCTAAACATTTTCTAGATTCAGTTCATTTAATTTATTTCAACTATAATACAGTCAGTCACAGAGGAATTGTATGGTTTGCTTGAAGAGAAAACAAATGTTGGATAGAAATTAGGCTACTACAAAAGGTAATGTCAAGGAATAATTTTCTGTAAACATCAAGCCCGTTGTGATTAATTAAGATACATCCAACACATTTTTATACTGAAAAGTGCTACAGGGCTCACAACTTCAAGAAGGGACCAAAAACATACAAAATTGTAACATTCTGCTATTTAATGCAGCATAGTGTTTGGTCAAATTTTAAGATTGAAGCAGCATTTACTGGTGCCATTAAACCACCTGGAAAGATGGCTGCTTGGATAATCCAATAGGAGGCTGCAATGCCATGCCAGTGGTCTGTGTTAATGAGCCTTGGATGTCAGCCATATTGATTTACCAAATGGGACAAGAAACACTGGCTCATAAACTGCAGTTTAGCGTAAGGACTCCATTGTTCTTATTTCTATAACAAATATATAATAATAAAGGAGTTGGGTTGGGGGATTGCTGGTATCAAGAAGGATCACTCTGCAACTGCTGAAGAAAGGTTACTGAAGTGAGCAATAGAATGCAATCTTATCCTTATACAGTACTCTCACTTCAAACATGCATATAGTTTATATAATGGGACATTGCATAAAGATTTATGATAAAAAGTAAGTCTATCAAGAGTTTAATTCACAAGGCTTTGAGATGTTTCTAAAGCTTCACTTGTTTTTTATGCATATATTTAAAATTTCTTGTGGACCTCGGAAAAAAAGTTAAATGAAAGTGGACTCAAGAGGACTACTGAATTGACAGACAAATTGGCATTTGATTGTTTAAAATTTCCCTTTCTTCACTGCGAAGTGACATTTCTTGCTAAAGGTGCTATTGAAAACCAAACGTTTTTGACAAGCTTACTCAACACATATAAAACTTTACAACTTTGTAATACTGATAGGAGAGCTGTAGGGATTATTCCATACATACAAAAGCAACAAAAAATGAATGCCCAGACTCTTAAAGCTGAACTGTTGTCTGTAGTTTATTAACATAATTAACCATCTTAAAATTTTTGATTTATTATAAAATAAAATGGGAATTTATTTGCTTAATAAATGAAAACGCTGCCACCACATCAGGTACAGACCAATAGTAGAATCTCAATCTATCTGCCAGATTAATCAAGTTCTCTTATGGGTAATTCACCCAATTTAGCACGTTAACTCTGATTTAGGTGCTATTACCCATAACAGAGCTTGAAGAATCTGCCATTATATCATTTCATCTTTAACATGCATTATGAGGTATATTATATATATGCTATCTTGTCAATCAAAAGATCACCTGAAAATATAATTCAACTTAATAGTGTGTATAGACGTAGTAAAAATAAATGTATGTTTAAGGTAAGAACATTGCCTTTGAAGCGATTTGTATTGTATTGTATGTCTTTATTTATATAGCGCCATTAATGTACATAGTTCTTCACAGTAGTAATAAACATTGTAATCAAATAAATAACAGATAATATAAATAACAGATCATGGGAATAAGTGCTTTAGACATAAAAGTAACATTAAGGAAGAGGAGTCCCTGCCCCGAGGAGCTTACAGTCTAATAGTTAGGTAGGGAGAATGAACAGAGACAGTAGGAGGGAGTTCTGGTAAGTGCGTCTGCAGGGGGCCAAGCTTTATGTATCATGTCTTCAGAATATCCACAGTGCTATTCATATGCTTCTTTAAGCAAGTGTGTCTTAAGTTGGGTATTAAAGGTGGATAGAGAGGGTTCTAGTCGGGTGCTGAGGGGAAGGGCATTCCAGAGGTGTGGTGCAGTCAGTGAAAAAGGTTTAAGGAGGGAGAGGGCTTTAGATACAAAGGGAGTAGAAAGAAGACATCCTTGAGAAGAACGCAAGAGTCGGATGGTGCATAACGAGAAATTAGGGCTGAGATGTAAGGAGGGGCAGAAGAGTGTAAAGCTTTAAAAGTGAGGAGAAGAATGGAGTGTGAGATGCGGGATTTGATCGGAAGCCAGGAGAGGGATTTCAACATTTAACATGATGCGAATGCCAACGTCAACTCATTTCTCCAAAATTAGATTGTACGTTCTTTGGTGCAACGTACATTATCATCGTTACCTAATAAATATTATCATTCAACACTGCTGCAAATAAATATGTCTGTACTGTATATGGCAAGGCCACACAAAACCGCACAAGATACCAAAAAGGTACCCTCAAAGCACGCAATTTATCAACATTATTAACCCATTTTAATGGTGCAATAAAAGAAAGAAACAAAAATGTATCAGAGGGCATGATAAAGCCCGACGGAAAGGTACATAGCATATGTTTGCTTTTAAACCATCGTATTTGGTGTACTTATTTCTGAAATTGAAATTGATTACAACAAAAATTCCTTTGTTCTCTTTTAAGCTAATGGATACAAATAAAACTAAATTGCAAATATTTTTTTTTATATAGAGATGAAATAGAAAGTGAGGCCTGCATTAACCGTTTGAACTAAAAAATAAAAAAAAACAGGCACTCAAATAAACAAAGCCAGCACCTTGACCTTTTCTGGCAGTTGTTTAATCCCTGTGCTGCCAGCTGCTGAACACTCGAGTCTCAGTCAAAAAGAAAAAGAACATAACTGGCTCTCATGATATCCTAAAAAACAGTCCCATGGCCTCAAGCTGTTGTAGAGTTCACATTGCAACATAGACTTGTTTCCTAGTGTCAATCTGAAGCAGCCAAGAGAGGTGACCCTTATCTACTCTGTGGGGAAATTATGTACTTTATTGGATATCCAAATGGAAGGCAGCATATTGGCCTTAGGACTCAGCAATATTTTGCTTATTGTTATACAACAGTCGATTAAAAGATGTTTCCTCTAGCCCACAGGCACAGTTTGGTTGGTAATCCTACCTTATTTGTAAACAACACATTATATATGTTGTTCATTTAAAGTTGTTAATTATATAGACATTGAGGTAAAGGTTGTTGTCAAACTATAGCTGCCCTGTTCATACTTGGTACTTGCCTCTTCTAGCCTTCATTTATATACAGTAATCTCTATGTAGGATTCATTTGTTAGTAAATTGACAGTAAGCAGAAAGATGGGTAAAAAGAGGGCATAGAAATAATAAAGAATGTATGAATATATAACCAACAAACAGTGATTCACAACCTAAATATTTGTATTTGAAGTGGGTCTTCTTGGTTTTGATTTTTATACACTAGTCAATTTGCAATGACAAGACAGGAAGACAAGGAAAGGTAATATAGGAAACATTGTGTGTGAATGCGCTATTTAGTAGACAGTCAATATACAGTACAACCTTCTGCATGATACGAGTATAAAAAAAAGAGCACTAATTACCCGGCATTGCAGTAGGATTCATTTGCATTTGGCCAGGTTTTCTATAGAGACATGTTCATATGTCAGGATAATTTTTTTAAATAATATATATTTTATCTCTTTACACATTTTGTTGTTCACATTGGTAATTACTACTGGCTTAATTTGGCAGAAATATTACAATGACTTGGTTTTGTCTTAAAAGTGCAATCCAATAGATTCAGTTTTAAATAATAACACTGATCTGTTTGTAACGGTGTTTCCCCAATCCAGGGGGAGATCTGGGAAATTCCATCATTTAAACCTTGTTTATTAAAAGTGACAGCTTTAAATATGAGAGAGTGAACTCAGGTGTCTCTCCCTATGTTATTTGGAGGGAGCTTTGATGGGATATATATAGAAATCTCTTCTTATGCGGCCTAATGCCGCGCTTATAGTGCTGGCGACGGCGACGTGACCGATGACGTCAAGCGTCGCCACCAGCGAAAGTAATAATTTGTTTCTTAGTGACGATCGCCAGTGACTTCACTAAAGGGGGCGGGCCGCGCAATTTGATTGGTTTAGAGACATTCACATGTGGCGACTGTCTCTAAAAAATCAAATTTACCCGGCTTCCAAATTTTTCCCTGTCGCAAGGCACAATTAGCGCAGCCTAATTGTGTGTGTGTGTGTGGTAATTTTCGATTAGAAATACTTTTAACCTCTTGAGCTCCAAAAGTCAGCAACACTACCTGGGCACTCAAGGGGTTAAAATGACAATGACTGCTCTCTTTTAGGGTAGCCTATTGTATAACTTAAAACACATTTTTATTAAAATCCGTTCAAACAAATGACATTCTGAGCCAAGTCTGATTTTCCAGTAATTCGATTCTTTACTATACTATAGGTACAGTTTTTATTTAAGAGTTATAATATTTTGTTATAATAGAATAAACACATGCAAAATAATTTTCAAGCTGAAACAATTTTTCACAGTTTTACTCCATACTGGTTGCCCTGAAAAACACTTTAACGAAGACAGTAGCAAAACCTTAGAAGAGCAAACTTTGTAGCACCATTTTGTTATTACTTTGGATTTATTTTGCAGTTATTCTTCTCAAAAGAAGTTCCAAGAAGATTAATGGATAAAGAACAGTATGTTTATTGCTAAAACCAAGGTAAAGTGTAATCCTGAGGTTTAGAGAAAAGACGTTTTGTGGTCCAGTAATGTTCAAGGATTGAACATCATATACAGTAACTGTATTGCACTTTATAGTTATACACAGTAAGAGTCCAAATCTGCTACTTTTTACTCTGAAGATTAAATAAATGAGCATTATATATATATATATACTGTATATACATACACACACAATCTTCATAAATTCAACAAATGTAAATGTTTAAAGATTAAAAGGAAGAATGTGCATGCACCCCCATGAAACACTTTCTGCCTCACTGAACACAAATTAAAAGCAGCAGAAATGCAAAGGTTGTAATTTTATGTTAACTTCCCAATGCCTTTCCACTTCCATCACAATGAACAGTAGCATGCTTCCACAGTCTACAAGAGAAAAATAGAAAAAATGTGTGATGCTCCAAAGACAAATCTGTAGTATGTAACAATGAGCAATTGATAAGAAAACAACCTGTAAATATACAAATGTCCTGTTGGATCAGGTAATAAGCTATCCCACAATGCGCTGAGGTAAGGATAGTTACCAATTGTTGATCCCTGGAATATGATTGAGGTAAAGCTGGAACGGACTCACTTGGGAAAGCAGATTCCACGATGAGCAGTAAGTCCCTTTGGATGATCCAGCACCTCCAGGTTGAATGTGCATCCGTTTTCAGAATCTTCACAGAGAGGGGAGAGGGAAAGGAACGAAGCACTATGTCCAGTGCTGTAAAAAACAGCCAATGAAACCACAGGGTGTACGTTCCCAATAATAAAGCTATTTAATGGATCAAAAATCGATTACAAAACACACCAACGCGTTTTGGACTTAGACGAGTCGTGACACGTGACGCACCCGGAAGTCACTACAACTGGTCCACGAGACTCGGGGGTAAGTATAAATCACACTCTTTTTAGAATTTGTATATTCACCTTGATAAAGGACTGTCTAAGTCCGAAACGCGTTGGTGTGTTTTGTAATCGATTTTTGATCCATTAAATAGCTTTATTATTGGGAACGTACACCCTGTGGTTTCATTGGCTGTTTTTTACAGCACTGGACATAGTGCTTCGTTCCTTTCCCTCTCCCCTCTCTGCACAGTCTACAAGAGTAAGGTTTCCCACAAGGTGAGCAAGACTTACAAATAGGAGATAAGCGGACTGAAAATAACATATGTTCATCTCTTCTTTCAGTCTTTCATTTCTGTGTGGCTTTTTCCAGATATTATTACCTTCATCTGAACCTCCAAAGTTTTCAATGATAATATTTCTTGGGTAACGGTGATAATGTACGTTGCACCAAAGAACTTACAATCTAATTTTGGAGAAAGGAGTGGACACTAGGATTCACATCATGTTCAATCGCTTCAAAGGCAATGTTCTTACCTTATTCCCACTCAGACACATATCATATATACTTGCTAATATTTTTCATGTATCACCACTATCCAAATCGCATCTCACAGATTGTGTACTGCTAAAGACTTGTATGTTCTTTATGCCCAACAATGCACTTTCGGCTGCTATATATATTTGTCTACGTTGACTAATTATTTCTATGCAGGGCCACTTAGAGGGGGCGGGAGCCACGACTGCTGTCCTGGACCCGGTGAGTCAAGTGGCCTGGTAATAAGCTTGACCCCCCTGCTCACTAATCCAAAAGCGCGCTTACAAATACAAAAGAGAAAATCAGGCAATGTACATCTGATAATGTCAGAATACATAAAAACAGGAAGATTGGAGGTTTCCTCCCCATGGGCGGGACTTGGAGAGTAATACTACACATCATGGGAAACTAATGTTTGAGTTTTTTTCAAGCACTCAATACTGCTGCACAGTTCCAAACTTGCTCTCCAATTGGATCATGATCTCTCACTAAGTATCTGACTTCTGTGTCATTTGTGAGTGTGCCCTGTTGTACGTACTCTGTGTCACTATGTACTTAGGCCCCCTTGTTTTTTCAGCATTGTGAGAGTCTGTGTCATTGTGCCCCCTACCCCCTGTCTTCTCATTCCGTCTCCTTTCTCCACAATCCCATACCTCAGCAGCCCCAGTTCCGCTGCCTCCCTGTGAGCCTTGCTGACTAGGCCCATTCATAGATATAGGGCGAGGGTCCCTCCCATCTGCTGGTAACCGCCTGCCCATCTTTGATGCGCAGCCAGGCCCCTCAGAGCGGCTGGGCCATTCCCTACTGTAGCACTGCAGAGTCACTCTGCCACATGTCAGTGCTTCAACTACCTAAGTCTAGGGCAGCACAGACTTCGCTGTGATAGTTCCGGCCCAGAAGCCCCTGAGCTTTGCAGGCCATGGTTGACCCATTGGCATTTGATCTGTGGTACCTCTGCTGCACGCCATGCATAGGCCCCTAGTCATTTACACCCCAACTGTTCACTCATCTGTCATTTGGGCCTACCTAGGGTTTACCCACTACCATGTGGCTTGGCTCTCTGCGGCCCACTGCAGCACCCCCCTCCAGACTCTCCTTTCCTCTTCTCCCTGCCTCTTGTGCCTAGCACTGTACATCCAGTCTTCCAGCTCACACCAGTCCATTGACATATTTAGAGTTATTTTAATACATTTTTAAAGTATTTTATACCTTATTTAAGTTGTTTTTTGTTTGCCCATTGGTTTGAGTTGTGATTGTAAGTTTCATTAGTTAAGTGGGTTTTTGCATTGAGGGTCAAAGGCCCTACTTTGTGGTGGTAGTAGGTCATCTGTTTATCTTAGCTTGCATAGAGGCTGAGCAATCTATCATCATATCTTAATATCCTACAAACATTTTCAAGTTATTTGAATCTGTTTCTGGTATAGAATAAGTTGCCCAATAGAAACCAGGTAGGAATTATTTTTACACTGAGGGGGCGCTGGTCCATAAATTTGTCCTGGGACAAAAGATTTATATTGGCGGCTTCTATGTACTCTTCTTTAACAATTAAATAGAGGAGGGTACCATGTTAGCCTGTAGAAAAAGACAAAGGAAATTAAAAAGCAACGTGATAAAAAAAGGTGTAGCTTTCAGGATCATAAAGGTCCCTTCTTCCCAGGTAAATAATACGCCTGAAGAAAGGAAAATGTGTTGTCCTGAAAGCTTGCACTCTTTTAATCCACAAGTTAGCTAATAAAAAGGTATAATTTCGTCCTTACTTTTCTTTGTCTACCAGTTCCAGGAAGACCACAAATCCCAGAATACCTTTGGAAAGAATCCAAGCAACACAGAACATGTTAAAACAGTAGATGCAGCTGTGTTTATAATTCGAAAAACATGGTAGATTCTTGATTGTGTTACTTTTCATAAATAAATTCTATGGGCCTGAAAAGTATGTCAAAAAAATACCAAAATGTAAATTATGTGAATATTTATTATCAAATATATGTCTTGCAGTATAGTATGTAAGTGTTTGGCTAAATTGAAAAATCATGCTTCAGTAATGTATAGGGAGTATGCAACCATGCATTCATTTAGTTACATGTGTTTCACATATGAGGTCGGATTTTCCAGCAACGAATCCACACTAATAATTTTCTCAGTGTACTTGCATAAATTTTATGCAAACTCAATCCTGCTAATTGGCCCTGGGGGGAATACACGCATATTTTTAATCACAGCAAGCATGGCTATTTAAGGCATGTTGCAATGATGACCAAAATCATTGGCTGTGTTCAACCTACAACAGAAGATAGAGGAAAGGCACAGATACAAAATTAAACAAAAACAAATTAAAAACAGATGTCAGGAAATTAATGAAAGTAAATATATATATATATTTGAACATCCTCCCAGATGGGATAACAATGTCAAGACATTTGGGTCATTCCAATAAATGATTGTATGTGTTTATTTCCTCCAAAGAGGAAAGGCCCCCGCCGCTTCTTTACTCTGTAGCTGAAACTGCAATGAGTTAATGAGTTTTATGCATTTATCTCTTGTTCCTCTTATGTCCCACCTTTTGCCCTGTGCAGCGTGACTGAAGAGCACAAAATATTTCCTGCTTGCTGGAGGCTACCTTTGAGTGTTAGACATGAAAGAGGGATGTGGCTGTTGCATGTGAGTGTGATTGGGAGCACTTAAGAAACCACTTCCACCAAATGGGAATTAAATCAAGCAAATAGAATAAGATGAAATGCCTAAGGCATCAACCCACAGCAACAAGAAAGAGTTCCCTTTTCCAGGAAAATTGTGTTTCTTTAAAAGAAAAAAATGTGGGGGGGGGGTTTGGAAATCAAGCGTAAGTTAGCAATTCCATTCTCTGTAGAAAAGAATGGGTTAAGGACACATAGTATTCCTCTCGATTTTTATGAATTTTATCTTTTTTAATAGCGTTTCTTTACATTACTTGAGGTGCAGTGATATTTCATTATTCCAAAAATGACATTTGTTGAACAAATTGAATTTGTTGTTCAATTTTAACCCAATCACATTCGTTGTTGGAAAATCATTGGATGTTTTTCTATTTTGAAAAAATGTTAAAAAAAACAAAAAAACGATGGTGATATCTGTAAGAAGAAATGTCTTGGAACTCATCCCTACAACCTTGGAAATACTTAAGCATTATTTGTATAGTTTATTATTCAGGCTCCAATTATCACAGTATGAATTATGGAACAAACCTTATAGATGGTGTTATATGGCTGAAGGATTTTTTTAAAATTGAAAATACCATAATATTCTTAAAGTACGATGGCACATTTTAGAAGGAATACTTGACTAAACAATAATTTGGATTACTTTTACCTTCATGAGCTAAAATAAATAAATATGTTTTTATTTTTTACAATAAAACACAGTATGACTATAAAGGGTTACATAATTTACCAAGAAAAGAACACAATTAGGGAGGAACATTAACTTGTACGGAAGGTTACAACAGGCTAAAGCTCCTTACAATAAATTATTGTTTATCCATTGGGGGGGAGGGGGGGGGGGGTGCAAAACTGCACAGTAATAGTCATGTTTTACTTTGTTCACAACTAAGATATCAATATGCCATTATTCAAAGTAAAAAAGGAAAGTTCTTGTAATTCCTCCATGTCAATACACGACAGTGGGGTATAGGTGACATTGAGTTGGAGGTAGATCATTACACATCTAACTCTTGAGGACTACATATAGTGGACACAACTGTCCTCTTGTGCCAGTTGTCCTTCTAGCTGACCTCACAAAAAAAAAACACAGTGGAGAGGTAGAAAACAGAAAGACACAAAGTTCTCATATAAGAGAACGAGCATGCATTGACGTTGAGGAACTTCGAAAAATGATATTATCGTTAAGAAAACATTTCTCTTTTCTCTTGCGTCCCCTATCTCAAGACTGCTCTGGGACATCCCCCATGTCATACAATTATCTATAGGGGGGGGTAAAATTATACAACAGCTGCTGCAAGAAAATCCCTTCCAAAATCTGCACTGTATATGTGAAGAAGCGAGGAGATCCAGCTTGTAGTGCCTGATAAATGTAGGAATAGATTACCATGTTGCTGCATAACATATATTTGTTCTGTGATTGCTTTTGTTTCTCTGCCCTCAAGGCTGCTAAAACTCTAGTCCAGTGGTTGCGAACTTTGAAGGGAGGTTGTTTTCCCTTAGTCTGAGAGGCCACCTGGATGGTATTTCTTATGCATCTAGCTATAGAACCCTCGCAAGCTGTCCTTTTTGGCCTGAGAAAAGCATGAAAAGGGTTCTTGACTTCCTGAAATCCCTTGATCACTGCATGTGCAAATTTAACATACAGGGTGTGTAATTTCTGCTCTCGTAGCCCATCTTAGGACAAAACGAGGTGACCACAACTTCCTGATTATTATGAAAGCTTGACACAAACCTTAGTGCATAAAGGCTTTAAGTGCTGCCCCTCCTTTGTAACGCTAAACCAAATAACGTCACACCACACAAGGTTGGAAGAAAAGGTCACAGCTTTATTTTAACACCCGCTGTTAAAATCAACCAGCCTGCGGCCAGCCCAGCATGATCCATGCGAAATGGGGGACAGATCCCTGCCCAGCAGCCAGCAATTGGCCGCGCTCCCTCCCCCCGCCAGTAGCATGTGGATGGGGGGGGGGGATCCTTGCCCAGTAGCCAGCAATTGGCTTTGCTCCCTCCCCCCGCCCAAAGCACTGTAAAACGGGAGGGGGAGATCCTTATCAGCCGATGTTGGGCTGCATTCCCTCCCCAAGGGTCAGTTTAGGCCAAGCCCTAAAGCTGGCGCCCAGCCTTTTACCAGCTTGATTGGGCATAGGCCGGCCCAGCCCTAAAGTCGGCACCACCAGCCTGCCGAGCTGTTCTAGGGGCTCCAGCTGACAGGCGGACCCTAAAGTCCTCGCCCGTTCTCCGTCTCCTGAGCTTGGCTGGTGCAGCAGCTCTGCTGTGACGAGGAGACAAACTGCTCCTGTGTGATATAAAACCATGTTAATATAATACTCTGAACAGTTGAATAAAATAGCCAAACATTGGGGATGGGTGCGTGGGAATTCTGTTAGCTCTGACTCTTCCCCCTAGGGACCCTCTCTTTATACCCTCTCACCCTCCTCCCCCTACATGGGAGGGGATAAGCAGCCTTCCGCACTCCGTGGGGGAAGAGGGGTTAGCTGACCCCCCAGCTCACGCCAACCAGGACGTCGCAGCCGTTAAGGAGCCTACGCCCCCATTCTGGGGCCTCTGTCTCATCAAAATTTAGGAATTAGGAACCATTCATTAAACAATCTTAACTTGCTAACACACAAGGACCCTCAGTGTGAAAGTCATGTATGCTACTGTAGTAACATTGTCTGATTCTATCCTCAGAGGTGTTTGAGGAACTGAGAAAAATAAATTGTAGCTTTCAAAACTGCCCTTAGCTCTAATACGTGGATCTGAGGAGCTGAGTCTTTGTGGCTCCCTAGACCTTGGGCAATTTCCCTTAGAAACTGAGCCCCTATTCAGTCTGTCTGGCATCCATGGTAAACACCTGCCACTGATTTGGCAGTAAAGATCTTTGTTTTGCCAATTTACTTGGTGTTTCACACCACTTTAATGCCTCTTCAATTTTGGGTGAATTTATTATATTTTGTGATAGATTTTAGGAGTCTCTAGTCAAAATCCTCACTAAATTATTCTTAAATGGCCTTAAGAAGGAAAGATTAAAGAGATACACTGCTCCACTGCATACTGTATGCTGTATTTGTCTTGCCAGGGTCATGATCTTGCCCCTTGTTGTGGAAGATAAACCAGAGCACTTTCTGTGTTGAAGCATACACCGAGAAATTTTAACTTCTGCTGTAGGTAATAATGCTTTTTTCCCATCATTTATAATACAGCCATGGTCTGCAAGTCTAGATAGTTAGTACTACATGGCTCTCCGCTTCCTCTTTGGATCTTGCTCACCCCAGCCAGACCTCTGTGTAAGGTACAGTATTTACTGATATGCTTTGCTTCATTAAGCATTAAGTATGCCCCAATAACTGCTACAATTTTGAACAGGTCATAAAGTACTGCCCATAATTGGAAATGTTGATCAAGTACATAATATCTGAGGAATTTCCGATGTGATATACGTGATGAGGTGTACAGATGTTAATGGTATGTAGTAAAAATGAATGTTTATGCACTCAAAAAACCAGTGGAAAGTGTGTAAAAATTGCATAAACGCCCAAAAGTCTGTTAATAGTGCTACCACAGAATGAAGTTGCTACAGTATCTTTCAAGCCAAAATGTATTTTACACACCACGGATGTTCATTACTTATGTTTAAAAAATATATTGTTCTTACAGGATGGCTATTATAAATAATATTGAAACAATATTGCACTCATTTATACTTACTAACAATAGTTAAAAATGCACATAATTCTGTTTTTCATTTGAATTGTATCAATCAGGTATTCAGCATGACAATTGCCTAGAGCACCGGTGCACAAACTGGAGGGCACAAGATTTTTTTTGAGGGGCGTGGGCGGTGGGCGGTGTAGCGTGCGCCGTTGCAGAGGTCCCCGTGATCTTCCCCAAATTAAATGTTGGGGAACCGCCCAGGGCTTCTGCAACCTCTAATTACCGGGATTCAGCCAGATTCAGGACACGTGACCATGGCAACGTGGCATCAAATGACGCCGCGGGGTCATGTGACATCACGGTTGACACAGTAACGTGCGGTGAAATGATGCCGTGGGTCAGGTGATGTGACGTCACACGACCCCACGGCGTCAAATGATGCCACATGAGGTAAGGGAGGGGGGTGCACCGACAGAGGAGAGCAGGCAGGGGGGGCGCAGCAAATAAAGTTTGCACGCCCCTGGCCTAGAGCAGCGGTGTGCCCCCCAGGGGGGCGCAGCAGTTATAGAGGTCACGCGCTCTCCTCCAGGCATTTACATGCCGGGGGACCACGTGAGGCCTCTATAATACACTTACCTTCCCTTCCAGCGACGTGTCATCCAGGTAACCCGGCGTCAAATGACGCTGCGGGGTCACGTTACCATGGCGACGTGACGTCACATAACCCCGCGTGTTATTTGACACCGGGGTTGTGCAGGGAGGGGTGGGGGTCGAGCAAGGAGGGGGGTGTCTGAGGCGCCGAGGAGAGCAGGCAGGAGTGCGCACGGGGAAAAGTTTGCGCACCCCTGGCCTAGAGTCATCAACAAATGTGTTATGTTTATGGTGCAAGTAATCAAAGTTATACCGTTAAGATAATGCATTTTTTACCGCGTTTGGTAAAAAATCAGGAGGTCTAAATACCACAAATTCTGTCATTTGGATGCCAGTCATCAACTTCCGATATTTATCAAAAGCGGCCTAAGGCCAAAAACACTGCCTGTTTTTTATCACCTACTCCAGCGTGGTGCTAGTCCTATCTTGCCTATGTATATAATGGCCAATATGTAGGCCATTACATACATAGTCAAGATAACCTCAACCTACATGGAATAGGAGATAAAATACAAACTACAACACATTATAATATATATTAACCCCTTAGTTGCCCAAGTGGTCAGCTAGATGTGGTTCCAGGACTAGCTGGCCCCTAAAGGCTACAAAGGGGTTAATAGTAACCTTATACTACACCATCTAACCCCTTGGCTACCTTAGTCGCTAATAAAGAATTGCCATTCAATGTTTTACTAACCGCTAAGCAAACAAGGAGTTAAACCCTTCCACCACCCTGGGGGCCTAACCCCCCTTCCTGGTGCAACTACCCCAACAAACCTTTTCCCCCTCATTAGTAATAATCAATAGTGAATAGAGATTAGTAATAATCAATAGTGAATAGAGATTACACTCGTTCTATACTGAAAGGGTGCTTACCCAAGGATTGATGCTTCCTGAGAAGACATGAACTTTCAGATATACGGGCGAAAGAGAAAAAATCCTTTGTATGGGAGCACTCCTGTGAAAATCAATAGTCCTATTATAATACCAATAGCACTGTAAAAGACCTGGCAGAAGACTGGGAGTGATCAAGGGGGCCATATTGTCTTAAAGAAGCAACAAGGGTGAATTTTAAGAAGAACATAAATAAAAGAAGAAATACTCACTGAAGATTATTCAAGCAACAGATGAGCCAGGGCCTTGGGTCAAGTTGAGAATCCTACGTTGAAGGTCACAGTTGGTCTTTGATTAAAAATAGGTGATCAAGCCTTGGATTATTGTTTATGGTTTTAAAATATAGTTTTTTTAGGCCATCGGTTTTTGGATTATTTGCTATGTTTTTTTGTTTGGCCATTGGGCCCTTTGTGGATTATATTCCAGGGGGCTAACCACAGCCCTGAAGTCATACATAGGGTTCTGTAATAATTTATGTTAAAGCTGTATGGTAGAAATATTAGCAATGCTATCACAATGTGGTAATTGATGTGTTATTAATGGTCATGTTAATGACAGCATTGTGACTAGTATTAACATTTCGCACCCGGCAAAATATTACCGCAATATTGATGACGCATAAAATTGCGGTAATAAGACTAGATCCTGTTATCTTTAACTCTTTTTTAATGGAGACTTGTGATTCTAGGCCAGGGATTTTCAACTGGGGTTCATCATTAAAGTGTTCTGTGGCTAACAAGGTGGGAAATGTAGGACAACTATCCCAAAGAAACCCCAGCTGAGGACCAGCCTTCACTTTCCATTAGTTTCTCCGCCCCGACAGTGCCGGAAGTCGGTTTCAACTTCCGCTCCTGGGATGGGAGCAGCACCGGAGGCCCCTCGTCCCCAAGCTAAGACTGTTTGGATGGGGGGGGGGGGGAGAGAGGTGTGTGTGTATATGGGGGCATTTGAGAGGAGTGTGATTGAGTGGGAGCAGTAGACATGGAGCGAAAAAAGATGGGGAGGGACACTCCCTGACAAGAAGTGCTAGCTCCTCCTAGAAAGGGCACCGGCCTCTACGGAGTCATAAACACTTGCCACAGATTTATTTCCTTTACATCCCACCTAACATGCTTTCCCACTGTAAGTTTTTAGGGGAATTGCTCGTTGCATTTCCACCATGTAAAACTTCCGTACACCTTATCTGCCCCCCATATCATGTCCATTTAACAAAATAATGATGATGAACATTGCCCTATCCATTCTATCCACTATTTTGCTATCCATTGGGACAATGGATTACTGTGAGGAATCGGGGAGCGCATCCCTTGCGGCGCGTTCCCTCCTCGCTTACCTATAGTACTGCAGCAGCAGCTGCCGAAGATTCACCAACCGCTGATGTGCGCATCACCGTTCCTGTTACAGAGCGTGCGCGCACCCGCTCCTTCTATGCATGGTCTCTGAGCATAGCTCCGCCCCTGGGACGCGCCGCACCTCCGCTGTGCGCGGTGCACGGGCAGCATGGCGCGCAACGAGCCCCAGGTACGTGTCAAGTTTTGCTATGAGTCCTTGTCTCCTACAGCCTATCCTTGGCATCATCGGAGGCCCCGCTTCCGCTCCCTCCCCTACTGGTTCCTGTCTCCTATATAGGACTGCCTCTTCCTGGCATACCTTGCTGAACATAAACTTTGTGTAGCCTTGTGTGTGCCTGGCTTGTCCAGCCCTGTCCAGCCCTGTCTTTCTTTGATTTCTACAGTTACCTCTCATGTACCGACCTAGCTTTGCATTTGGATTCTCTCTGGCTCGTGACCCCTGGCTTATGGATTAACCTCTCGTGTACCGACCTGGCTTTGCATTTGGATTCTCTCTGGCTCTTTACCCCTGGCTTATGGATAACGACTACGTGTACCTCTCCTACCCTTGGAACCTGGCGAGTATTGGATTAACCCTTTTTCTTCATACCCAGACCCAGCAATGCTACAAACCATCTACTGGGCCCGCCTTCGCTACTGTGGGTGTGTGGCATTGTCCTTCCCACCTCCATGCCGGGGTCAGGTCTTGTCTGTGGGCTCGCACAACCGTGACAATTACATATCCACAAACTCACCATTCTATATGCCTCTCCTGGGGGATCATACTACACAAACACCGCTCCCTATACACTGTCTCCGCTATGCTTCGGCCCTCCTGTTCCCTCTCTATACCTGCACATTACCTAATCCAGTCGTCAGTGGAGCCCTCCCCGCACCTGGCTCTTATCTCTCTAATAATGCCCTTTGCACCACGACTAAAGTCTTATCGATTCCCTGCACAGTTTCCTCTAACCTTTCCTCACTAACACTCCAGAAATTTAGAGGCTCGTACCCACTCCTCCATTCCTCTCTCCTGATTCCAGATGAAGCTCCTCTCTCTCTAGCTGACCCCACCAATGCTACAGATGGGTCACATCTGTTGTCCATCAGCTCCTCCTCTTCAGTCCTTGACCCTTATGCAGGTCCTCATTGGCCTAGTTGCTATCTTCTCATGGCTCCTTTACCCCATGGTGATGCAGGGCCACCATCAGAATCCAATGCACCCGCCTCATGTAACATTGCCACACTCCTCACCTCCAATCTCCTGGGAGTCCATCTGAGGCCCGCCTGTGATTCTGCTGCAATGATCCTCTAACTTGATTCGGTCAACCGCTGAAGGCCCACCACACTTGTCTGGCACCCTCCGCTTCTTCTTCTAGGTAACACTGGCACTTTTCCACACTGAGCCAAAGATGGCCCATGGAAGGCCTACTGCTCTCATCACCATTCTTATTGCCACTCCACACTTCCAGCCAATGTCTGCCTTCTCCTCACTACCAATTAGGTTTGGTGGTGTGTCCACAGGGGAAAGTCAATTAAAGTCTTAATAGTGTTGCTCACCAGAGTTAAACGCCAAGAATCCAGATCAGCAGAGAAGATGGTAGACAGGGATCCAAGAAGCAGGCAGGAGTATTAATAGTTAGGTCACACACAGAGTTTCAGCGCAGATAGCAAGGAATGAAGTTAAGTCACAGGCAGGAGCTCCTGGGCATGTGGCAAACAGGAACGTAAGGAACCAGGTAATCCAATAGTAGAAAGTAAAAAGCAGCAGTGAGCATACGGCAAACTCGCAGCTAGCAGGAAAATTGTGAAGCAAGGAAGATACTGTGAGGTGCCTTCTTATAGGCCAGGGAAATCACATGCTGCACTTACAATATCTGACAGCTGAGAGGTTGTAGACCAGGAAACAGACCTTACTATCTGAGCCCTGAACCAGCCGGGTTCAGACTGGGACATAGCCTTCCATGGTGCATGGAACTTCTGGCCCTTTTGGGTGACAAAAATCCCCTCCTCTGTCTCCCTAACAGGGTCCCCTGCCCCGACATCTTTCTGGCTCCTCTACTATAGTGACCTTACTAACCTGGTGACCTGCTTCACCTTAACGCTGCCCTGTCAGCCGGACTAACAAATCCTCTAATTCCCAGGTGAGATGCTCCCTGGCGATTGGACCCCCTGGGCACGCTTGCTCCTACCTGGAAATACTGGATCTGCTCATTCTAATGGTACACAAACTGCCCAGTGGAAAAATCAAAATGTTATTGGAAACTGCACCTAACCCTATCCTGCAGCAACAAACTTATTCCCTGTGCTCACTAAACTGTCTGCCCTACAGCCTGTAACCTGTCTTTTCTCCCTATTGACATTCTGCAACTATGAACTCACAACTAATCGCTGATCAACCCATCCTTATTTAGAAAAAATGAACCCCTTACTACATTGCATTATGTCATCACTGTGCTGTTTATAGTACATTTCATATTTTTTGGTTTACGGGAGAATCTTTGTGCATGTGCAGTAATATTTACTGTACATTCTATGGAGGACATCTATGAGGTTGTTGCCTGTGGCAGATTATATATTATTAGACTGGCCTTGGACTGTGTTTCAATAGATGATCTCCCTAGTTCATAATGTATAATTAAGCTTTCTTGAATATTAAAAAAATTGTGAGCCCACCTGGGAATTTTTTTTTAATCAATTTCTGAATAATTCCAGGGTAGGACATGCACAACATTTTAACAAAGTTGTACAATCTAATATTTTATTTTTATTATATTTTTGTATTTAAATATTTGGCATTATAACAATTTATATTTGCGGAAGAGATACATCATTAAGATATGTCTATTGCTGTTGTTCAACTTTCATCTATTTACAAAAAAATATACATTAAAGCATTTGTAAACACTAATTTAAAAATAAATGTAACAATGAGAAACCTCATTTTATTTAGAAGTTTGTCAAAGTGACCAAACTGATATTTTACCAGAAACAGCCCTCAAGACATTATATATAGATATTTTGCAAGATTTTTTATTTGAATCTGTCCTCTAACTACAGCTCAACCCCGTTATAATGCGATCCGCTACAAAGCGGGACCACTTATAACGTGGTCTGAGTGTGGCTCCCGATTTAAAAACATCTCCAATGTTTTTTTTTTTTCATTTAACATTCAATGCTTTATTGCTAATGAACGAACACACACACACACACACACACACACACACACACACACACACACACACACACACACACACACACACACACACACACACACACACACACACACACACACACACACACACACACACACACACACACACACAAATAATTTTACCATACCATGCAGGAATCAAACCCATGATGCTTCATACACTAGTAGCAATTCTCTAGCTGCTACACAAGAGGATTGGTGTAATATCATTGACTCTATACACACAATTAACTTCTACTGCACAGTACTGCCTTACTGTACTGTGCAGTAGAAGTTAGGTTTGTTTATAGAGTCAATTACATCACGCCAACCCTGTAGTGTAGCAGGTAGAGAATTGCTACTAGTGCATGAAGGGTCATGGGTTCAATGTATGTATGTGTATCCGTCAGCAATAAAGCATTGAATGTTATAATAATAAAAAATAAAAAAACCCTTGGAGATGTGCGCGCGGCGCAGCCTGATGAAGCAAGGAGAGGAGAGAGCGGCAGATGCCGGGTAAGACCTCGCGCGGTGGCCATTACGTGATCCCGGTTATATTGCAGTCTCATTATGTGGGTGCAAGCACCGCGTTACAATGAGGTTCAGCTGTATATGTAATTGTTCATCCTAGAACAGTGTTTTTTTTTTTTTTCAATTAAAGTTTTAAATCTTGGCACACTTAATAAATTAATTTATGCTTTACAATACTAATTTGCATAAAACAATTGTTTTATAAATGGAACTGATTACGATGATACTAATAAAAAAGACAATATAAAATATTTGCTTGCTATTGTTTTATCTAAACACATGGCAATTTTCCACTCCCCGTTAACAGAGGGCCTGCTGTGCAGGTGTTAACATTTTAATTATAAAAGGTGGCAATAAGTATTGTGGATATGACTGTAAACAGAGCCCACAGACTACATTTCAACATATGCTACATAAAGATTCTGAGCTGCAGAACACGTCTATAGAATTTGACTTCAACATTCAGTATGATATTTATTTTAAATGTTCTCCTCCTTTCCCTGTTCTCCAATGTTTTTGTTCAGTTTTCTCCATAAATGTCAAGATACCCAATTCCTACTACACCCCACTACCCAGATCCAATATGTCTTCTACCTTCTCTTTGCCATTACAAAATGGTGGCAAAGCAAAAGCTAACATTTGCTGCTAGGTCCATAGTAACTCATGATAGCAACATGCCATTTGGTCTATCCTGCCTAACCTCATAGAAATAGATTGAACAGGCTTGCATTTGAATGTATCTCTTTTGCGTCTTATCATATTCAAGCTGCAGTCCAGAATATTCTGTTCCTTGGCATTTCAGGAATTCTTAGATTGGGCTGCCATTGTTTTGGTCTGTATTTCTCAGTGTATTCTTTATTTATGTAAATGGCTTTCTTCTGTACTGCTGCCACAACCATGAACACATCCTACAGATTCCCCTTTGCTTATCTCTGAAACTCTGCTCTGCATTTAATTGCAACCCTGATATTTTAACTCCTTCTGTGCTATCTGACAGAGAAGACATGCAAGTATTTCCCTTGTGCTCTCTTGTGTCTCACTCCCCCTTACTGTTGCTCTTCCTTCTCTCTACATTTCCCCCTCTTGTATTTCTTGTACCCCTTTGCCGCATTGTTTAATCTCTGCCTGTCTCCTGTGTCACCTCGTGGGAGGCCCTTTAGCTGCCTATTGTGCCTGATTGAAGATCCACCTTTGTCCTAGCAGACGTGTGGCTATAATTTGATTGCTGGATCAGTTTAGTAATCAGGTGAGCACTGGTTACTAACATAGGATAGTCTAGAGGCTTTAAAGGGTATATCCACAAAGCCACATTATATTTAGCTAGGCTTTCTGAAGAAGTCCACTAGCGCGAAATCAGATTGACTAGTTCATGTTATCAAGAGGACAAGCGGAAAGGGGATGTGTAAAAAAAAGAAACCGGGCAAGACCTCCAGATTTGCTAACTGTGACCACCTTTCTCCAAGTCAGAAAGAGCCAAAAAACTAATGTATGGCACTGGTCTTAAATACATTATTCTGTCTAGCTGTACTTTACAACTCACAGGATATAGTACTGGTAACTTTATTCATAAACTCACACTTTTAGATCATTAGTTCATTATTGGGCTCAAGCTGAAAAAAAAATCAAAACTGAAGTCAACAAATCATGTTTATATCCTGCAGCTTAACTGGGGATTAGTCATTAAGGAGTTAAACAGAAATGTGAAAATAGAGCTATTAAGTTATCTTGCTAAATTGGAATCACCTGCAAGTTGTTTTGTGACTTCCCTCCTTGTTACGAATGAATAAAGACGTGTGATGCTACTTAATATATAACAAATGGAACATTATATGTGTTTTAATGATCACACAACATTAACAATTTATAGTACCAGCTCCAGGACCATGCAAAGACTATTTTTTTTTTCAGAAAAAAAGTACACATTCTAAATGATTGTATTCAAGTCTGTGCTATATGACTATAATTTGGTTCCTTGACTATAATTTGTTTCTCATCCCCCAGCGTAAATTGATCCAACTTGCAGCCATCCAGGTTTCTTTTGACAAAACCTGAAGCAAAGACAGAAAATATTTAAAGTGCAGGACACTTTAGTTTTTTTAGCCCCTCAGGGTTGAATTCAAAAGGCACAAAAGATAAAAGGGCATAATGCTGCGTTTTCCAATATCAACATATGAAATATGTATTTTACAGAAACATACATAAATTACCTTTGCTAACGCAACAACAGACACTAAGTGAAGCTCTTGAATACTAAACATATGTAAATGAGAATATTTTGCATATTTCTGAGTTGTTATTAAACATTAAGTTGTCCATGGCTGTCAAAAAGCTAGAAGCAGACAATGCTATATTCTAACTGCTGCATGTTGAACTAATGATAGCATTGGTATTAAAATAGTATTCATAGCCCCATAAAAAATACATTACTGAAATATAAAGTATTGAGTTGATACATATTGCATATGTTTTCTGGTTCCACCCACAGTAAAAGTAGCCCTCATCTTTGTTATGTCCTTTGGATAGTTCAGAGATATTGACCAACCTTAACGTAGCCCCGTACCCTTAAGGAAGGGGGACATGATGGGGGGCTTGAGGACCCTAGGATAGGACGCCAGGGGTTAAGTTAAAGTAGTCGTCATCTCAGTTGGGCTGGCCCCAAAGGGGTGTAGATAGAGGGAAGGAGGAAGATGACACCCTCTTTTGATGTGTGGCTGATGATCTCACCCTCCCACCCTTATTTTGTGTTTTGGACATGAGTTAGTGTTAATGGTTTCATTTGTTATGATTATGGCACGTTTAAAATAATAATAATAAAAAAAAGATGTATAAAACATTTTTTTTTAAATGATAGAGAGATCAAAGTGATCCAGGTGAAAGAATTAACTAATAATAATACTATAACTATTTATTTTTTGCTATTTGTCACAGCTGGCGGTGGGTGGTGCTCAGATTGCACATGGGATGGATGGATCAGCGATCCAGTGGAAATAAGGTGGGGAAGGTGTTTCTGGTCTGTGGATAGGGCAGCCAGTCTGGTGATGTTCCTCCGGTTTGGCTGGTGGTATTTGATACATTTCCTGTTAGGCTGAGTACGGCTGGTGGGTTTGGTCGATAGTGTGAGGCAGGTGGTTTTAAATCCTAGATGTGTACAATCTGACGCTGCTCGTATGGTGATATGCTATTTTAATAAAAGCTGTGGACATTTTACCCCAACCTGTAGGCTGTATTTATTTTGTTTGGACATTGGGGTGGTTAAGGGAACAAGAGGTAACTAGAGACCCCATAAAGTCATGTGCAAAATTGCATCGGAATACTCTCTCCTTGTTAATCATCTTTGCTATTCTGCAGGGCATTGAAGACCACTCTGGTATTTTTTTTATTTTTATTTAATGAAATATTTATAATGAACAAACAAAAATACAAAAGAAAAAACAGGACCAAATATTAGATTCACAGAGAAAAACATTGTATGTGTGGCCAACACGATAGGTACTGCATATAGAGTAAGAAAAACAGGATTTGATATCACCTGAGGAAAGGTCCCATCTGGACCTGAAATGTACTCTCCACAGTTCTGAAAATAAATGGAATCTGATTTAAAAAGTATTTGTAAGTAGGGGTCTACTTCATTTTTAGGGAAATCCCATTTTTCCTTACTCTTTAATGAACAAACAAATACATCTGCTACCTGGGTGTATCAGATCCTATTTACACATTGCCTTCCATTGCTACTAATGTTGCTGGAATATGTGCATAGCAGAATCCTGCAGTGCTTTCTCTGCCCAACTGATAGTGTAGTATGGTAGATTATTGTTTACCTAGAATGAATGCAAAGCATGACCTTCTTAATGACTCGGAATTCAATGGAAGATGAAAGACACATGTAAAGTATGGAAAACGGCTTGGACAGTGTCACTATTAATGCCTAGTGGAACAAATTCTGCTTTCAAGACAAATTAAGTTAACTTAAAGGAATAGTGCCACTTAACCCAGAATAACATGGAAACAATGTAGCAATGGAATTGCCTTCCTTAAACAAAGTTTTAATTTCTTTAAAAATGAAGGTTTTTTTGTAGAGACCAATGCATGGCTATAAAGTATTTCCTACATACCTTGTTTCCCTTCCTGTCTAAAAACCAGATGGTACGAGCAGTATTGGAGTTGTCCATGAGATGCTCTAGCCTTCCATAAACAGTGAAATTAAATAAAGCTAAAGGAGACAAACTAATCTCGTGTTTCTACTAAGGATGGGCAGGTTTGCAGGTTCGTGATCCCAACTTTCGGAACTTCAAAGTTTGTTTGTTGTTCAAATCAAACTTCGGAAAGAACTTTGGAATCAAAGCAAAATTCAAGCCAAAACCCAGGAAAGCTCATTTTTGGAGTAGTTTTCTCATAAACGGGGTGTGGGGGTGGGGAGAGTAGAACCAAAACATCAGACAGTCAAAATGGCTGCACTCAGGTGGTTAATGCCCTATAAGGCAGTTTGCATACTTGATAAAAAGATCATTATTAAAAATAAAGGAATACTGTACCAGAGTAATCACAGTACCAACAGAGGACAAAGAAAATGATATTAGGTTTTTATTGTCCCATAGCATGAAATGTCACCCAACATTTTGGTCCCCAGAGAGACCTTCTTCACAAGTAACATACCAAGTGAGGGTCACACATTAAATACACTCTATTAGTGCCAAACCAATCACACAGGTGGTGGGGGAGTGTGTTGCTAAGCAACGTGACCAACACCATACACAAACAGTATATATAAAAACCTAATCGGAAGTAGAGCACAATTCAGAGCATGATATATATAGAGCAACATTGATAACATAAAGTGTTGTCTCGTGTTCACAAAATAATATACATTATACTATCACATATGTCCAAAATTGCTTCATCCTTTTACTTTCTTCATAGGCACCGTTTGAAGTCTACAGTCTGACAGAGTTTTAATAGCCTGTTGACTTCAAACGGTGCCTATGAAGAAAGTAAAAGGATGAAGCAATTTTGGACATATGTGATAGTATAATGTATATTATTTTGTGAACACAAGACAACACTTTATGTTATCAATGTTGCTCTATATATATCATGCTCTGAATTGTGCTCTACTTCCGATTAGGTTTTTATATATACTGTTTGTGTATGGTGTTGGTCACGTTGCTTAGCAACACACTCCCCCACCACCTGTGTGATTGGTTTGGCACTAATAGAGTGTATTTAATGTGTGGCCCTCACTTGGTATGTTACTTGTGAAGAAGGTCTCTCTGGAGACTAACATTTTGGGTGACCTTTTGTGCTATGGGACAATAAACATCTAATATTATCATTGTGTTTGTCCTGTGTTGGTACTGTGATTACTGTAATATTCATATATTTCTCCCTGTCTCTCTCTCCCTGTCTCTCTCTCCCTGTCTCTCTCTTCCTGTCTCTCTCTGTCTCTGTCTCTCTCTGTCTCTGTCTCTCTCTGTCTCTCTCTGTTTCTCTCTCTCGCTGTCTCTCCCTCACTGTCTCTCCCTGACTCTCTGTGTCTCTCTGTGTCTCTCTCTGTCTCTCTCTGTCTCTCTGTGTCTCTCGGTGTCTCTTGGTGTCTCTCGGTGTCTCTCGGTGTCTCTCGGTGTCTCTCTGTGTCTCTCAGTGTCTCTCTGTGTCTCTCTGTGTCTCTCTGTGTCTCTCCCTCTTTTTCCCTCTTTCTCCCTCTTCCCTGAACTCATGCCACTGCCTGGAAGCAATCCGCAAACATTTCAGTGCTTATAGTATATTAAAGCTGCAGTTCAAGCTAAATACTACATGTGTGTTTTTTTTAATAAATCAGTTCTGTACTATGAGAAAATACTTGTTGCATTTTTTTTGGAAAAAAAAACAATTTTTAAAGAAATGTTTAATGTATTCTAATGTAACAAGCATTTTTATTTCTATAGCAACCATTTACAAAGTCACATCCCTTTCCTCTTCTGAAACAGGCCCTGGCACACCCCTTTGCCCTCTCTCTACCAGTGCACCAATTGTATCTAGTGCATGCCTGGTCACATGATCTTCCACACAGAACTTTGTATCTTGGCTACTCTTCTGCAGCACTAATAGTGATTTAATGAACCCCGAGCTGAATCTTCGCCGATCGATCACAGGAGAACGGATCGATCGGCAATTTAGCTAATCGCTTGTCATTGTGCAGATTGTATTGATGCACATATTGAATGGGGGAAAAAAATAATATTTTTTTTTAAACGGCACCAAGAACTGCAGCTTTAATACTGATTCCAGAGCTTTACATTAAATAGTTCACGATTTATTAATAAATGGTCAACGCTTCAGTTCTCTGTGGAAACTTTTTCACGTCTGCTTGTTGGCTGTAAGCTGCATTTGTTCTGTAAAGAAATTCAATTTTATATATATATATATATAAACACACACACACACACACACACACACACACACACACACACACACACACACACACACACACACACACACACACACACACACACACACACACACACACACACACACACACACACACACACACACACACACACATATATATATCACCTTTTTACTATAAAGCTCAACCTATTATTATGGTATTTCCTTTTCTAATTAAAGTAATTCCTGTATATTATATAATGTTCTGGTAATATTCGTACACATTATGCAATACACAGATTAATAGTTGCTGTCATTATAAATGAAGGAATTACCTTGTAGCAGTTGCATTCATGGACATGAGATAATGACAATACAGTATACAGGCATACCCTGCTTTAAGTACACTCACTTTAAGTACACTCGCGAGTAAGTACATATCGCCCAATAGGCAACTGGCAGCTCACGCATGCGACTGTCAGCACATCCTGAACAGCAATACCGGCTCCCTACCTGTACCGAAGCTGTGCGCAAGCGGGGAGACTATAGAGCCTGATGCACATGCATTAGTTACATCAGTTATGCACGTATATAATGTTTGCAGTACAGTACATGCATCGATAAGTGGGGAAAAGGTAGTGCTTCACTTTAAGTACATTTTCGCTTTACATACATGCTCCGGTCCCATTGCGTACGTTAATGTGGGGTATGCCTGTATATCACATTTGTAAACACTGCAGTATTATATCTAGCTGCATGTTTCATGTCTATTACATTTTTCACAGTTACACTGAAATGCTTAGTATGTCTAATACTGGTTCTAGATTTCAGCCATGCATTTACATATCGTAGGTACATTGCAAAGATATGCATGTTGTGCTGGCTGCCATAACTTTTCGACGGGAACAAAGGTTCAGACTTATTACCAGACAATACATCAAAGAATACAAATATTCTATACATTTATTCAGCAATCTTGCAACATTGCAAGAATATATTGTAAGCCATATCTACAAAGTAAAGCAAAGCCATAGGATATCTTAGGGCCCATTCAGTCAGTACTTTTATTGTAAAAAAAAAGTTACTCAGGGCTACAAACAGCTTCACATTCTCTCCCTCTTCCCTCTCTCTCACCCCTACCTCTATCTCACACCTCTCTCCCATACACACACACCTCTCTCCCTCTCCCTCTCCCTCTCCCTCCCTCTCTCTCTCTCTCTCTCTCTCTCTCTCTCTCTCTCTCTCTCACATCCCAACCTCTCTCTCTTTCCCATGCCCCGCCTCCTCTCTCCCTCGCTCTCCCACATCCCACCTGTCTCTCTCTTTCCCACACTCTGCCTCTCTCTCTTTCCCACACCCCCACTTCTCACTCGCTCTCTCACACCCCACCTATCTCTCACCCACACACCTCTCTCTCACCCCCATCTCTCTCATTCCCACCTCTCTTTCAAGCCACCCTCTCTCTCACCTCCACATCTCCCACCCACCTCTCTCTCTTTCCCGCACCCCACCTCTCTCTCTCTTTCCCACACTTAACCTCTCTAACCCACACCCCACCTCTCTCACCCCAACCTCTCCTTCTCATACCCACCTCTCTCTGCCACCCCACCTCTCTCTCAGCCCCACCTCTCTCTCTCTTTCCCAAACCCCACCTCTCTCACACCTCTCTCTCATCCCCACCTCTTCACCAAACTCAATAACCCTTCCCCAATACACACGAAGCCCTCCTCCCCAACACACATAATAACCAATACACATAACCCCCACAATACAATTAATGCCCCTCTCATTCATAATGGCCCCCTCCCCAATACACATAATAACCCCCCACAATGCACATAATAACCCCCCATACATATAATAACCCCTCTACCCAAATAAAACACACACACACATGTCCCCCCTCTAAGAATGTTATTGAATGGGTCTGTGTGTGTTGTGGGGGGGGGGGGGGGGGTGTAGGACTGCTCTAGTATGCCTGGAGATGCTCCACACTGCTCAGCCATGCAGGGGTGATGAAACAGACATTGGCAGGGAGGGATTGGCTATTTGTAGTGACAGCCCCACCCCTGTAGCAGTGGCTCCAATCAAGGAAAAAACCTGCAGCAGTGGAAACACAGTTGACGCTACGGTGTACCGGATCATAACGTCACAAAATAAAGTCCTGCACTTAGTATTTATAGCCTCTTGGGTCTATATTTGGTCTAAAATCTAAAACTACGAAAATGCCAATGCCAAAACTAGTGTTATATTTATCAAGGATAATGAATTCCAAATGAATGAATTTCATTGATAGAAATTGGAGCTTTCCTTTGATATGGGGCAATTTCTTGCTCTGGAGGCCCCAGTTTGGTAACTGGAAGACCTTAGTAAATAATTAGGACACGGTCAAAAATGAATTTGGGATATTAGAACCTTACAAAACAAAACAAATACAAAACCAAGACCCTTAAGATTTTTAGAACCAAACAACCAAATTATTTCAAATGAAACCCAGTACACAAGGCCAAGTGCTCATTTCCAAAACAAATGCATTGCCGCCGTTGCATGCGCTTATAGTAAGCGCGACGCGACGGAGTGACTGATTGGTCGCGATCGCTGCAAGTCATCTCTTTTTGATTTTCCAGCGACCGTCGCCTGACCGTCGACCGTCGCCGGCACTATAAGGGTAGCCTTAATCTTAGGCCTCGGGCATGGTAAGCGCTTAGGCGCTGACCCGTGCTGAGGCGCGCTTACGCTCGGCATTGAGCCCCTGTAGCCACAATCAGAGCTTTAGCAGGGGCTCGCTCACGCTTCCGCAAGCGTGCGGAAGTGTAGGTCTTATCAAATTTTTAGTTTGAGCTCTCACGGGAGTGCAGGGCCGGTCACGTGAGCGGTTCGCCCAATGAGGGCGAACCAGCTCCGTGACATCACTGGCCTGCCCCCGACATGCCCCCGGAAGGCGTGCGAATTAAGGCCAGGGAAAGCACCCGCTTTACCTCAGCCTCAGCGCGCCTCCGCATGGCTGCACTCACCATGGACTCAGCCTTACACTGACAAATGCATTGTTTATGTATACTGTATTTATACACATAATTTACCAGGAAGTAATACATTGAGTGTTAACATACTTGTTTTTAAGTATGTCCTGGGCACAGAGAATATAATACATGCTTACATTACATAATATATTGTTAGAACACGTATGCTGGCACACTGTTAGCAATGTCTTTGCATGAGCTGAATTTATAATTTATTTATTTATAAAATATTTTACCAGGAAGTAATACATTGAGAGTTACCTCTCATTATCAAGTATGCCCTGGGCACAGAGTTAAGACAAATAATACATGTTTAGAAATACAGTTACATAATGAGCAGGGTATACATTATATACAATGTATGTTTTATGTTATGGAATATGGCCCATATTAAAAGTGTAATGTGTGGATATGTTGTTACATGGTTATTAATTTTCTGTGTCTACACATTATAAGTGTTTTTTTTTTAATTTTAGAGATACGGTGGCCTGCATGGAAGAAAAGTTATATAGACGAAAGAGGGAATAATGAACAAACAAACAAGTGAAAATGTTATAACAATAAAGCCAAATCTGTTATCTTAAATCATTGGCATAATTACTGCTGCTATACTAGTGCAAAAAGTAGTATCACTTTCTTTTTTTCTTTGATAAATACTTTTTGGGCACCTTTATTGTAACAGTTTTGACACCAGGAAAAAGGCTTTGGCTTCCATAAATAACCCTCACTATGAACATAATTATTACCACTTTCAGAATACCCTCACCCATTTTCTTTGATAATATGAATAATGGTGTTTTGTTGCTTATCAATATTTAGCAAAACTGGATTTCTTTTAATTTTTTTGATTCAACTAGTACTTAGTCCATTTCTTATTACCGAACAGTTATTAGCAATGCACTCGTCTTCTTTAGTAGTGCTGGTGCACACCCTCTTGGAGAAAGAAAATCAGAGCAGGCATTTTGGCATAGATGATATGTCAAAGTTGAAAGCTATCATCAGTATATCACTGCTTAATGTTTCTCCATTGTGTGTGATCACCAGTGCTAACCTAAAGTAAACAATGCCTTAGGTAAACATTGCGTTAATACCTGGGTGGAAGGTTAGTTCACATTCTTGAAGGTGTTCTTTAAGAGAACAACTGGTAAATGTCAGGGAACAATAGTTAGAACAAAAAGGAGAGCTGGATATTGCAATCAGATAAGGATCTAAGAGTCTGTTAGGGAGGAATTGTCTGTCATTGTGTACAAGTTTATTTACACTAAAGCCCCTGACCCCTATGCAACAATCAATGTTATCTGCATGATAACTGAATATTGGTACTGATAAAAATATGTTTAAAATGAGTAAACATGAGACATATGTCATGTTAAATAATTGTTTAACTTGTTTTTTGGGTTGTTTTTTTAAGCCAAAACAAACATTGTTGTCTTATTTTAAATTAACTAAATAATAAGAAAATGCTGCAGGGCAAATTTCATCAATTGTTCCCTCCCCAATCTTTTGAATGGCAACACATGAAGGGATTTGGATGATTTTGTGTTGCTCTGCAGTAGTATATTCTGCTGTTCTGCTCATGAAATACTTTTTAACAGGAGTATCTTACAGAAATCTGCATATAGCGGATATGTTCCTAAAAGCCACAATAAAAAGAAAACAGAGCAGATACACGGTGTTAGAAGAATTCCACATACTTTTAACGCTTACACAAAATGAAAATTAAGAAGGTGTGTAAAAATAATAAAAAAACAGACATATACAATCAAGAACAATATTTGGAATGTACTTTTCTGAGCTAAACCTTTAGAGCTAGCGATCATTGTAGTTGCTGTGATGTGGCAGACAGAAGTTAATCTTCAAAGACTGTAAGTAAGTAAACAAACAGAAAGGCCCTATTTGAAGGGGATCGTGTTATACAGTCAACAATACAACATATAATACAGCTACTGGTTGTTTTAATACATTTTTGTCTAATAAATGGTAGCTTGTGCACTGTAGCAGGCTCGTCATGGGGGTGGCACGCTTACTCTTCCCCCGTCTCCTTATTCTTGCTTTGCTTGCTGGATCAGGTCTTGTGCTGACATTTGGCCTTCCAAGGGTGGCAGTCCCTTGGGGGTATGTAACCATGTGAGGCTCTGCCCCCTTTGAGATATATAGAGTAGTGGTGTACCGAGTACCCGGAATTACCCGGTACCCGGCATTACGCGGCACATTTTCAGCTACCTGGACATTACCCGGACCCGGCAACTGAGAAGTGGGCTCGGCGCCGGGTTATGTCAGGGCAGCTGGAAATAATCTAATTTCTTACCTTTCCGACAACATCTAGGACAAGCAGCAGCAGTCCTGTGATGGTGGCAGCATCAGAGGTGTCTTCAGCTAGCGGGGGAGCTGCAGAAATCACTTCCATAGCACCGGAGCAGGTAAACAGTGTCTGTGTGAGCCGCCGGGGAACCACATGACCGGAGCAGGAGACGGAGCGTTCCTATTGGACAGACTGCTGTGGAAGTGATTCCTGCAGCTCCCCACCAGCTGAAGACACCTCTGATGCTGCCATCGTCACAGAACTGCTGCAGCTAATCCTAGATGTCGCCGCCACCCTGCAGGTAAGTGCTAAACCGGGTAACCGACCGGGTAGAACCTTTAATTTTGGCCTGGTACCCGTTACCCGTTTTTTTTTTAAATGTGGACCTGGTCCAACACTAATATAGAGCAATCATTTAGTGAACTGGGGGCCATTTTAAGCTGCCTTCTCACAGATTTGTGTCATATTGTGGAAGACGAAACGTCAATCTCTCAGGAGAGCAGTGCACTTTGAAGAATCATTGAGGTGCTGCCCCAATTGAGGTTGATATCAATGTTCAAATCTGATATGCATGGCTAAAATGGTGGTCAGGAAGGAGGGTTTGGGATTTTTAGAGCACTGGGAGTCCTACTCAGAGAGCTGTCATCTTTATGGTAGGGATGGATTGCACCTCAACGAAGAGGTATCTTGTGTGCTATGGGGGAGGATGTTAAAAAGGTTGCAGATTTTAAACTAGGATGAAGGGGGAGGGACAAGCAAAAGGTAATGGACTTGACAGAATAAATAGGAATGGGAAATAGCTAGGAGTCATGGAGGAAGAGGAATGGGAAGTGGGAGTTTGGCAAGCAGGGAGGCACCCGTATTAAATACAGATAATACCAATAAACTTCTAAAGACTTAATCCAAATGGAGTAGATAATAGCACAGCCTGGTAAAAACCGTATATGCATGCTTACTAATACATCAAGCCTGCCAGATAAAATGGGGGAGCTTTAATTAATAGCTACAAGGGAGCAGAATGACATCATGTTGGGAGGAAACTCATGACCGGGCAGTTTGTTTAGAGGGTTATTCACAATTTCAGAGGGATCAAGAAAATAGAAGAGGTGGTAGAGTATGTTTATGTGTTAAACCAGATTTACAACCTATTATAAAGGGAAGATATTTATGAAAAAAATTATGAAAATTTAGCTACCTTGTGGATAGAAATTAGCAGTGGAGGTAAGAGTACAAAGAAAAAGGTTTGTAGGGATATGCTTTAAACTGCCAAATGACTGTGAGATTGCGGAAGCCAAAATACTTTTGCAAATGTAGAAGGCATCAAATCTAGGCATATGGGTGATTCTAATTATCCAGACATAGGGCCTCATGCAGAGAGCAGCGCTATTTAAAATTGGAGAGGGGAATAAAAAGTAACTGTAATGGAGAGTTTTTTTCTCCATATGCAGAAAGGGCATAAAACTGCATTTAGAATCCTTTCTGCATATGGAGAGTTTCAACCAGCGATATGAGCGCTGTTGAAACGAGTGGGGAAAAAATCGGGCTTTTTTTTTTTTTCTCTCCCACCGGCCGCAGAGCTTCTTGCTGGCGAAGGAAAATGTTGAAAATCGCGCCATTTTTTTGCCGCGAACAGCCACTAGATGGCGTTCGCTGCTCTCTGAATACGGCCGTTTTCAACACTGGAGAGATTTATGTTCTCTCCAGCCGCGCGGCGAGTTTCAGAGAAAAAAAAAAATGGCGCTTTTTTTAAAACTCGCCATTATCTGCCTTTCTAAAGGCAGATTTCGCCAATACATGCCGCTTTCCCTGTTAGCGCTGCTCTCTGCATGAGGCCCATAGACTGAAGCAATGAGATTAGCATGAAAACAAAAGGAAACAGGTTTATGGGGGTGCTAAAAGACAATTACATCATCTAAATTATCGAGGAACCAACCAGGAGAGGGGCAATACTGGATTTGGTAATATCAAACAATGTAGAAGTGATATCAAATAGTCGAGTTTTTACATTATATAAAGACAGATTTTAATAAACTGAGAAATACTCTACAATGAATAAATTGAGATGATAGTTTGCAGGAAAAATTTGGAAGATAAATGGGTAGCCATTAAAACATTGTTAGAAAATCACACATAAGTGTATACCATTGGGTGATGAATATAAAAGAAACAAGTCTAAACCAATGTGACTAAATAAACAGGTAGGGGAGGAAATGGAAAGGAAGAAGCAGGCTTTTAGAGTCAAAAAGTAAGGAGGGATGGAGACATCATATCAGAACTATGATCAAGCCAAGACGCTCCGCTTAGGCTTCCTCAGGGGTACCCACCTCTTTTTGTCTCTTTTGTGCTATAGGTCAGTTTTCTTTCTGGTTTGAAAACTAGTTGAAGGATAGACAACAGAGAGTTGTCATAAATCGAGCCTTTTCAGATTGGGCTAAAGCTGTAAGTGGAGTACCTCACGGATCGGTTCTGGGATCCCTGCTTTTAAACTTGTTTATTAATGACCTTGAGGTTGGAATAGAGAGCAATGTCTTTACTGATGACACTAAACCATGTAAGGTAGTAAAATCAGGGCAGGATGTAACTTGTCTCCAAAAGGACTTGGAGAGACTTGAAACTTGGACAGGTAAATGGCAGATGGGTTTGAATATAGATAAATGTAAGGTTGGGAAACAACAATAAACAGGAGAATTACAAATGAAATGGGGCAAAATCAGTCCTTTATGGAGAAAGATTTAGGAGTGGTTGTAGACAGCAGGCTTAGCAATAGTGCCCAAAGTCATGCAGTAGCTGCAAAGGCAAACAAGATCTTATCTTGCATTAAATGGGGAATGGGTGCAAGGAAAGTAAACATCATTATGTCCCTCTATAAAGCATTTGTACGACCACACCTTGAATATAGAGTACAGTTTTGGGCATCACGCCATACAAAAGACATAATGGAGCTAGAGAGAGTGCAGAGAAGAGCCACCAAATTAATAAAGGGGATTAAAGATCTAATTTATGAGGAGAGGCTAGCTAAATTAGATTTGTTTACATTTGAAAAAGGTGTCTAAGAGGGGATATGATAACTACTGTATATAGAAATATATTCATGGTCAATACAAGGAGCTTTCAAAATAACTTTTCATCCCAAGGGCAGTACAAATGACACAAGGTCATCCCTTAAGGTTGGAGGAAAGGTTACACCAGCAACAAAGAAAAGGGCTCTTTACTAGTAATGGGTGAACCAGTCCAAATCCATATCCCGGATTTTCCAAATTTGCCATTCAAAATCCACTGATGGATTGTTAAAGTTTGAATCCACGCCGATTAATCCAAAACCGCTATTGGATACAATCCACAGGCGGAGTTTAAGAATCCATTGTGGATTCCGCAATCCGCTGGTGGATTTTAAGAATCCAATCTATGGTGAATTCAGCAATCCGCACGCGGATTGGTGAATCTGTAGATTGCATTCTTAAAATCTGAACCAGAGGGTTGATGTACCAGTGACTCTTCATGCTGGTACCATGCGCTGGAGTAGGTGTAATTCTGAGTCTTCTTCAACCTTGGCTGTGTGCGTGCTTCACGAACCATCTGTTCCTGCACCTGTTCAGGGGAAACAGGTTGTTATTGAAATTATAAAGATAAAGATGAAGTAAGAGTGACGGTGCTACAATCAGGGGTGGGGTACATAAACAACAACAAGAAACAGAACCCCAAGGAGAGCACTCAGTCACTTTGAGTCACAGGTATAGTGAAGTGGAAATATATGTTTGGTGAGTATTATATACTGTATGTTAAAACACTTTATTAGGAGTAGTTACTCAAATAAAATAGATGCTGTAGAGTCAGCTAATGGTGACACAGATGTGAGCCAATATGACAGCGAATTAAAACTGGTTGGATGTAGCAGTGAAGATAGCCTAAATACTATCCCTGCTCAGTAAGTGGCAGGGGTATACATAAGGCTAAGGAATAACAGCCTTAGTTTAAGTCTACCTTAAACCCGTTGTTCAGTGTAAAGTGACCACTAGTATAAATGGGGTGATCTCCTCCCAGATATTATGACTGACCTATTGTGCATAGTATTTGCACAGTAGGTAAACTTAATAGAATATGCTCTGTATGTGTAAATGTGCACAGAAAGTGGTCTGGATAAAGGCTCAGTCTAGATATGGCTGAACCCAAATCCCAGTCTGACCACTGATGAAATAATTGTGCACATCAAGCAACCACCTAAAGCAATATATGCTGCTGCTAACAAGCTTCCAGTGTTGGGGGTAGACAATTGTCTGTCTATAAATATAGCTATAGTATAAATACTGCAGGTATATAGTAGGGTGCTAGCCTCACTGCACGCTGCCCTGAAGTCGCAGAGGGTTAACAGAGCCAGGTAGGTAGAGTCAAAGGCTGATATCACAGTGCACAAGTAGTGCCTGTTTACACATGGTGTCCAAATACTGGACAGTAACAATTACATCCGACCGTGCATAGTACCCCTGATAGCCATCCTTAATAGCAATACACTATCTAGCAGTTGCCAGGTCTTGCGTAGTCTAGCAAAAAAACCACTGGGTACATAGAGACTTAAAATCAAAGTATTAGCAGTGTTAAGTGAACATAGCTCCACACGGAGAGCTAGTGAGGCAGGGGTGCTCCGATCACGAGCACTAGCACCGCCCCCTATGACGTGATGACGTCAATAGCCAACGTACGTTTTGCTGGGCTTTGTCAAGGCTGAACGGGAGCGCCTGTACTGCCCCCAATATTTATCGGATAAAGTCCAACCTGATTGGTTGGTTGTGTCCTACTCAGACAACGCTGGTAAGTAGATTTGCATATTTAAACAGAGCGTAGCGCTTTATAAGGGCAATGGATAAATCATTAATCAGTGTTTCTGATAGCCTGGATGAGATCTAGAATGACCACGTACCAAGAGGGGGCTAAGGTGATAAGGCCCTTCTGATGGAATATCGTGGGAATGGGATAGGGATGTATATGGGCCAATTATATAAACGGGCTGAACACAAATCCCTCATTCAGTCCCCTAGGGGACAGGGTTTGCAACATGTATATCCAGCGTCACTCTACTTTAAGTAGTTCTTGGTCCCAGTTTCCCTTCCTGATTACCCAGTGAGAGTTGATCGATCCCCTTAAAGGTAAGAACATTATGGTCCCTATGGTGATGTTCGTTCACATGCTTAGCCACTGCCGTGTCCATGCCATTTCTGATGCTGCCCAGGTGTTCTAGGACACGAACTCTGAAAGGGCGTCTGGTCTTCCCAATGTATTTCTTTGTACATATGCATTCAGCCATGTATATGACGCCTGCGGTCTTACAGTTAATAAACTTCCTGATTTCAAAAGTTCTTGTGTCGTCCCAGTTATTGAAGTTTTTAGCATTTATGATGATCTTGCATGCTTTACAGCTGTGGCAGCTGAAACAACCAGATGGTTTATTGGGGAGCCAAGTTTTATTAACGTTCGCTTCATAATGACTCTTGACCAGGCAGTCACGTAGGTTTCTAGACCTGCGGCTGGTCATCTCGGGGTACGGTTTTAGCACACCCTTAAGGTCTTCATCTGCCCTAAGGATGTTCCAGTGTTTCTGGAAAACACTTTTCGCAAGCTAATGGTGACTCAGACGTGAGCCAGATATAATTGCCTAATACCCGACACCTGTCCCTTTGCCTCAACCAGGACTTTATAAGACCTCAACTTCCTTCTTCCTGTACCTGTTTAGTGTGGTTCTCCCTGTAAACAAGCCAGCTTCCTCTTTATGTTGTTTGCTGTGGGTCATTAAAAGACCCTATTTCGGACCTCTACTTCATTGCTCCTCTGTTGGCCTATGACCCCAGGTCTATGTTGACTACAGGTGTAGCCAGACTTATGTTCACTGATGCCAGGGAATGCTGTAGGAACCTGACCTTGGCATTCCCTGGCATTGGGGATTATCACTGCGAGATAACATATGGAAGCATGGCACCCCTGCGGCTGATTTGTTTTTGCTGCAGCTACATCTGTGGTTTGTGTAACATAATATAGAACAATTATTCATTTCAGATATTATTTTTGGGGGTTTTGCTTTATTTAAAAATGGGTAAACATTTACTTTAAGACAACCATGTAGTGGAGAGGACACGCCCCCCCCCGATGGTGAATGGCAGCTTAGAGTGAGAGCTCCATTCCCCCCGGTGCATAATAGCATAAAATAAAAGTTAAAACGCTATCGTCTCCTTAATAAAAGCTAAGCGCAACATACATCAACCTACAGAGATGGCTTCTGCCAAAACGGTGCGTAGAAAAACACAGCCAGTATCTACATTTTTTAAAAGTAAAGGTACAGCTAAGGCCGGGACTCATGATTCCCCTGAGCAGCATCCAGCAGCAGACCCTGATATGGACAGCCCTGCAGAGGAGCAGGATGATATGGCAGTGGTGCGGAGGAAAGACATGAAGGAGTTTTGCTCCAACATGAAAAAGTTCTTCAAGACAGAGCTCTGGGCACTAAGGAAAGATGTGGATGCCCTGGGGGAGCGTACCGATATCCTGGAGTCTAGGGCAGAAGAGAACACCAGCGCCATATCCCAGACACAAACACAAGTGTCCACCCTTAAAGATCAAATCAGATCCCTGGAGGAAAAGATCGAAGACGGGGAGAATCGCGACCGTCGCTGCAATATCCGCCTGCGCGGGGTGCCAGAATCGGTCACGGATCCGGAAGACTTCGCCGCTAAGTGGTTGGAGCATCTGTTCCCAGACCTGACAGAAAGGGACTTAATGCTAGACAGATGCCATAGGGCACTCAGAGGAAGATCCCAGCAGGGGGACCCCCCCAGAGACATCATTATGCGGTTCCACTGCTATCGGATAAAAGAACAAACATGCAGAATTGCCAGAGAGATGAAAACAGTGGAGTTTGAACATATCAAATTTCAAGTATATCAAGATTTGTCCCCAGCTACCCTGGCAAAAAGAAAGGCAATGACCCCCATAACTAGAGCGCTCCGGGACAAAGAAGTGCGCTACAGATGGCTGTTCCCATGTGCAGTCCTGGTTGTGAAAAACGGTGTTGCACACACACTGAAACATGTGGAGGATGGAGAGGGATTCCTCCGTAAGGTCCTTGGCCCCCCGCAAAGCCCCCCTCACCTGGTAGCTGCTGAAGATGGCGCCCCCTCAACCTCATGGCGCGCAGCTGGGAGCCTACGATCCGCAGCTAGAGTTGTGGAAGAACCGCCGAGCTCCACATAGACTCTGCGATTCAACCCCAATAAACATCTAAATTCTCCCCCAAACTCCCCAGCAGGATCCTCTGGAAGGCCCTAGCCAAGGGGTGCTTGTCCGGGAACCCCCATCGACCCCCCCAAGGAGATAAAGAAAACTTTCAGCCCCCGCAGGTCTACTCACTTTTTTTGAGGGGCAGCCATCTTCTCCTGCTCCTTCCCCGAAGCGAGCGGGAGCAGCCCTGCTCTTCGCGGGATGCCTCGATGACGTCATTGGCTCCCGCGAGATTTGAAGCGGGACGCATGCACAGAGGGACACAGCGTCGACGGCACCGGTCGATGACGTAGCCGAAGCCCTAGACGGCACCAACGGAGTCTCACCGGCACCCGGACTCCCCCCCCCCCCCCCCCCGAGACCCAGATATGTCCCTGAACCGGCGAGACCTAGCAGCCGGACACACCAGGCGGCGCACCCGGCGATGGGAGCAGAGTGAGATGGGACCCGCAGCGGGAGAACCCTTCCGGGCCGGTCCCGATCCCCTTCGACTGCGCAGCTGAATGCACGCGGTGACGCGTCGGCCACTGGGGGACGCAGGAGAATTGTGTTCCCTGGCTCCGGCACGTCGCGCGATGTGGCTGAGGGCCATAGGGGAGGGGGGGAAACGGGGAGGAGTGTGTGGTGGGTGGGGGGGGGGTCTGAGTAGCAGAGATGCCTATCTGTATATGTGTCTGGATGTCTAGATGCCTGTGTGTGTGTGCCTGAGTGCGTGAATGCCTGCCTCTGTCTGTGTGTGTGCGTGTGTATGTGTATAAGTGCCTGCCTACATATGTGTGTGTGGGTATGTGTGTGTATGAGAGTACCTGTATATATGTAAGAGTGCCTGTGGGTATGTGAGGGAGCCTGTGTGTGTATGTGTGAGAGTGCCTGTGTCTGTGTATGTATGAGAGTGCCTGTGGGAATGTGAGAGAGCCTGTGTGTGTGTGTGTGTGTGTGTGTGTGTGTGTGTGAACTTGTGTGTGTGTGAGAGAGCTTATGTGTGTGTATGAGAGAACCTGTGTGTATGTATGTGAGAGTGCCTGTGGGTGTGTGAGAGAACCTGTGTGTGTGTGTGAGAATGCCTGCGTGTGTGACTGAATATGTGTGTTGCTTATGATCAGCAACCCCAGCCCAAGCCCGTGAAAGGTGGAGGAGGGGGAGAGTAGCGGGTCCCTCCGCTCAGGCCACGCCCCCTGCCGTTCAGGCCTCCCGATCCCGACCACCCCCCGCTCCGTCTCCCGTTCCCTGCAGACCGCATATCGCGGTCGGTATATGTCGGCGCCTCACCTGTCAGCAATGCAGGAGCGCTGAGGGAGGGAACGGGGCCCTGATCTTAGAGGGCTGACGGAGTGGGCTGGTGGGCGGGGGAAGGGGGATGCAAATGCATGCCGGGGTCATCCGAGGGTTGGGGAATCGGTGGCTGCCTCCTGCTTGACCCCACATGGGAATATGGAACACCATAGGGAGATAGGTCTGCATGTAGTCGACTAACGTCAGCGTCATGTGCGCCAGTGGCCCCTCCGCCTTCTTGGATGCCGCTATATGGTTACAATACATGCAGACCACCGGCACATTAAACGTTCACCACCCACACATTAAAACACAGAGGCACTTAAAGGAGGGGAGTCCGGCACCCTACCATATAGAGAGTAGACACTCACATATAAGAGGATAATGAAAATTAGGTAGCTGGTCCTCTGAACTCCTCACCAACAAGAGTGGTCGGGATTGGCGCTACGAGGACCGCACATTAGGAACCCTTTGGGGGGGCACGGAGCTCCTTACAACCTATAGTCACATAGAGGGCAAAAACAGGAGGAGTAGGGAGAAGTGGAGTTTTGGGGGAAACTCTTTAGGTGGATGTTATGTAAATGAGAGTTTTTTATTGCTAAAGTTATAAGTTATGCTGTTATTTAACTGTTGTCTGTTTAAAGGAGATGCGCCGGCAGGACAGTTCCCTGATCGGCGTGTATGTGTCCTCCGCTACGATCCCTACAGAATAGGGGTCGCAAACAAGTCCCAGGGAAGCCAGGACCCAGCAGGCAGGGAAGATCCCGTCGTCAGTCTGGGCCAAAGGATCCATCCCTTGGGCGCAAGGGCCACTCCCGGGGGCTCCCGGAGTGGGCTCTTGTCTTCATGTTCCTATTTGTTTTTTGTACATTACAGTATCTGTTGTTATGTGTCGTGAACCCAATCCCCTTGTTGTTGACCCTCATGTGCTACTCCCAGTCCCCCCCTCCCCTCCCCCTCCCTCCCCGTTGCCTCCCACTCCCTCCTTACCCTTCCCTCAAATACCTATCTACGAGTAAGCGCCCTGAAGGAAGTGATCATCCGGCCCTACACATGGAAGCCACGGGTAAGTCAAGCAACATAATGATGCACGTAGTCACACACAGCAATAAATGGCGTTGACTTTTATATCTCACAATGTGCAGGGCTTTAACAACCCCACTAAACGCAAACTAGCCTTCACAGATTATAAAAGAAAACATGCAGATGTGTTGCTCCTACAGGAGACACATTTCAGCAAAACCAATACCCCCAAATATCTTGATAAAGACTTCTCCCAGGTTTTTTCGGCCTCTGCTGAAGTCAAAAAGCGTGGAGTTGCCATCCTATTCCGTAATAGCATCCCTTACGAAGGTCTGATAACCAAACGGGATAACGATGGCAGATTTATTATAATAGTAGGAACTATTAGGGGACAGAAGATCACAATCGCCTGTATATATGTCCCCTGCGAAAAGAGTGCAATTTTCTTCGAGAAATTCTTTAGAATCCTAAACTCGGTTGCACAGGGAAGCGTGGTCTTAGCAGGAGATTTTAATATGGTCCTGCAACCTCACATGGACAGATCAGGTGGAGCTACCCTACACAATAAAGGAGCAGGTATATCCCTACGAAGAGGTCTCAAATGTAACCAACTAATAGACATTTGGAGAGAGCTACATCCAGCAGATAGGAATTACACATTCTTCTCGCACCCACATTGCTCATACAGTAGGATTGATTACTTCGCAGTGTCCTGTCACCTGGTCCCCAAGGTCACCCAAGCGGAGATCCATGATATTTCATGGTCTGACCACGCACCCATAGAGCTCCGGTGCAACAATATTCGAACGGGTAGACCAGGAACGAACTGGAAGCTAAATGAATCCATTCTAAAAATTCCAGAGATCTGTGATACTGTGGGTAATGAGATAGACCAATTTTTCAAAGTAAATGCCGGCTCTGTCTCCTCACATCTGGTCCTCTGGGAGGCGCATAAAGCGACTCTCCGAGGTACCCTCATAAATATCACGGCTAGACGAAAAAAAGAGAGAGAGGCAAAAATTGTCACACTCCAAACTAAATTACAAACTCTCTCCGCCAAACATAAAAAGAAACTAGACCCGCAAACCCTACAAGAGGTAAAAGACACTAAAATTGAATTAAACATGATACTGACCTCCAGGGCTGATAATTCATTGAGTTGGTCAAAGAGGAAATTTTACGAAAAAGCAAACAGGCCGGATACGATGCTGGCCCGCATGCTGAAAGACAGGCAAATTAAATACAACATCCAAGCTTTACGCTTAAAATCTGGTACCCCTACTTCAAACCCACAGAAAATAGTAGATGAATTCGGCTCCTTCTATGAGACACTCTATAATGGTGAGAAAGTGGCACATAATCCTAGCACGAGCAGTAAGCTAAGAGATTTCCTGGCTAGCTCCAACCTGGTGAGATTGACAGAATCAGACAGAGCCTCCCTAAATGCCGACTTCACACACGAGGAGTTGACACAGGCCATTAAGGAACTCAAACCTTCAAAGGCACCGGGGCCGGACGGCTTCTCAGGGTTATACTACAAGAAATTTATCAAATTACTTGCCCCAAGGTTGCTCCAAGTATTCAACGCTATTTTAGCGGGAGCCCCCATCCCCAAGGAGATGTTACAGGCGTCTATATCAATCATCCCGAAACCAGGGAAAGACCCTCTAGACTGCAAAAGTTACAGGCCCATATCACTAATCAATACAGATATCAAGCTATATGCAAAGTTATTGGCCAATAGAATATGTCTTATCCTACCCAGACTCATACATCCAGATCAGGTCGGATTTATCAAGGGCCGACAAGCCGCAGATAATACCCGTCGATTTATAGATCTGATAGATTTGGCCACTATTGACACTGCTCAAAGTATGTTGTTAAGTCTGGACGCCGAAAAGGCTTTCGATAGGATAGACTGGCCCTACCTAAAGGAGACGCTTGCGGCATTTGGCTTTGGAGATCGGGTGAGTGATGCGATTCTATCGCTGTACTCTAACCCCACCGCCAGGGTTGTACACCAAGGCTACCCCTCTCGGCCCTTCCAAATTAGGAGTGGTACGAGACAGGGTTGCCCATTATCGCCCCTCCTATTCGCCCTCTGTTTCGAACCCCTGGCGGCGCAAATCAGAGGAAACCCTGACATCTCAGGGTTAAACGCATACTCCCAAACCCATAAAGCGGCCCTGTACGCAGATGACATCCTCTTGATGATCACGAAACCCCTCACCTCACTACTGAACTTATTTGACCTGCTAAACAGGTTTTCTAAAATTTCCGGCTTCAAAATCAATCAATCCAAATCTGAGGCTCTCAATGTCAATCTCCCCAGCCATATAGAAAAACTATTAAAACTAAACTTTAAATTTCACTGGCAACACAAATCTATAAAATATCTGGGTGTCCACATCACCAGAAACGTCAAAGAAATATACGACGCAAATTACCCCAACCTAATCCGGACACTAAAATCAGACCTACAAAAGTGGACATCTAAAAGGATCTCCTGGATAGGAAGAATCCATAGTGTTAAAATGAACTTACTCCCCCGTATTTTATATCTCTTCCAAACTCTCTCAGTGCCACTCAGATTGAAGGACCTGCACTCGTTTCAATCCGACATCTCCAAGTTTATATGGGGAGGTAAAAAACCAAGAGTCAGCAAAATTAATATGAAAAGGCCGGTCTTGGCTGGGGGTCTAGCGGTACCCTGCCTGTTATCATATTACAAAGCGGCACAGTTGAGCCAAATTGTGCAATGGCAGTCTGACCCGAGATCTAAGAGATGGGTCGAATTAGAGAGCGCAGCCTGTGAACCTATAGAATTACGTAATCTAATCTGGCTCCCCAAAATGGTGCGAAAAGGCGCCAATATGCCGCTATCCTCAATGACCAACTCATTGTCAATCTGGGAGGCCACAAAATTTAAACATTCCCTCACAACGACACGCTCTATGATGTCACCCCTGTGGAACAATTCCGAGTTCGTGCCGGGCCTATCGGTCGGTAATATCTCAATTTGGAAAAAGAAAGGTTATAATCGGATTAAAGATCTGGAAGGCCATGACAAAAAAGTTAAGACGTTTGATCACATCAGATTAGAAAAAGAGATCCCCCACTCAGAATTCTTTAGATACCTCCAGATCAGGGCGTTCTATAACAAATTTGCCCCGTACCCACAATTGACATCCTTCGAAAAGCTCTGTCTGGCAGAGACCGACACAAAGGGACTTACCTCGCAGCTATACAGCGAAGTGATCAGTTCTAGCAAACAAACCCATGAGATACCCTCATTTAGATTGCGCTGGGAAACAGACATCGGAGAATGTCTGGAAGACGAGGACTGGAGTGCTATTTTTCTAGCCACAGCAAAGTGCTCCATATGTTCCACCCTCAAGGAAAACGCATATAAGGTCCTGATGCGATGGTACCTTACCCCACTAAAATTATCAAGGTTCGTGCCGGGATCCTCCCCGCTGTGCCCGCGCCAATGTGGAGGATCAGCAGACCTGCTACATATGCTGTGGTCTTGCCCGCGGATCTCCTCATTCTGGGAGACAATTAGACTTTGGATACAGAGACTGTTTGATCTCACTATTCCCCCAGATCCGTGGCTGTTTCTCTTGAACAGACCACTAGCGGGTCTCTCTAAAGCTCATAATAAACTTATTGCTCACTTTGCACTCGCAACGCGGTGTGAGATCGCAGCACTATGGAAAAGCTCAGACATACCAACCATCCCAAAAATTCGGAATCGTATTTGGTTTATCTGCCAGATGGAAAAGTTAACGAGTCTGGTTAACGACACTGGCGACAATTATCTAAAAGTCTGGACGCCTTGGTTGGCACAGACAGACATCCCGGGGTTAGAAAGGGCATCAATCTGGCTATGATAGTTTCCAAGTCCGTTCTCCTTGGGAGAGGTGTGCTACACCCATGCTCGGCATAAGATGATTACATCTCAAACAGGTAACATACCTAGAGAGGCAGCGTAACAACTCTGAGACACACTCACGAACACTAGCATCCATCCCAACCCCCTCTTCCCCCCCTCCCCCCCTCTTCCTCTTGGATCAATGTTTGTCTACCGGTTTGTCCGTCCGTATGGTTGATTGTTTGTCGGTCTTCACGTTTGTTTGTCTACCCATGTAGTTGTCTACCTGTCTATGTATACGTCGTCTGGATGAGTCGTGTGTCAGCCGACTAATCGGCAGGGCGGTTAATGATTCGGTGACTGAGCTTTTACACCTGGCCCCCCCGATTAGAAGGGGGGTTTGACACCATAATATGGACCCCGGAAAGCGAGCCGTGTCTCGATACCCCTTTAGGCCCACCAGTCTGACCACAGATTATAACATTGTAACATTATACTTCCAGATACACTGAGAATCACCATGATATAATGTATTTTGTAATGTATTGTATTGTATAATATTATAAAATTATAAACTAATAAAATTTAAGTTACAAAAAAAAAAGACAACCATGTAGTAGTAAAACGAAACAAAGCAGTTCTATGTTAGAAATGTGTTGAATTCTCATTAAAAACACAAAACATTGCACAACAATAAAGCACAATGGAATTGCACAAGATTTGTAGTGACAATATTTGGGCAGTAACTAGAAGTATTTTTTTTTCACAGCTGAGAGGTTGGAGGGACATCTGCACACAGAAAATATAAAGATAAGGGTATTTTGTTTCAATACACTAAATCAGACGTGCACCTGAGCTTTAGAATGGGATTGCTGGTGTAGGAAATCACTATAGACTTAGTTTTAGTTTCCTTGATTGGGTACTCATAACACATTTTAGAAAACTAAAATCACTTATGGCGCCTTCTGGGCTAATGAGGAGCTAGGGAAATTTAATGCTATGCTATTGTGGAAACCAGAATGCTCTTGCATGTTATTTCATTAGTGCAATTTGATTTAATAGTATATTGTTATGGTAAATTAACTGGTACCAAATTACTAGGAACTAATGTAGACATTTTTATATTAGGAAAGTTAATAAAGCATGTTTTTCATTAACAAAATAATAATAAAAAAATAGACTTCTACAGCCCTCAAACGCACTTTATTTATTAAGATAAGCAGAGTAAGAGTAAAACGCTTTTTATACACCCATCTGCTGTATGTCCTATATATTCCTTTGCTCTGCAGTTGTACAAATGAATGCCGGTACAGTCTTTACTTTATCTGCTGGAAACTTGGCTTTCAGTAGCTAACCACGGTTAGCATTAGATCAGCAAAAAGTGGTACATACTGTATATAGACAGACACATCCTGACCCAAACAAAACAAGATGATGGTGAAAGCTGCTGTTACTTTGCTATACATTAATATTATTCACCATTTATTTCTTAACCCCATTGCTCCTAAGGCGGATGTGGTTACATCACCACAAAATAATGGTTTTGAGACATATTTTTAAAAACAATCTACCACACAAAGGTAAATCACAAAGATAATCAGAAATAATGTATTTCAATCTGTAATGTTCTAGGAGTGTACAACAAATACAAATACTACTTGTGAGCACATTCACAGGTCTCAGACAGGTCTGCAACCCGACTTTTCAGCACTATCTCTCAGCACACAGTGCTCTAAGTGTGGACTTTCTCTTGCTTTGTGACATTAACTCAGAGCATGAAATGCAAAAGTGTACTAAATGCATGCCTAACCAGTATATCATTTGTTCAGTGGTGAGGAACTTAAGCCAAGAAGAGGTGAAAAGTACAGTACAAGTGGGTTGCAGGCTTTAATGGCGCTGGCGGAAGTCTTGCAGGGTTGAGGACAAGTTGCAACTGATTGTGGACTGGTATTTCGTAATGGGGTCAATTACTAGTAAGAATTCAGAGTTCCTGCCACGTGAGATCATGACCGCAGACAATAGACCAGCTCAGCTTTTCTGCAGTGTGGATAGGCTATGGAACCCAGCATGTCTGCAGTCTGGTTAAGCCTTTTCACAGTCCCATTATGATTACTTTGCTCTCTTCTTCTCTGATGAAGTAACTTCCATCAGTGCTGGGGTGTCAACTGTGCTATCAAATAATTGTCATGGTTGTAGGAATGAAAATGTAGGTTCTCTGGCTTTCTGGACTAGCTTTGACCATCTGGATGTTGAAGACCTTGTCCAAACAATCCAGGGCTAGCGTCCCACTACCTGTGATTTGGATCCAGTCCCAACACTCCTTCTCTTAGGCTGTGTTACGGTAATCAGCCCAGTGTTTGCCAATAGAGTGTTGTGCTCTTTGCAGATGGGGATCTTTCCCGAACCATTGAAGGAAGACCTCTTCTAAAAAAGCCTTCATTAGACCCGGATTTCATGGTTAATTACAGGCCATATCAAACCTTCCTTTCCTAGGGAAGGTTATTGAGAAAGTGCTGTCAATCCAACTGGAAAGCTGTATATCAAGCCATGAAATTTATGACCCATTCCAGTTAGGATTCAGAAGATGGCATAGTACAGAAACAGCTTTAGTTTGTGTGCTAAATGATCTCCTGATGGCGAGATACAGAGGTGACTGTTCGAACTTAGTACTCCTTGACCTCTCTGCAGTATTTGATACTGTGGACAATGGGATCTTAATGAGCATCTGAAGGATTTCTGTGGACATTGTGGACAGTCCTCAGCTGGTTCAGATCCTTTCTCACAGGCAGGTCAAAGAGAGTATCTTCAGGAGTGTACTCTGCACCAATGCCCCTATCACGTGGAGTGCCACAGGGTTCTATCCTATCTCCTAAGTTGTTTGCAGTGTACATGCTGCCACTAGGTGACATAATCAGATGGCATGGCCTGGGCTATGCAGATGACACTAAACTCTACTTTTCCTTTGCACAGGCACTAATGACCCATTATCAGTCTTCAATAGATGTTTATCTGAGCTCCTAGAGTGGATGAGTTCCAGTTGGTTGAGGTTGAATTTTGATAAGACAAAAGTTATTATGGTGGATGCTCACTGGTTGAAGACAAAAAGACTGCAGCTAAGTCAACACACTGGCCTTAAGCTTGGGGGCTCCCAGCTGCTAAACTCTGTCCATGTGCGAAATCTTGGTGTTGTCCTTGACTGTGACTTGATCCTTAAACATCAGGTGTCAGCCATGATCAAATATTAATTTTCCATCTAAAGAACATAGCCAGGATTAAACACTTAATTCCCCACAGGGGATCTTAATATGCTTGTCCATGCCTTGGTGTCCTCATGCCAGGACCACTGCAATGCACTCTATCTGGGCCTTCTGGGAAAAGAGCTGCGTCACCTTAAGCTGGTGCAGAATGCTGTGGCCAGGTTGTTAACTACCAGACCCGTTCTTGCCACATTGCACCTGTTCTTTTGTTTTCTGCACTGGCTGCCTGTAAAATGGTGAATTTATTTAAAGATTATCTTTTTTACATTAAAAGCCCTACATGACCAGGGTCACAGCTATCTGTAAGAGCCTCTGCTTCCCTAAACTCCAATTTGCTCACTTCAATCTGCAGATGAAGGACTCCCAAAAGTTCCCAGAATCCCCTTGACTTCTTTTGGGGCCCAAGCTTTTAACCACACTAATCCCACTCTTTGGAACAATCTGTCTCATACAGTTCCAGAAGCCCCCTCTCTGGAAATCTATAAAAACAGGCTAAGACCTACCTGTTTAACCAAGCATTTAATTAATTCATTAATCACAGCCTGTCCGGCATTTAATAGCTACAGTACTGTTGCATCTTGTATTGTATCTTTCCTTGTGTTTGGCTTTTTTTATAACCTTAAATGTTTTCTTCTTTTTCCTTTTGCAACTGTGAGGTGCTTTGAATCCCATAGGGAGAAAAGTGCTCTATTTTATTTATTTATAAAATGTTTTACCAGGAAGTAATACATTGACAGTTACCTCTCGTTTTAAAGTATGTCCTGGGCACAGAGTTATGATAATGATACATTGTTACATTAAATGAATAGGGTTATACAGTCAATTCACATACATTTGATGGACAGTTCGAAAATTGGGTACAGGGGATAAAAGGGCTGTTGAGTTAAAATTGAAATAGAGCAGCTTTAACACCACCAAACATCAGCGAATGGCAGAAAATTTCTCACACCCTTTGGCCAACCTTCCGCTGCACCAAAGGCTGTCCACCTTTAGGGCGATGCAGATGTAGACTCAAGGGGTTCCTTTGTCCTCCATGGTCATTAACATTCTCGTGGGCTTATTATTACTATAAAGTTATTACTACATACTGTACCCTTCTAATTTTACATCAAAAGTACTGCTGCCAAATACTCCTGGCTCTAGGAAATAATAATGATTCAATTCAGAAGATTTTACAAATGTATGTTATAAAGACATATCATTTCTAAATGTATGCTATGAACTCTACACTATTGTTTGAAGGTATATTTTACTTGTGAAGGTGAAAGGTTAACCCACTACTCTAACCACTAAAATCCCTAAAGTTAACCCGGTACTCTAACCATTAAAACCCCTAAAGGTAACCCCTTACTTTAAAACATACCTTATTGTAGATGCGGGTGGTAGCAGAGGGCCAGCAGTAGAGCGGCTGTGGCAGAGGGCCCCTCTGCAGCTAAATACCAATGGGGACTTGGTCGCAGTGAGACAGCCGTGACCAAATGTCCCATTCCATCTTTCTGGATCCTCCTGCAGGAGCGAAATAGGTGGTGGTATGGTAGAGCGAGAGAGCGAGAGAGAGAGAGCAGGAGAGAGAGAGCGAGAGAGAGAGAGCGAGAGAGAGAGAGGTGGGGGTGTGAGAGAGAGGTGGATGTATGGAAGAGAGAAAGGGAGAGGTGCGGGTGTGCAAGAGAGAGAGAGGGGAGGGTGTGGAAGAGAGAGATTGAGGTTGGGGTATGGGAGAGAGATATTGAGGTAGGGGATGTGGGAGAGAGATGTGAAGGTATGGAGAGAGATAGATGGGAGAGGGTAGTGAGAGAGAGGAGGGACAGGATGAGATGGGGTGTGGGATAGAGGGGTGGACTCACAAGGCTGCTGACACTGGGGGTGGGGAGGGGGTAGTGGAATCTCTACTCCTGGACACTGGCAATGCTGTCTATGACCTTGGCTATGATAACTACAACAGGAATATACCATAAACACAGAGGGCTACATCCTTGAAAATCATACCTCTGTGATAAAATAACATGAAACAATACCATTAACATTCAGTCATAGCTAGACACATTTATCTAGCTGCAGCATATTAGAGGCACCATGTCAATGCCCCTAGGTATTTAACCCTTTCAGCATTCCTCATGAACGGTGGCATCCTACAGGCTCTTAGGACATTTGCTCTATGTCTTTGTAATCTACCCATTTTTTAGGGGGCATTCGCAAACCAACGTGGGGTACCCATACCTTTCTTTTTTCTCACCACTAGGAGGATGTAATCACATGAGCGCTAAGGAGGTGGCCAGACCCTCCAAGACTGAATTTGACATTCACATTTCTTTGATAAACTACTGACTGAATTGTTTCAAATAATTACAAAAAAAAAAAATTAAAATGGGAACACCAACCTGTATCTGAGCCAGAGCAATCCCAAAATAACTCACTTAAAAAAACATTAGAAGGGAAATGATATTACAAAGGAAACACATACATTATAATAAATTACAGGGGGAATTAAAAAGGAACATATCCATTATAATAACTGTTAAGGTGAATTGTTAATGCTTTTTTATCTAATGGATTGCCTGTATTGAATACTATAATGCAATGAATATGTCTAAATGATTTAACATGATAAGTGGAAAATTGCAGAGGAGTTTTCAGCATCCAGAACAGCCTTAGAACAAGGATGCACAATGTGCTTCTCCTGTATAAATGAAGAAGGTTGTCTATCATAATGCCACTGACATTTTCCAGATATATTAACAAATTATATACACACACATATATATATATATATATATATATATATATATATATATATATATATATATATATATATATAAATATATATATATATATATATATATATATATATTTGTATATATATATCCCATAGATATGATGTGAACCTGATGTATTTACATTACTGATAGAAAGGCTCTGTCCTGGGACCTCTTCTCTTTTCTCTGTATACACTCTCTCTAGGTGACCTAATAACATCTTTTGGGTTTAATTATCACCTCTCTGCTGACGACACACAAATATATTTCTCAACACCCGACCTTACACCTACTGTACAAACCAAAGTTTCTGAATGTCTCTCTGCTATATCATCCTGGATGGCCCTCCGCCGCCTTAAACTCAACATGGCTAAAACAGAGCTCCTCATACTTCCTCCCAAACCTGGCCCTACTACCTCCTTCCACATTACTGTTGGAACTACGATCATTCACCCAGTAGCCCAAGCACGCTGCCTTGGGGTCACACTCGACTCCTCTCTCACATTTGCCCCTCACATTCAAAACATTTCTAAAACCTGTCGCTTTTTCCTCCGCAATATAACAAAGATACGCCCTTTCCTCTGTTGCTCGACTGCTAAAACTCTGACTCAGGCCCTCATTCTCTCCCGTCTTGATTACTGTAACCTCCTGCTGTCCGGCCTTCCTGCCTCTCACCTGTCTCCCCTACAATCTATCCTTAACGCTGCTGCCAGAATCACTCTACTCTTTCCTAGATCTGTCTCAGCATCTCCCCTCATGAAATCCCTCTCCTGGCTTCCGATCAAATCCCGCATCTCACACTCCATTCTTCTCCTCACTTTTAAAGCTTTACACTCTTCTGCCCCTCCTTACATCTCAGCCCTAATTTCTCGTTATGCACCATCCAGACTCTTGCGTTCTTCTCAAGGATGTCTTCTTTCTACCCCCTTTGTATCTAAAGCCCTCTCCCGCCTTAAACCTTTTTCATTGACTGCCCCTCACCTCTGGAATGCCCTTCCCCTCAGTACCCGACTAGCACCCTCTCTATCCACCTTTAAGACCCACCTTAAGACACACTTGCTTAAAGAAGCATATGAATAGGACTGTGGCTATTCTGAATACATGGCACATAAAGCTTGGCCCCTGCAGATGCACTTACCAGAACTCCCTCCTACTGTCTCTGTACGTTCTCCCTACCTACCAATTAGACTGTAAGCTCCTCGGAGCAGGGACTCCTCTTCCTTAATGTCTAAAGCACTTATTCCCATGATCTGTTATTTATATTATCTGTTATTTATTGGATTACCACATGTATTACTGCTGTGAAGCGCTATGTACATTAATGGCGCTATATAAATAAAGACATACAATACAATACAAAGTAGTCATGATATTAAAGGACTAGCTTTTTATCCCATAATGAATTTATAATGCAATCATAACCATGACAGAAAGTGTAACTATCTATTATTGTATCTTTCAGAATGGTTTAAGAAAAACTGCATAACATAAATAATATTGATAGTAATGGATGTTAACTCTGACTAATTCCCCAAATCCACAGCTTTCTAAATGTAAAGTAAAGCCCAGCTTAGTATGATGAATGCCCTAAACAGAGTCGGAGTAATGTTTAGGTGTATATGTTTATAGTGGTATAATCCATGACACTTTGCATAGCACACTCTGAATAGATACCAATACCAATTGATCCTGAATTAGAGTTTACATTAATAAAAGATATAAGGGAAAAGGTTCATGCTATAATGTTCCCCATAAGGTAAAATTTATTATTCATGCTAAGGACATGTGAAGGGGTCCCAGAAAGGGTGTTTTAATTTTACATTTTTACAAGAAATTTGCAGGAGTAAAATAGATTTGTTTGTGTTTATTTTCTCATTATGCCAACATTTCACAACATTTTTAGTTTGCACTTGCATTTGCAGGAATTTCCTAAATTCATTTGAAGTTGTTATGGATTTTTGGGGCTTAAAGTGATTACTGGGTAAGACAGTGGTGATCCTGTTACGTTACAAATGTGTTTTGCATGTGTTTTATTCGTACAGTGGCGGCCGAGCTGAGTCTACAGCGGCCGCCACCGCGATGTGGGGGAAATGTGCGGTCAGACGGCGGCTTGTTATGGTTTTTCCCTGGCGCGTGCCGCGCGTCACTGTGGCGCCGGTCACACGTGCCAGGGTTCCCGGAAGGCTGCAGAGGAAGCAGGGGTAAGGGGAAGCTGCGCAAAGCTGCGCAAAGCTGCGCAAAGCAGAGGAGCAGCCAGGGGGAGCAGCCAGGGGGTCGGAAGGGAAGGGGAACAGCATTATAATTTTGCATGCGGGGAGGGGAAGAAGCAGCTGTCGCGCGGCCAAGTTTGGCGCCAGCCGAAAAAAGCCCCGTCCATCAATTACAGGTAAATGATCTGCCGCAGCAGTACCTAGAAATGTGCAAGGACCTATGAGAATGAATTCAGATATTGTAGACCCACAAAAGTGACATATTAATTAATCTCTTTATTCAGAGAATGATGCAAGGAAGTGAAATATATTGGCAAAAAAAACCCAAAAACATATTTCTGTCAGGTTTGTACGGCAAAAGGAGTTGCCAATGCCTGGTAAATATTTGCAAATGTTAACAACTTCTCACATTTTTTCTGAGTGAAAAAGTCCCAAATTTTCCAGTTTGATTTTTCTTTCTTGTATTGCGCTGACTGTGTTCGCAGCCCTGTATGTATATATGTATGTATGTGTGTGTGTGTGTATATATATATATATATATATATATATATATATATATATATATATATATATATATATTGTGTGTGTGTGAAAACTGCTCACATCTCTAGTGCTAACACCTTCCATCTGTTCTTAAAATAGTGTATTCAAGATTAGGTGGGATTGGGGTTTAATGATAATCTGTATATAACTGCTTTTATTATTGTAACTCTTCAGGTACTCCTTTTGGGGCAACTACTTTTTGTTTAGCCCTAGGACCATTTAAGGCGCTTGCTGTTTTGTATTTATCTTAGTCCACTGCAGGAGAAAAAGGGTTAAAATATATTGACACACTTAAAAGCAAATGTGGTTGAAGGCTGTGCTAATGTATGGTAACAAATCTCTTTCCTGTACATTCTAATTGTCAGCAACAACAGAATACTGAACAATAGAACAAACCAACCCCCTGTAATTTATCTGTTGTGAATATTGTAATCTATATTTAACGGATTCATTTCAAACCACAATCAATTTTCCTCCTGTCTGTTTCTGGAAAGACTCTTGACAACTTAGGTCTCTTTATATACAATCTAAAGCACAGACACATGGCTGAATTTTCTACTGAATTGTGTGGCTTTTACATGCGGTAAATTAGCAGTCTCCTGCTTACAAAAATAGTGGTGACATTGTAGCTCTACATTTATCAAAGTTTAAAAAAAGCATCATTTGACTGGGATTTTATTTTGTAGCACATTTGATGTTCTCCTCTAACAGTTTTGCAGTCAAATGACAAACAATGGCAACTAAAATTTTAAGTAAAAAAAAAAAAAATATGTAAAAAAATTGGTAAAAGTCCTTCTAGAAACTCAAAAAGGTACCGACAGCCTAAGTTGTTACTTTGTCAAATTTGAAAATGAGATATTATCCAAATATGACGTCTTGCAGAAACAAATATGTAAACAGAGGGTGAATGTTTGTATAGTTTTTATTATAAACAATATAAAAACAGGTGCTTAGTTTGGTAAAATACAAATGTTTGACAAGAAGAGATTTGTTTTTTACAAGCATTACTTCCTTCAAGATTCAGTGCACAAGTTTGCTAAACCACAACCAATATGAGAAAAGTTTCTTTACATCAATTGGAAAAGTTGCTTTCACTTTTGTCATCAACATTATAACATTTCATTTTGTCTTCAAAACCGCACTGTTTCAAGATTTACAGTATTTTGTGACAGTAAATAATGAGAACAATAATACGTGGCAGGGTATATATCTATTGGTTTCAATTCGGCTTTCTGTGCGTGCACTTTATAGAATACGGGCCAATTATGGTTACATGCATTCTTAACAATTAAAATATATTCACATGGGGTTTTCTGTATATTCAGAGAATGTTTTGAGAGAGTTCTTGAAGATATTAAACTTCTGCATTGCTCTTAGACTAGGCTGTAGATTTTGGCAAAATAACAATTTATACGACATTTAAACGATGAAGAGTTGAGTCTTACAGTCATTGCTTGTGGGAATACAAAGGTTAAACCATGCCATGCAGTAAGCAATAGTTTGTGTCAATCTCAAAGTTACAATTTTGCTGTGCTGTTACATGTGTACATGTGTTATCAAAAAACTTCTAGGAAGGTGAAATTGCTATGGCAATTTAATAAAATACCTTGTACAATAAATGTGTTAATATTATGATCTTGCAGACATTTTCAATTTTCTCCCTTCAAAGAACACCATCCCACCGTATTCTTGACATAATATTTGCTCTGAAAGTCCACAAATTAAACTGCTGCACCAGTATGTAAATCTTATTCACTATCTTATCACCAGAGATGTGACAACAACGTAGAGATGGTTCAGTAGCATCACTCCCAGAAATGCAGAAGGTGTTCAAAAATCTCAGGTGGCAGCATGCTGAAGGTTCAAAATAAGTTAATGGGTGTTCCTCTCGACCTCTGATCTCTCGCACACCCATTACAATAATTACATATCTGATAAGATTACATGTTAAGAAATAGATTGTGATATACAGTAAGCTATAATTTAATTCCCTCCTCTCATTCTCAGTGTTTAGATCCTACTGCTCAACAATAATGCCCCTCCTGGCGACAGGGTTGAGACCCCTCAGAAATAAAAGAAAATTAAATGATAGGGTTAAGGTGCATTGACTTTGCAAAGGCTTTTTGATTTACAGCTTCATTCTCTTTAATGAACTAATTAAATATGAGTATTTTTTCTTTAGTTTGAAATAAAGAATTTATCAGATTAAATTTCCTTTGTACAGTTAAGTAACTAATTACAGAATCTGAATGGAACATCATTAATTCGTTGCCTCTGTTCTTAACCCCATCAGTATTCAGCAGTGTATTGAAGGCCCCTCAAGGTACAGTTATAGAAACATTAAAGTCAGTTTGAGGCCTAATCTTTACAATTTTATATAATTCTTACAGTTCCAATTTAATGACATTTTGAATGGTTCAGGTATAAAAAATATAATTGGTTTAAATGAGGACTGCTGGTTAAGAACATAAAATAATGCTAATCTCCTCATATGTTTCAGAGTCCATTTATTTTGAATGTACAATGCAAAAATGTGGAGTGGTAGCATTAAGGCTTAAGCATTTCTATAATTAAAAAAAAAAGCTGTGTGTGCTGTGCACGCGCAGAGTAAGTGAAACTTCTTTGACTTTTGTCACAGAAATTGTATTTGTGTTGGTGATGTTTTAATTAAAAATCAAAATACAATTTCAGTGACAAAACGCAAATAAATTTGACTTAGAATGCGCGTGCTCGGCGCACATCCCCTGTATTAGCTATTTGCACTGTGTGAATTCCTTGTGTGTATGTGGGTCAGTCAGTGTGTGTGGGGGTGTGGGTGGGTCAGTCAGTGTGTGGGGGGGGTGGGTGTGTCAGTCAGTGTGTGGGTGGGTCAGTCAGTGTGTCTGGGGGTGTGGGGGGGTCAGTCAGTGTGTGGGGTGTGTGGGTGGGTCAGTCAGTGTGTGTGGGGGTGTGGGTGGGTCAGTCAGTGTGTGGGGGGGTCAGTCAGTGTGTGGGGGGGTTGTGGGTGGGTCAGTCAGTGTGTGGGTGTGTGTGGGTGGGTCAGTCAGTGTGTGTGTGTGTGTGTGTGTGTGTGTGTGTGTGTGTGTGTGTGTGTGTGTGTGTGTGTGTGTGTGTGTGTGTGTATGTGTGTCAGTCAGTGTGTGTGTATGTGTGTCAGTCAGTGTGTGTGTGTGTGTGTGTGTGTGTGTATGTGTGTCAGTCAGTGTGTGTGTGTATGTATGTGTGTCAGTCAGTGTGGGTGTATGTGTGTCAGTGCGTGTGTGTGTGTGTGTGTGTGTGTGTCAGTCAGTGCGTATGTGTGTGTGTGTTTGAGTCAGGGTGGGTCAGTGTGTGTGTATGTGAGTCAGTGTTTATGTGTGTGGGGGGGATGTGTGTGGTGTGTGTGGTGTGTGTGTGTGTGTGGGGGGGGGTGTGTGTGGGTGTGTGTGTGGGTGGGGTGTGTGTGGGGGGGTGTGTGTGGGTGGGTCAGTCAGTGTGTGGGGGTGGGTGGGTCAGTCAGTGTGTGGGGGGTGTGGGTGGGTCAGTCAGTGTGTGGGGGGGTGGGTCAGTCAATGTGTGAGGGGGTGTAGGTGGGTCAGTCAGTGTGTGTGTGGGCGGGTGTGGGTGGGTCAGTCAGTGTGGGTGTGGGTGGGTCAGTCAGTGTGTGGGGATCAGTCAGTGTGTGGGGGTGTGGGTGGATCAGTCAGTGTGTGGGTGGGTCAGTCAGTGTGTGGGTTGGTCAGACAGTGTGGGGGGCGGTGTGGGTGGGTCAGTCAGTGTGTGTGGGGGGGGTGTGGGTGGGTCAGTCAGTGTGTGGGGGGGAGATGTGGTGGGGTCAGTCAGTGTGTGGGGGGGGTGGGTGGGTCAGTCAGTGTGTGGGGGGTGTGGCTGGGTCAGTCAGTGGGTATGGGGGTGTGGGTGGGTCAGTCAGTGTGTGGGGGTGTGTGGGTTGGTCAGTCAGTGTGTGGGGGGAGTGTGGGGGGGTCAGTCAGTGTGTGGGGGGGTGTGGGTGGGTCAGTCAGTGTGTGTGGGGGTGTGGGTGGGTCAGTCAGTGGGTGTGGGGGTGTGGGTGGGTCAGTCAGTGTGTGTGGGGGTGTGGGTGGGTCAGTCAGTGTGTGGGGGGGGGTGGGTGTGTCAATCAGTGTGTGGGTGGGTCAGTCAGTGTGTCTGGGGGTGTGGGGGGGTCAGTCAGTGTGTGGGGTGTGTGGGTGGGTCAGTCAGTGTGTGTGGGGGTGTGGGTGGGTCAGTCAGTGTGTGGGGGGAGTGTGGGGGTTCAGTCAGTGTGTGGGGGGGTTGTGGGTGGGTCAGTCAGTGTGTGGGTGTGTGTGGGTGGGTCAGTCAGTGTGTGGGGGGGTGTGGGTGGGTCAGTCAGTGTGTGGGGGGGTGTGGGTGGGTCAGTCAGTGTGTGGGGGGGGTGTGGGTGGGTCAGTCAGTGTGTGGGGGGTGTGGGTGGGTCAGTCAGTGTGTGGGGGTGTGTGGGTGGGTCAGTCAGTGTGTGGGGGTGTGTGGGTTGGTCAGTCAGTGTGTGGGGGGTGTGTGGTTGTTTCAGTCAGTGTGTTCAGTCAGTGGGTGTGGGGGTGTGGGTGGGTCAGTCAGTGTGTGGGGGTGTGTGGGTGGGTCAGTCAGTGTGTGGGGGGGTGTGGGGGAGTCAGTCAGTGTGTGGGGGGGTGTGGGTGGGTCAGTCAGTGTGTGTGGGGGTGTGGGTGGGTCAGTCAGTGTGTGGGGGGTGTGGTTTGGTCAGTCAGTGTGTGGGTGGGTCAGTCAGTGTGTGTGGGGGTGTGGGTGGGTCAGTCAGTGTGTGGGGGGTGTGGGTGGGTCAGTCAGTGTGTGTGGGGGTGTGGGTGGGTCAGTCAGTGTGTGGGGGTGTGTGGGGGGATCATTCAGTGTGTGGGGGGGTTGTGGGTGGGTCAGTCAGTGTGTGTGTGGGGGGGGTGTGGGTGGGTCAGTCAGTGTGTGGGGGTGTGTGGGTGGGTCAGTCAGTGTGTGGGGTGTGTGGGTGGGTCAGTCAGTGTGTGGGGGGTGTGGGTGGGTCAGTCAGTGTGTGGGGGGGTGTGGGTGGGTCAGTCAGTGTGTGGGGGGGTCAGTCAGTGTGTGCGTGGGTTAGTCAGTGTGTGGGTGGGTTAGTCAGTGTATGCGTGGGTCAGTCAGTGTGTGGGTGGGTCAGTCAGTGTGTATGTGTCAAGCTGCAGCCAGGGGCGGTGGTGTAACATTGCGCACGACCTCTCCCCCCCCCCCCCCCCCGTTATGCAAATTCTGATTCATACAGACACACACACAAACACACACACAGACACACACACACAGACACACACACACCCCGCACGCAATCTGCGCACACACACCCCCCGTGGGGTACATGCGCCCGGCACGGGCATGAGTGACCAAGGCCCTGTGCCGCGCGGGTTGTGCCCGGGTTTGCGCCGTGTGCCACCGCTTCCTGCGGGCGCAAGGGGCCCGCGAAAGCCCGCGGCAGTGGAAGGCTGAATGGCTCCGCTGCCAATGGGCATGAGGAGCGTGTGGGTGGGATGACGCCGCTGCCAGCCGCTACTGCACATGTGTGGCGTCCGTCAGCGGCGCCATCACAACTGCGCATGCGCGGCATGGCAGCGTCGTGGAACAGTTGGGCCGTTAGGAGTGGCGGCGCGCCGCATATGTCAGCAGCCGGGTGTGTGGGGGGGTGCGGCGGAGATTAGGAGCGGCGCCGCATGTGACAGGGGACAGGGGACGTGTGAGCGGAGCGGCGTCCATTAGGTGACGTCACTTCCGTTTCACATTTCGCCCCCCATCTATCCAGTTTTGCTCTATCAGGATTAGGTGCCACGAAAGAAGTTTCACTTCAAAAAGTACATATTGCAGTTGATGGATTTGCAGATCTTGCAGATTTTACAATGATTCAGAATTGTGTGAGATTGAAATATCCATATTGTGAAAAATATTTAGTAATAACTACATTTTTAAAAATGTATAGAACATTTAAAAAGAATAAAAGGGGCGGCATTTAAAGGCAAAAGCATTTAAAAGGCAAAAGCATATCTTATAATGCAGTGCATATCTTATAATGCAATGCACACACACACACACACACAATGTAGCACAATCTTACCAGTTAACATAAAAATAGTTTTTTTAAATGTTTGATGTGCACTGTTTTACTAAACTGAAACGGAATTTCTTTCAAAGGTACAATGACAAAGCAAGAAAGGCAGCACAGATGACTTCACACACATATCTCATTAATACTGTACCTCTCCACTGCAAAACATTGCCTCCTGATGCCTTTCCACTAAAATGTGCCAGAAGAAAAAGTTACTTTCACTACAGCGTATGAACATCTGGCTGCAAAATGAGAACAACATTGAGAAACACTGCACCAGCATCTTATTATTTCCAATTGGATTTGTCTATGGTAAAGATTACAAAACCATTTACAGAGGGTTTGCCCCAGTTTGGAGCTGGGGGACTTTAATACATCACCATTTGAGTATGTTTCTCTATGACTGTAGGATTTATACAGAGCATCAGGATTCATGTAGGATTGAAGGGGGAGGCTGTGTGCTCCAAGGATTTGTATATATGTATGTATGTATGTACAGTCATGTCAAAAAGAAAGTACACCCTCTTTGAATTCCATAGTTTTACATATAAGGACATAATAACATTCATCTGTTCCTTAGCACGTCTTAAAATTGGGTCAATACAACCTCAGATGAACAACAACACGACATATTACATTGTGTCATGATTTATTTAACAAAAATAAAGCCAAAATGGAGAAGCCATGTGTGAAAAACTATGTACACCGTATGATTCAATAGCTTGTACTGTAGAACCACCTTTAGCACCAATAACTTGAAGTAATCATTTTCTGTATGACTTTATCGGTCTCTCACATCGTTGTGGAGGAATTTTGGCCCACTCTTCTTTACAACGTTGCTTCAATTCATTCAGGTTTGTGGGCATTTGTGTATGCACAGCTCACTTAAGGTCCTGCTACAGCATTTCAATCGGGTTGAGGTCTGGACTTTGCAACACCTTGATTCTTTTCTTTTTCTGCCATTCTGTTGTAGATTTGCTGGTGTGCTTGGGATCATTGTCCTGTTGCATGACCCAATTTCTACCAAGCTTTAGCTGTCGGACAGATGGCCTCACATTTGACTCTAGAATACTTTGGTATATAGAGGAGTTCATGGTCGACTCAATGACTGCAAGTTTCCCAGGTTCTGTGGCTGAAAAACAAGCCCAAATCTTAACCCCTCCACCACCGTGCTTGACAGTTGGTATGAGGTGTTTGTGCTGATATGCTGTGTTTGGTTTTTGCCAAACGTGGCACTGTGCATTATGGCCAAACATCTCCACTTTGGTCTCGTCTGTCCAAAAGACATTGTTCCAGAAGTCTTGTGGTTTGTTCAGATGCAACTTTGCAAACCTAAGCCATGCTGCCATGTTCTTTTTAGAGAGAAGAGGCTTTCTCCTGGCAACCCTTCCAAACAAACCATATTTTTCAGTCTTTTTCTAATTGTACTGTCATACACTTTAACATTTAACATGCTAACTGAGGCCTGTAGAGTCTGAGATGTAACTCTTGGGTTTTTTGCAATTTCTCTGAGCATTGCAGGGTCTGACCTTGGGGTGAATTTGCTGGGACGTCCACTCCTGGGAAGATTGGCAACTGTCCTGAATGTTTTCCACTTTTGAATAATCTTTCTCACTATAGGATTTTAAATGGTCTGGAAATGGCCTTATAACCCTTCCCAGATTGATGGGCAGAAACAATTGCTTCTCTAAGATCATTGGTGATGTCTTTCCTCCTTGGCATTGTGTTAACACACACCTGAATGCTCCAGACCAGCAAACTGCTAAAACTTCGGCTTTTATAGAGGTGGTGACACTTGCTGATGATCAATTAATCAAGGGCATTTGATTAGCAGCACCTGTCTGCTACTTAGCATCTTAATTCCTATAGAAGCAGTAAGGGTGTACTAGTTTTTCACACATAGCTTCTCCATTTTGGCTTTATTTTTAAAAATAAATCATGACACTGTGTAATATGTCGTGTATTGTTGTTCATCTGAGGTTGTATTTACCTAATTGTAAGACCTGCTAAGGAACAGATGATTGTTATTATGTCCTGAAATGTAAAACCATGGAATTCAAAGAGGGTGTACTTTCTTTTTCACATGACTGTATGTCTTTATTTATATAGCGCCATTAGTGTACATAGCGCTTCACATTAGTAACACACGTGACAATCATATAAATAACAAATAACAGATCATTGAAATAAGTGCTTCAGTATTAAAAGTAACATTTCGGAAGAGGAGTCCCTGCTCTGATGAGCTTACAATCTAATTGGTGGGGAGAATGTACAAAGACAGTAGGAGGGCATTCTGGTAAGTGTGTCTGCAGGGGGGCACGATTTGTGCAGGTTTCCATAAGAATGTGTGCCTTGTGGTGCATGCAGGGTGTGTGCAGAGCAAGAGGATGCCAGAGGGATATGTTACAGGTTGTCAAAGTTGTGTGGGACTTCAATGGATTGTGTGCATGGCAGTGAGGTGCCCAATTGAATATTGCAACGATTCACCTTCCTTTTGGAGTATGAAGGAAATAGAGTGTTATACAACTTTCTGGCACTAGATGGCAGAGGTAGTTTTTCCCCCTCAGTACAATATCAAAGTCTATGCGAAAAACTGTTAATGTGAGTTCAACAATAAACTGTTGGAGTACCTATGTGAATTATTGTATTTCTCAGAGGATACGGGAGCGCAGGTATCACTATGTAATGAAAACAAATAGAAACGCAACATAGTGCAAATAAAGTTTGCCTTGTCTGCCTGTTTTATAATGATTTCCTGATTCTCCATCAGCTGTTTCAGGGCGTCTCTTTCAAATTTAGTTAAATTATAATTAACTTTCTTCTTATTTAAAGCTAACTCCTCAAAGTCTTTATTGATCAATTGATAAAACACTTCTAGGTGTTGCCCTTTGGAAAAACTAGGATAAGAAGTCGACTTTGTTCGCAGGTTGGTATGAATATAACCATCATTATTTGTATTCTCTACATTCTGAATGGCGGAGACGCCCTGAAACATCTGATGGAGAATCAGGAAATCATTCTAAAACAGGCAGACAGGGGGGGGGGGGGTTGTTGTTATGGCCAGGATTTTCTATGTGAATGAAGCAGCTAGAATGCTAAATGACAAGGAGACATATGTTAAATTAGTCAGAGACCCTACCAAAGAATTTCTAGCTGAGTTAGAGATACTGTTGGTAAAAGGTAAAGAGAAAGGAATTTTAAAAGATGAAGAATATAATTACATTTTGAACAAACATCCACAATTACCTTTGTTTTATTTGTTACCAAAGATCCATAAGGATTTTTAAAAGCCCCCCGAAAGACCGATAATCACAGGGATTGAATCTATGACATCTAATTTGTCTGCATATCTAGATGTTATACTTCAGAGGTATGTCATTAAGAATAAATCACATCTGAAAGATACCACAGATATACTTGCCATTTTAGAAAATTTTGAATGGAAAGAGGGTTACATTTTGGTGACAAGTGATGTAAACTCTCTATATACCTCTATACGACATGAGCAGGGTCTTGAAGCAGTAAAGAGAATTATTTCTGCTGATCCAATAATGAATAAGGAACAAATTGATTTTATCCTAGAGGGGATCACTTTTATACTTAATCATCACTATAGTTCTTTCTTCAAGTCTGTGGGACGGCAATAGGGGGCCAGGTTTGCACTTAGCTATGCCAATTTATTCATGGATATTTGGGGAAATGATTTCCTCTGGTCCCAACATAGCTTTGGTGCAAACCTGGTCCTCTATAAGAGATAAAGTACATTGACGATCTGTTTTTAATTTGGAAGGGGGACGAAAATGACGTACAAAACTTATTTTTGTACATGAATGACAATAATTTGAACTTGAAATTTTCTTCTAAGTTTGATAGAACCAAAATCGATTTTCTGTACCTTGAAATTTATATAGATAAGGGGCATTTAAAGACCAAAACGTTTTTCAAAAAAGGTGACGGGAATAACTACATACATAACAGAAGCTGTCACCACCCTAAATGGGTGTCTAATATCCCCTTTGGTCAACTGAGACATATTAGAAGAAATTGTACTGACAAAGAGATTCATGAAGAACAGTCCCAAGTTCTTATTAAGAAGTTAAAATTACAATCCCGATGTTATACAGGAAGCAATTAAGAAAACAGATAAATTAAATAGGAATGATTTATTACATCCAGAGCTAGTCAAAGGAACAAAATGTCCACCTGAAAAGTGAGATTATCAGACCACTTTTGTCACACAGTATAATTGTCAAGCAACAAAGATCAAAAAAGTGATCAACAAACACTGGCGTATTTTAAAAAATAACCCGATCCTAGGAAATGAAATTCCAGACCATGCACATGTAATTTTCAAAAAGGCAAGTAATCTGAAATGCAAATTGGCTCCAAGTACTTTCAAAGTTTTAGAGAATAAGAGAGATCAAAATTGGCTCAAAACACAAAAGGGATTTTTTAAATGCGGAAGATGCAAGGTTTGTGCTTCAGGGTCTAAAGATAAACTGACATTTTCTTCGAATGTAACAGAAGAACAATTTGACATGTCCCAATGTATTAACTGCAGAACCGACCATGTTATATAAACAGTATGCTCGAATGTCAGTGTAAACTGCAGTATATCGGTAGGACCACCCCCTGAAGGTGAGGATCATGGAACATATGGGCAATATAAGGAGAACATTGCAAACACATAGTGTTCCTAAACACTTTGAGATTTTTCGTAATTCTGATTCGGGTTTCCTCACCTTCAGGGGGGGTAGAACATGTCACATCCCATTGGAGGGGTGTTAACAGGTCCCAAACCCCGGCACAAAGAGAGACCTTCTGGATTCATAGAATGAAGTCTATGATTCCAGGGGTCTCAATGCTGATATAGATATTGCATCTTTTTTTATGAATTTCCCTTCCAGCTTCCGTCTTTTTATGTATGCTTTTCATGCTTTTTAAGTATGTCTTTTATATATCCCCTTTTTTATAGAATTCTTTTACATTAATAATATGTACTTTTTATTCATTTTTTTCCTCTCCTCCCTTACCCTCCTCACCCATCCGTTGCGCCGAGTTGCTCTGTTGTTCCCATAAACCTCGATACTAGTGGTTTTGATTAGAGTGACAGTATTCTACTATATAGTTCATTTCATATATATTGACTGTGTGTTATGTTTGCATTTGGCAGATCTGGGATGTTCCCTCATCTGATCATGAATACTATAGGCCAGTAGATTAGCCAATGAGATTGCATGTCAGGGTACAAAAGTGATAGGCAGCCTTATGGTTTCCATGACTCCTGACGAAGCTACACGCCCAGTGAAATGTGTAGAATCGCCTGTGTGACGTACCAAAAGGACTCCTGACCGCTCCACCATTGATTGGATATTGCCTATTGTGGGCTATATTGGAGGAAGAGGAGGGTATTTAAGACTGGCATGAGACGTCCTATCATCAAAGAGCCTGAGGAAGCTTTACTACAAGCGAAACGCGTTGCTCCGCCTACCTGCAGTTTTTTGGACCTTAGAAGCCACCATGGTGTGGAAGTGGAGTCTGCGTTCTAGCCTTTGAGTGGACCCAGGTGCGGAAGGGGCCCGCGCATGGACTGAACAAGCCCCATGGACTCTGTCACGGCTGACATAGAGGTTTTTTATTTTGTTAGTGACTTTTATATTAATTAAATACTGGATTTTATTCCTTTACTTCCTTTGTGTTTATTCACAATTTTGGGCAGTTTTACATGGATTTAAGAAGGGAGGAACTACACTCAGTGGAGGAGGATTATATGTGCCTCAATCTGTGGATTTATGTGGCTGTACTCACACGGGCCCGTGTGAGTATCTATATAATTTATTTATTCCCCATCCCTATCTATACTTGTATCCAGTGTACACCTTGTGTGCTGCATTTACTGTGGTTCCAGTAGAACCCTTGTGCAGCACTCAGGTGTGGAGGGAGGTCGGCTGGTCAGGTGTGGAGGGAGGGAGCCAGGTTGATCCCAGGGTACTTGTAATATAAATGTATCATACTCTCACCATCTTTACCCATTCTGTTCACCATTAAACCTGAGGTGATTGGAACCAGAAAAAGAGGAGCCATATGAAGTTAGAAACTGTGACGTCAGTCCCTTCCCAGGCAAAGGAAGGGTTAATCCGGTGTGCCTGTATCTACTGAAGTCCACATAGGAACCGTACGGGTTGACGAGGGGTGAATAGACCAACCCACCAGCAAGAGATAAAGAACTATCTGATGTACACCTACTCACACAAGCCCGTGTGTGTATAATAAATATCTTTTATTACTAAAGTAATAATCCCCTCAGAACAGGGCATTACTGGCCAATAATGACCTGGCTGGAAGAGTTGAAGGCCCGAGGCGAAGCCGAGGGACATTAACACAGCCAGGGCATTATTGGCCAGTAATGCCCTGTTCTGAGGCGATTATTACTATTATAGGCTACACGTAGGCTTATTATTTTTTTTTTTTTTTAATTTTTCATAAAAAAGAGACATTTTTGTAGTCATATTGATTTTTATCAGCATGATTATCTACATTCTTATGCTTTTACTGCAAGTTTATAAAAGTAAATTGTACATATACAGAGACGCACAGACCCACACACACACACTACCCCCCTCCTATATACACAAACACACACTCTGCAGTCCCCCCTACACACTGTGCAGCCCCACTTCTCTACACCCACAAAACACACTGCAGCCCTCCTCCACCCTCTACACTCACAAAACACACACAACACACAGCAGCCCCCCTCTACACCCACAAAACACACTGTAGACACACACAAACTAACAAAACAGACTGCTGCCCCCTCTACATCCATAAAACACACACCAGCAGCCCCCCTCTACACCCACTGCAACCCCCATGTAAACCCACACACTGCAGACACACACACACACACACACACACACACACACACACACACACAAAACACTCTGCACCCCTCCTCAACCCACAAAACACACTGCAGCCCCCCCCCCCTCTGCACCTACAAAACACACACACTACAGAGACACACAAATCAACAAAACAGACTCTGCCACTTCTACATCCACAAAACACACACCAGCAGCACCCCTCTTCACCCACTGCAGCCCCCTGTAAACCCACTCACTGCAGACACACTCCCCCTCTCCAAGAACAAAACACACACAGCAGAAACATACCAACAAGACTCTGCTGCCCCCTCTACACCCATAAAACACACACCAACAGAAGACACAGACACACAAATAAAACACTCTGCTGCCCCCTTAACACCCACAAAACACACTCAACAGACACACAAACCTTTCCCTTCACTCTGCTGTGCGGAGCTCTCTGCAGACAGGGTGGGGGAGGAGTCAGTGCCTTGCTGGTGGCTTCTGTCCAATCACCTCCCCTGTCTAAGTGCACATTTCATTCTTTGTGAATGAAACCTGAAAGCTGATTGGCTGAAAAACTTGGCATGCTGCCAAAAATTCCGGGCCATTACTGATTGGATAATGCCCGGAATTTTAACCAATCAGAGAGCAGGGATTTCAATAATGCACAGAATTTACCAGCTTTAGCCTATAATATTGGTTAACCCATCCCTTGCTAAGTTTCTCCATAGTGTATTGACTGTGGTTCGGACGGAACCCTTGTGCACTGGGGTGATGCTATATTAGTCTGGCTGTACTATTAACCAGCCATCCTTGAATCTCTAAGGTTATTTGAGTTTTATTTATCCGCGCTCCCCTTGCTTTTTGTTTTCTTTGCCATTCGTTTGGGCTACAAGGAAAAGTCCCCTATAGGTTTCGAGCGGCGGACAGTGGTCCTTGAAGGCGTGCACGGAAATTGTGAGCCACGCAGGGTCCTCTGCTCATGGTAACATTTTTGATTACTTTATTGTTAATTCTTCTAGAGAGAGCGCCCAGGTATTTTTTGTCTACGCTCCAACCTTGGAAGTTGTGCTGGCCGCAAAGACCCTTTTCTCATCGGGACAACAATCCGGGTCCGATGCGCGATGCTCCAACCCGGAAGTGACGTGCTGTGATTGAGAGGCTGAGACAGTGGTAGCAGGGAGTAACCGAGCTGGTGACACATCACGCTTTTATGTGTCTCATATTCTTATGACACTGTGTTTATAAAATTGTTATATTTTACTGGATTACGCTATGGCTGTTTATCTCTGTCTATCCTGACACTGATGACATCACCTGAGTGACACAACACCGTATCAAATTGTCCCTACTGAGGTTTTACATCTTTCTACCACGGTCAAGCAAAGTGCCACTGATCTCTGAAATGCCTTTCTTTGGTTGAAACCAAGTCTTCACTTGAATCTCTATCCGAACAGACTTTAATTCTAAAAAACTTTATTTGCACTCTGTTGCGTTTCTATATGTTTTTCATTACATATTGATACCTGCGCTCCCTTATCCTCTGAGAAATACATCAATTGAAGTGGAGTCTGTAGACCATCCATTTAAAGGTTTTTTTGAGCAGCATTGTTATATGTTTATGTTTGTTTTCACTTGATTATCACTAATTTGTACACTATTTCACTTATTTGAAGCACTTTATATATAGTGTTTTGTGTTATAGGCACTTTGGTCACACTAATTAGGGCCCTCTATCACTTAAGCGCCCACCCTTGCACTTTGTTCTCACTATGTGAATTATTGTCAGACCCCAGTGATCGAGCCGGGGACATCATTGTGGCGCCAAATGTGAAAATTCCTGATAATTATGACTTCTGTGTTTCTACAATCTTTGACAATGGCAAGGTGCCTGCTTACCCCAATGACTGCTATGAAAGTGAAAGTAAAATGGGGAGTTGCTACTACAGGTAATAGCTACAGACAGCACAGACTGCACAATTTGAAGGATAAAATCAATGCACTAACATAAGAAACGGAAGACCTGGAAGTTACACCTGATATAGAAACTCAGACTCCATTGTCCACACTATTTGAAGTATAATGGAGACCAGAGATCAGAGCACAATAGAGACTGGCATATCTGATCGTATAAAGTTCTCAACATACATGTATCCCATGATACACAACACCAAGTCATAGAAAGTGGTAACTGTATCGTGATCCATTGGATATTATGCAAATCAACACATGCCAATTTTTCATAATACTTTATCACTGACAGAATGCCAGGAGACACTACAGTTACATTGCAAGGCCCTGGGGTGATGGTTCCTATGTTGCTATCATAATTTTAATGATTGGTAAACATTCCTGAAATTAATCTGAGTATCAAATGTGATGGACGTCACTGAAAGGGTGTGGTCACGCTGGAGTGCCAGACCGCCGATACCAAAAACAGTGGGTCACCACACTCCCCCTGCCAGAGAAGTTCCTCAGTCCTACAGACTGCAAGAGATTCCCACTCGAGCAAAAAGGTGCACAAGAACACACCCTTCTATTCCTAGCCTTATTTTGCTAAAACGGTAGCGTCACCACCAGGACCACTAGGGGGAAACCACCACAAAAGCCACATTCTTATACTTGGGGTACCGCCCACCCAATCCCGGTGATTACAGACTCTCACTGGGAGTCACAGACTTATTCTGCTACGTTGATGGTTTCTAGGGAGGAGAGGATCTCCGTGAATGCAGAGAGTTTAATGTTTCATTGAAATCACGTAACAAGTTACACAATTTCAGTACACACACACCGTAAGGATTGTAACCTAAACATATATAGTAAAAACCCTAATCTAAACTCACTTGGGGTTAGCATTGTCACCAACCAGGCAATGAGTGAACCCACAAAAGAAACACATGGTACATGCCCACCAACTACTATTAATCTCAGACTCAGAAGGAGTCAGTCCAATTTAAATGACTAGCGTTTCTACCTGTACTGTTATCCAGGGCTTACTGGGGATGATGGGAACCCAGCGAAATGCCAGGGTCACAGAATACCAGTAAGCACCCTAAACAAATAGCAAAATATACATTCTATCATAAGTAAACAAAATCATGTGGGCTAACACTCACAAGATTCGGGTTTAATCTAGGAGGGCACAGTACACAAATATAACAAAATTAGCAACAGCAAAAAAAGACAGTGTGGGTAATAGGAGAATGGCTCTTTAATACTTACTGAAAGTTCAGTTACAATCTGTGTGTTACGCCGGTGCTGCCCGCAGACCAGACCCGTTCCTTTCACTGAGGTGAGGAACGTATAGAAGCACGCACCCGCAGCAAAGGGAGCGTGTCCGGAGTGTGGTGATTTTGGCGTTGCCAGGCCAGGTGTATTTAGCTAGCAATACTTGCCGGTACCGGTGTAGAAATGCCGTTGTCGTTGCCGTTAGCCAAAGTCTGGGATTGGAGAATTCCGGAAGGTCGTTTGTCCAAGCAGGGGTCTAGAGCCAGAGAGAGACGTCCGCCAAGCCAAGTCGTAACCTGAGAGAATAAGAGAGAAAACGCCAGAGTAGTAATCCAAGTGAAAACTATGTCGAGCAATGAGTAAGAGGAAGAACTGGCATTATAAAGTGTGACTGGCCAATCAGAGGTGGGGGCAGGCCTGGAGGACTGCGTGGAGCTATCCTGGATAGGTCCCCTTGATTGGCAGGCAGGTGAGGACTCTTGTCTTGGTAGGAGGTCCTCTTAGTGTGCTGGGGGCGGGTCTTCATTGCAAGAGCAGTGAATAAATTAACCTCACCCGGCGCGCGCTGTTCAGGCGCGCGGCTGGGGAACACGGCGGCCGCATGCGGGACTGCAGACCCCGCGGGCATCCGAGGACGCAGAGCACGGCGGGGAACCCCCAGGACCGCCGAAGGTGAGTGACGCCAGCGAGAGGCGTGCGCCACGGTAGCGGGAGTAACCGCAGGAGAAGAGGGACCAGGGCGCGGATGCCGCGATCCCTGAATCCTCACAGTACCCCCACCTTCAGGATCGGCCTCAGGACGATCCTTCCATGGTTTTGATGGAAACTTCTTTCGAAAGCGTTTGAGGAGTCCTGGAGCATGAATATCTTTCAGGGGTACCCATGACCTCTCTTCGGGTCCAAAACCTCTCCAGTGGACCAAGAAGTGGACTTTACCTCTTGAAAGACGGGAATCCAGTAGAGCCTGTATTTCATACTCTTCGTTACCCTGTACCATCACAGGATCTGGTTTAGAAGTGTGATCCGGAAAGAGGCTACTGGAGATAAAAGGTTTGAGAAGTGAGGTGTGAAAGACATTCGGAATTCTCATGCTTTGAGGAAGTTGGAGTCGAAAAGAAACCGGATTAACCTGCTCCAAAATGGAAAAGGGACCCAGGAACCTAGGAGCCAATTTGAGGGAAGGCGTTTTGAGACGGATGTTCTTGGATGATAGCCAAACCTTGTCCCCGGGTTTGTATTCGGGTGCCGGACGACGGTGACGATCAGCCTGATTTTTAGATGTCAAGGATGCCTTTTGTAATGCAGATTGTATTCTGGCCCAAGAGTCTTGTAGGAGAGCAATATGTTCGTCCACGGCTGGTACCCCAGAGGATTCTTTAGTAATAGGTAGGCGAGCCGGATGGAATCCGTAGTTGATAAAGAAAGGGGTCTCGTGAGTGGACTCATTCCTGGAAGAATTGAATGCGTACTCAGCCCAGGTAAGTAATTCTGCCCAGTTATCCTGAGAATTAGAGACGAAGCACCTTAAGTATTTGTCGAGGGATTGATTAACCCTCTCTGTCTGTCCGTTGGATTGAGGGTGATATCCAGAAGAAAAGGAAGACGAGATACCTAGTCTCTTGGTGAAATTTCTCCAGAACTTGGAGACGAACTGGGAACCCCGATCGGACACGATGGATGTGGGAATCCCATGGATCCGGAAAATCTCTTTGGCAAAAATATCCGCAAGGGCGGGTGAGGAGGGTAATCCTTTGAGAGGGATAAAGTGTGCCATCTTGGAAAACCGATCCACTACCACAAGAATGGTATTCATGCCATTCGACCTAGGCAACTCCACAATAAAATCCATCGAAATGTGGGACCAGGGACGCTCCGGAATAGGTAAAGGTAAGAGAAGACCCTGAGGTTTCTGACGAGGAATCTTGTTACGCGCACATACCGGACAGGACCGTGTAAATTCCAGAATGGTTTTAACCATATTGGGCCACCAAAAGGTACGACGGATGAGGTCCAAGGTTTTCTTGAATCCAGGATGCCCTGCCGAACGGACGGCGTGTCCCCAGTCCAGTATTTCAGGGATAAATTTGGGTTCCACATACAAAGAGTCTTTAGGAACCACAAGACCGGACGGGAGGTTCTCTTGAGACTTGATGATCCTCTCAAGATTCTTGAATGCCACAGCTGCTAAGATTCTTTGTTTAGGAAGGATGGACTCAGTGGTTTTCTCTGATCTCTCTTCAGAAGAGTATTGCCGGGAGAGAGCATCCGCCTTGACGTTCTTAGTGCCGGGAATGTATGAGAGAAAAAAATTGAATCTAGAGAAAAATAACGACCAGCGAGCTTGGCGAGGACCTAAGCGACGGGCATTCTCAATGTACAATAAGTTCTTATGGTCCGTAAGAATGGTGAATGGCTCTTTTGACCCCTCCAGAAGATGTCTCCATTCTTGAAGGCCAAAAGTTCCCTATTGCCCACGTCATAATTCCTCTCTGCCGATGAAAATCTTTTGGAGAAAAACCCGCAAGGATGAAGTTTATCCTGGGAAGAAAATTTCTGCGACAGAACCGCCCCAGCCCCACAGTCCGAAGCATCAACCTCTAAGGTGAAGGGGAAATTCGTGTTAGGGTGTCAAAGGATGGGAGCAGAGACAAAAGTTTGTTTCAGTGTCTCAAATGCCGTGACAGCTTCTGGAGACCAAGATGATGGGTCTGCACCTTTTTTGGTCAGTGTCGTGATAGGAGCGACAATGGTAGAAAAGTTGCGGATAAACTTCCGGTAATAATTAGAAAAACCCAAAAACCGTTGAACAGATTTGAGGGAATTGGGTTGTGGCCAATCCACGACGGCCTTTAGCTTCTCTGGGTCCATGGCCAAACCTTTGTTGGAGATGATGTATCCGAGAAAAGAAGTGGTAGACTGATGAAAAATGCATTTCTCCATTTTAGCAAACAACCGGTTCTCGCGGAGGCGTGAAAGCACAAACTTCGTATGGATGATATGATCCTGTAAGTTTTGAGAAAAAATAAGGATGTCATCCAGGTATACAATGACAAATATATTAAGAACGTCTCGAAAGATGTCATTGATGAAGTCCTGAAAAACTGCCGGTGCGTTGCATAACCCGAAGGGCATCACTAGATATTCGTAGTGTCCGCTACGGGTGTTGAAGGCAGTCTTCCATTCATCGCCCTCCCGGATGCGGATGAGGTTGTATGCCCCACGGAGATCCAGTTTAGTAAAGAGATTGGCCCCCTGAAGTCTATCAAAGAGTTCGGAGATGAGTGGGAGTGGATAACGATTCTTCACCGTGATATGGTTCAGACCCCGGTAATCAATACATGGTCTGAGAGTACCATCTTTCTTTTTGACAAAGAAGAATCCAGCCCCCGAAGGAGAATTGGAATGACGTATGAAGCCTCGCTTAAGATTCTCACGAATATATTCGTCCATAGCTTTGGTCTCGGGCAACGAGAGAGGATAAGATTTGGCTTTAGGCAAGGTATAACCAGGTACCAGATCAATCGGACAATCGTAGGAACGATGAGGAGGTAGAAGTTCAGACTGAGCCTTGCTGAAAACGTCCAAGAATTCAGCGTATGGAGAAGGTAACTCCCTCCGAGAACTTGATGTGTTGGCTAATAGAAAGGATGGTTGCTTGATAGAGGAAAAAGGTTTCTCTGACCTTGACCTCCAGTTAATAGGGTTAGGAGAAACCCAATCGATGAGTGGATTATGCTTCTGTAACCAGGGCAAGCCAAGCGTGATAGGTGTTCCTGGGGCATGAATAACATCAAAACCCAGAGTCTCTTTGTGAGAATGAGTAGAAAGGGTGATAGGTCCGGTCTCTAAGGAGATATAAGCCGGGGTGAAAGGTCGATTATCAATCCCGACCAAGGCAACGGGAGAGTCCTTCCTGGAAAGCGGAATTTGATTTTGCTCAGAAAAGGTTTGATCTATGAAATTCCCTCCTGCGCCGGAATCGATAAATGCAGCAGTGGAGGTGCGGAAAGTCGGTCCTGAAAGGGAGACGGGAATAGTCAATCTTTTGGGAAGTTCCCTTCTGGGAGGGGGACAAGGAGATTCAGTACCCAGAGAGCGCCCCTTCGTACTCACTGGGCTTAGTCGTTTCCCGGAGATGGAGGATGGTTATGGGTACGCTGCTCAGAAGCTCCGCAATGATGGCACGATTCCCCAGTAGAGCGAAGTTGTCGTGACGGTGCCCGAGGTTGCTGAACTCCAAGTTGCATCGGCTCTGGAGCCTCCAGCGCCGGTAACGGGGATACGACGGGTCTCTGGTTAGTAGAGAACCTGGAAAAGGAAGCACGGAAAGGCGTAGCCCGGGGAAGCTGACGCTGATCGCGGCGTACCTGAAGGCGCTGATCCATACGAGTAGCCAGGGTGATGAGATCCTCCAGTAACTCTGGCCTGGTGTGGGAAGCAAGTTCATCCTTCAGAGACTCCGATAGACCTTTCCAGAAGACGGCGACTAAAGCCTCCTGACCCCAATGAGTCTCAGCTGCTACAGTTCTGAATTCCAAGGCGTATTGACCCACAGGCCGACGTCCCTGTGTAAGCTCTAGCAGGGTATCAGAAGCAGTCTCTTGACGTGCGGGGATATCAAAAACCTGTCAAGTCCCGTCTGAAGGCCGCGTAATCGCGGGTAATATCAGGGCGTAGTTCCCAGATCGGAGAGGCCCATGCCAGTGCATTACCTGTGAGCAGACTATATACGTAGGCTACCTTTTTCCGGCCAGTAGCATACAACTGGGGAGCCATCTCGAACTGGATCTCGCACTGGTTGAGAAAGCCACGACAGGCGTGTGGATCCCCTGCGTAGGGCCTTGGAGCCGGAATCTTCGGAACTGAAAATGAAGTGGAAGATAAGTCAGGCTGCGCCGGGGGTGCAGCCGCAGGCGGAGCCTGTAAAGGGCGGTCCGATACCTGTTGGGAGAGGAGAGCCACTTGATCTGTTAAGGCCTGTATTTGTTGGTACATGGCCGTCATCATAGAGTCCACAGTCTGGTCTGCGTCTTGTGGGCTCGACATAATGTTACGCCGGTGCTGCCCGCAGACCAGACCCGTTCCTTTCACTGAGGTGAGGAATGTATAGAAGCACGCACCCGCAGCAAAGGGAGCGTGTCCGGAGTGTGGTGATTTTGGCGTTGCCAGGCCAGGTGTATTTAGCTAGCAATACTTGCCGGTACCGGTGTAGAAATGCCGTTGTCGTTGCCGTTAGCCAAAGTCTGGGATTGGAGAATTCCGGAAGGTCGTTTGTGCAAGCAGGGGTCTAGAGCCAGAGAGACGTCCGCCAAGCCAAGTCGTAACCTGAGAGAATAAGAGAGAAAACGCCAGAGTAGTAATCCAAGTGAAAACTATGTCGAGCAATGAGTAAGAGGAAGAACTGGCATTATAAAGTGTGACTGGCCAATCAGAGGTGGGGGCAGGCCTGGAGGACTGCGTGGAGCTATCCTGGATAGGTCCCCTTGATTGGCAGGCAGGTGAGGACTCTTGTCTTGGTAGGAGGTCCTCTTAGTGTGCTGGGGGCGGGTCTTCACTGCAAGAGCAGTGAATAAATTAACCTCACCCGGCGCGCGCTGTTCAGGCGCGCGGCTGGGGAACACGGCGGCCGCATGCGGGACTGCAGACCCCGCGGGCATCCGAGGACGCAGAGCACGGCGGGGAACCCCCAGGACCGCCGAAGGTGAGTGACGCCAGCGAGAGGCGCGCGCCACGGTAGCGGGAGTAACCGCAGGAGAAGAGGGACCAGGGCGCGGATGCCGCGATCCCTGAATCCTCACACTGTGCTGGTGGATACAAGTCCTGGGCTGGCACATGAACCGGAGGATAGCTGCAGAGGCCAACATCTTCCAAAGAGAGATCATGCCTTGCTTCCCCATTGAGTCTTAATGTAAAGGCAGTGCAGGCTCCTTTAAGGAATCTTGCCCCATTAGACCCTATGGGCAAAGCTGTACCAATCAAGGGTCTCCCCAGTAGAAAAAGGTGATCAATCTGAGGACACCATATCAGAGCGATGTCATAGCTTTGCCCCCTGGCCAATCAGATGCTAGGGAATGGTGCTTACAGCTGGCCAATTGGCAGGTCAGGTTTTGGAGACAAATAACCCTTTCCCGATACAAAAATTCATGCCTGCACAGGGAGAGGGGCTGAAGAAGGCAGCTGGGGTCAAGCCAGCCATTTCTTCTGGTCCGTGGGGACTCCAGACTCAGCAGAGCCTCACATGACACCTCTCCAGTCCCATGCTGGATCACCTCCATGGAAATCCCCTGCCTCTCCATTGTGCTGCTGGTGTGGGATAGGAGGGCGACGGGGGAGTAGACAGGCCATCAGCATTCTTCTGGGGCTGTGAGAGGGCATCCCTATACATCTATATGACATACTATCCTCTATATTCTGCATGTGGACACAGTATGGAAGTACTGGGAGCAGTATTATACCACAAATATACTAATAGATTAAGGCCTCTCGCATTTGTGAGTCAAGGCATTGTCCCATCGGAGAAGATTTACCCTGTCCACAAAATTGAGTTCTTAGCTCTCAAATGGGCCGTGGTAGATAAGCTTCATTATTTCCTGTATGTGGAATCCTTTTTGGCCCACACAGCTAATAACCAACTCACCTATATCCTCTCCGTTGCTAAACTGGATACCACTGGACACTGATAATTAGCTGTATTGGTACATATAACTTTAGCCTAAAGTACAGACCAGACCAACAGAAAATCATTGCTGATTCTTTGTACAGAATCCAGCAGGATACGCAGGAGCACGACAATCAATGGGAGGAGATCACAGCAACAAGAGTAAGGACCATGTGTAGAAAGACTGAGTCCTCCAGGTGTATGTCTTCAGCCAACATGACCACGTAGTAAATAGTCTGGGAGGGCAAGAAACCGCTATACCCACCATGTATACTTATTCTACTGATCTAGCTATGATGGGGCTGCCAGGGCTGAGCTGACAAAACCTTAGACAGGCACAACAGCTTGATACGTGAATAGTAAATATATGGCACTGAAAAAGAACAACCCTATTTTCGTTGTCAGGAAAGTTCACCCTGCCATCTCCCTGGTAAGAACCTGGTTATAAAGAGTGGAGTATTGTTCATGAAACACGTGGTGCTTCCGCACAAATATTGTCATGTGGTGTTGCAGTCTCTTCATGATGACCATTGGCTCTAGGAATTCCAGAATGGGGTTCCAGGTTTATTGGCCCCACATGTCAAAAGAAGTACAAGATTAATGCAAAAACTGTGGCTGGTGTGTACCAAGAAAAACGCTTCCTAAGAGGCCCACCCCTCTGATACCCACTCACAGACAGCTGTTCCAACTTTTTAGGTCTCATCAGTGTGAGGTTGGATGTACTGGCTTTGCAATGTTAGACTTGGGTATATGCTATATGGTGGAGGGTTTTCAGTCACCTTTTCATCCACCATAACCTAAATAATGTGTGGTGAAAACCTACCCAAGTCTTAAATTGCAAAGCCAGAACAACCAACCTCACACTGATGAGACCCAAAAGGTCGAAAAAGCTTTCTGTGAGTGGGTTAACTGGCTTTGCACCTGATCCCAGGCTGTGATTAAAACAGCGAGCATTGGCTTAAGGGTTCCATGTAATCATGGATTTAAGTCAAAATGTGGCACTGTGTGCTCATTTACATGTCATTTCCCAGAATCCCTTGCTGCAGTGGAAGCACTGTATGCTAAGTGATAATGGTGAAAAGCAGGGTTGCAGACCTTTCTATGACATGTGAATGTGCTCACAAGTAATATATATATATATATATATATATATATATGTATATATATATATATATACCCACGGTATATATACACGGTACTGATACCTCTACATGTATATATATATTTAAAACCAGAGACATAACATAAAACACAGACAAAGCTCAGTGCACATCCAGAAAAACTTATATACGGTACAGTGCCTAAATATACATGTATCAATAACTAATAAATAAAATGGTCTTTTAGTTTAACATTTTGGCCAAATTGTTGTAAGCCCTTGAGCCAAACTTCACGGCAGACCACATTTGGCCACAAAAGTGGTCTGCCGTGAAGTTTGGCTCAAGGGCTTACAACAATTTGGCCAAAATGTTAAACTAAAAGACCATTTTATTTATTAGTTATTGATACATGTATATTTAGGCACTGTACCGTATATAAGTTTTTCTGGATGTGCACTGAGCTTTGTCTGTGTTTTATGTTATGTCTCTGGTTTTAAATACATATTGCCATGCTCAGTAGCACTCCTCTGTGAAACTTATATGCTTATATATATGTTGTGGGTATTTTGGGGGTTCAATTTGAGCTTGTAGGTGTTCTGTATGTATATATATATGTATATATATATATATATATATATATATTAAATAAAACATTTGCCAGACAGCTCCTGCATTGCCTTTACCACATCCAGCAGTATTTAAACAAATTGGGACCCGATCCACTAAGCTCTGTTAAGTGACTTAACATCAGGATGTGCCTTGCTGCATATCTTCAAAGGCTAATAGCTTAACATTAAGTCATGTTACTACAACAGCCATAAGTTACAATGGTATGTAAAATAGGTCTTCCCCTTAACAAAGTTTATCCACAAAGACCTGTTAAGGTTAACACATGGATTTAACGTGCATTAGTTATGTCATACCAAAAGGTAGTGTTTGTGACAGTTTGGGTGTAACCAGGCTCTCAAATAAAGGTTTAAGCCCGTTTGGTTACCCCTGATTCGTAATAAGGGTTCAAGAAGAGTCAGCTCTTGAGCCCAGTAATGTGTAATGCATAAAATGTATTGTGCAGCAATAAAATATTTTATGTGTGTAGCATTGTTTCCCCCTGAACACAGAAGCTACTAATGCTGTCTTACACCTGTGTGGCTGGCAGGAGCCTAAGGGCTGGGACCCGCTGCGCCCGGCAGCGCGGACGGCTGCACGGGCTTTCCCCACCAGCAGGGGAATCCTCCCGAGCCGGTCCCGGTCCCTCCTGGCTGCACAGCTCACTGCACGCTGTGACGCGTCAGCCGCTAGGGGATACAAGAGAATTGTAATCCCAAGCGGCGACGCGTCACGTGGTGTGGCTGTGAGCCAATGAGGAGGGGAGGCTTCGGGAGGAGGAGAGGCTTCGGGGAGCGGGGAGGAGTGTGGAGTGCCTGCCTCTGTGTGTGTGTGTGTGTTTGTGTGTGTGTGTGTGTGTGTGTGTGTGAGAGTGCCTGCGTGTGTGTATGAGTGCCTGCGTGTGTGTATGAGTGTGTGTGTGTTGCTTGTGATTACTTCAATCAGCAGCTCCAGCCCGAGCCTGTGGAGGGAGGGAGGGGGGAGAGTAGCGGGTCCCTCCGCTCAAGCCACACCCCCCTCCCGCTCAAGCCTCCCACTCCCTCCCACTCCTGTCCACCTCCCGCTCCGGCTCCCGCTCCCTACAGACCGCATATCGCGGTCTGTGTATGTCAGCGCCCCGCCTGTCTGCAGTGCGGGAGCGCTGACGGAGGGAGCGGGGCCTTAGCCTAAGCCTCCGCATTGGGAGCCATGGCGCATTACAATACTCCTGGTACAATGCCTACACCCAAGAAGGATCCCGACAGAGCGGGAGGAGCCCCTCACCGGACACAACCCAATAATACACACTTGGTATAATTAAATAATAGTGACTCTTTACTTAAAATAATATGCTTATCACTGTAACAGATGTAAAAGTATAATTATACCCTTTCTCACAAAGAGTACAACTAGCCAACGCGTCACGCAGGATGCAACCCACCACCGTGTCCCCACACCATGTCCTTAATACATATGAGTCCCTTAGTCACTCCACCCACTGAGTGTCCCCAAGTATGACTTTCCCACCCTGGCGTGATCAGCGCCGTAAAGTATAAGGTGTTGGTGCACTTTATTAAGGTACCTGCCGGGCGCTCCTGCACCCGAGCCTGCAGACAACTTCGAAAAGGAGCCGGCGATCCGCGATCCCTTCTGCGACGTCCTTCCAGGGTGATCCCACCCGGATAATGTCTCTTTCTCTGGTGAGGCCTGGTCCCAGACCTATCCTCAGGGAGTGCAGCGTCAATTTGTCCCTAAGCTATCTAGGCAGCTCTAATGGGGCAGGTTCCCTATCTTAGGGCCTGTCCCTACAGCAGCCACAAACTGAAGGGTGTCTCAGGGTCCTAACTGGGGCCTAGGGGGATTCTGGCCCTGCACACTCACCACCTACCCCATGCCTCTCCTGTCGCCGACTGATCCCAACGTGCTCCCCTGTCAGCCTTTTCCTCACTTCCCTGGGGGATCCTCACACCCTATTGGCTCCCTGGCGTCAGGTCCCTGCCAAAAGCCTTCTCTGATTGGCCAGCATCTCGTACGCTTGTACTGCGCATGCGCAATCTCCCTGAGGGCCTCCCGCTGCGCATCTGCACTGTGCATGCGCAATGAACTAACATGGTAGCGCCCTGACCTTGCGGGCCTTCGTGGAGCCTCCGGAGCGCTCCCTGCTCGGCCCCCACATTCCAGAAGTGCCGGCTTGACTCTGGCGGCACCCGCAATGGTGGTTCCATGATTCTCCGCGACGTGCAGGCACTATTTGTGCATTCGCTGGGTGAATTACATTGGGGCTGCACCATGTCCCCAGACTTCTGGTTTTCGAGCCCAGATATCCCCAACTAATTTCTCACACGTATATAAGGATCCCCAAGGTTTATTTTTTATTAAAGTAACGTTCATAGGGTGTTAAACTGTATGTATAAAAATTCATTCAATCAACCTAAGCATTTGCATAGGAGCCAGGATGTCTGCCTTGCCACCTATCCTCAAAGGGGACCCAGGATGTCAGATGTGTTGGGCCATTTGGTAGCAAGGAGGGGCAGAGAAAAAGGCCCCACTGCCATTTTGTTTCTCTCAGACTCCCCGCAGATATGTCACGCTGTGCTCACCACAAACAAGATGAGAACCTCGATACTGAGGTGGGAATAGATATAACACGACCGACAGGCATGGCGTCCGATCTGGAGTGTGGATAGTCGATCTAGCTAGGTCTGGAGTGGAGAGGGTAGAGTCGTCGTAATACTTGCCAAGGATCGGAAAGGAGGAAAGGAGGAATCCCGAACATAGAGGGTACTAGTAGCCGAGGTCCGTGCAGGAGAAGGTAGAGTGGTCGAGTTCCGAGAGCCGAGTTCAGGGTTGGAGAGTAGCGGAGGGTCGAGGATAGCCGAGGTCAGTCTTCCAGAGAAGCGATAGTCCAAAGGCAAGCCGGGTCGGTACACAGAAGATCAAAATGAGACAAGGCAGGATAACTAGAAGACAGGAGAGGTAAGCACAGGGAACAGGAATCTATGCTCAGCCAAAGTGCCAGTGGCACAGCTGGGCCTATATAGGTAGAGCAGTCCAATCCCAAGGGGGGCAGAACAGGGGAGTGTCTGAGCGGAGACTGCAATTGGCTAGGTGCCAGAACCAGGTGAAAGTTTTGGAGCAGATGAGCTCTGTTGCCACGGAGCTCGGGTGCGTTACGCACACGTCATGCGTGTGCGCCTTGCGCAGATGACATGCACCGTGATCCGGTGGCGGGGACTACCGCTGCGGTGTCGGGAGGTGTGCGCCTGCGAGAGGACCCCACCAGGTAGGGAGGAGAGTCGCGCGTGTGCGAGAGGCGAGTGGGGGCGTACGTGAGGCCGCACGAATCTGGGGCCTCGGCGGCGGGCACCGGACCAGGTTGAGGAGCAGTGCGTATGCGTGCAGCAGTGCACCTGGGGGCGTATGGCGCTCAAATCCTCACAAGATAGCCATGCCCCTTTCCCTCACATCATCAGCCAGATGAGCCCTGCTCTGATTGGCTGCTGAGAAATACGCTTTGAATCCATGTTAAACATACGCTTTGAGTCCATGTTAAAAATGCGCTTTGAGTCCATGTTAAAATATAGGACACAGTTATCTATAAAGGGGCCTACCGCACTCAGAGCTCAGAGTATCTCCAGTAAGAAAGGGTACTGACTTCAGCACAGTCTGCCCAGAATATTTTCTAAGTCCTACTTTTTGCAACTAAGTCCTACAGAGGAGAACGGGAAAATCCTTATTTATTATTCCCTGCACCTAGTAGAGTCTAGTTTTTTGCCCCAGTTCCCAAGTGTGTGTCTTTTTGCCTGTAGTTTGTGTATCATTGTGTGTATGCCTATTTAAGTGAATAAACTTCAATTTATTTCATTACCTGCTTTGCTCAATGAATGATCTGGTATAAAAGGTGTCAACTGCCTGGCCTCCCGTAACAGTGTTACTCAAATTCATAGCCTGAAATTTGGGGTTTGCTCTCTCTCCTCCTCAGCAAAAAACATAATTCAGTTACCGGATGGGAGTAGCACCACCTTTAGGCAATAGATAGTAAAGTCAAACCTTAAGAAAAAGCAACACAGTTACCATAGAAAGTAAAGTCATATTGGTATGTACTACAGGTATAATGCATAACATTTGCATCAATTACACCTTCCCTACTCAGCTGGTATCTTGTATTTACTATGCATGTCACCTATATCGGCTAACTAATTATCCTATTGGGATCCCAGTATGACTGAATAAAAGGCCCCCACGTAGGTGTCTGATGAAGCACAATACCGTGTGAAACGCATTGCGAAGCCCACACAGTGCAATTGGTAATCAGCCCATTGGTGTAACAAGCCCCAGCATTCCCACTAACAACCAGAGACTCTTTCGGCTTGCCGGAGTGAGTTTCTTTGGGAAACCGGCGTTTGAGGCGGGCTACTATTCACGGGTCCTGCGAGAAGCCACAACCCGGAAGGAGGAACAACGTGTGCCGAGCCAGGCAGCCCCAGCGCGCGAGACTGACTAGTAAGCCTCAGCACCATCCCTCTGCGCCCAGGACACCACCAGGACTGTTGCCCCTGCACTGCTCTACTGGACTTATATATCCCTATATGTAAGTTTTTATTTGTTATTATCAAATTGTTGTTTATATTAAATCTTGACCCTTGGTGCGCTCTTGTGTTTCATTTCCCACCTTTAGGCAAGTCGTGCTTAATGTCACGTTATTGTAAACTAGCTCAATGTTGTGCTTAATTATCGGGATCTTAAGCCTATGCTAGTGAGATATGCAACGACTATTGTTCTTGCATATAATTTGCTTTGGCGATATGTGTTAACCTCAGGGAAAATAACCATTACCATTTTATATAACGTGACGCCATGAGCCCTAAATCTTAGAGAGTTATGTATCAAATCCTTCAGCATCATAACTGCGACAAACCTGAATTCAAATTATGGAACCAGATTTATCAAAGAATATAACAAAATGTCATTGGTTTCAATGGCACAGTTCACCCGTAGTACATTTGGTGCAGTTTTAGGCCAGTTTTGCTGCCAGCATGCTCTGATAATTAAACCCCTAACCACCATTTGTTTACAAGAGGCAGCAATGACAAAATTACCTCTTTCTAAAACATTACAGTTTAACAACAACTAAAGAAAAAACAATTTGTTCTATAATTGTATTGTACTGTATGTGTAGCTATCAATAATGGATAGAGTATTCCCCACAAACACAAATGTTCTGAAAAAGATTCCAACAGAAAAGGCAAACCACTCAAGACGACACTCAAGGTAGCACATTTTCCATTATAACATATATGAGTAATTTTCATGTTAGTCTAATAAAATATATCATAACTTGTACAGATTCTAATTAATTTTTACCACTATAAGAGATGTGAAACTGCAATGCTTTATTTTTAGAGGCGAGAAAGTCATTTGTCAAGCATACATTTTTAGAAAGAATCAATCAACCAAAATAAACATTTCATTTTAATGTTACCTTATTAAAACGGAAAAAAAAAGGTACTATGAAGATAGGGCATCCATACTTTTATTTCCATGATAATTTTTCTGAAAAACAGAATAAGATTGAAAGTGCCTTTGTTTGCCTCTGTATATCTTTGTTGTTTAGAGGTGCAGCTCCATGTAAGACCAATTTGAACTAATAACATAAATATGTTCTTGTGATTGATACCTGTGAAAAGTTAGGTAATTGCCGTGCATTTCTTCAAGGGGGAAGCAGGGGTACCCAATTTTTCATACGGCTACTCTGTAAGCCAGCGGCGTGCCATCTGGGGGGGGGGGCAAGAGTTTTTAAGGGGTGCCGATTTGTGGGAGCAGAGAAGCAGCAGCAGAGGCAGGTGGTGGGAGAAGATGATGATGGCCCACCAGAGCGGAGCAGGGCAGCAGCGGAATTGGATGGTGACAGAGAAGGACGGCCAGGGAGTCTGCCACTACCACAGTGCACTCTTATTCTGCTGCTGTCCAACTCCTCTGCTGCCCTGCTCCACTCTGGAGGGCCGTCGTCATCCTCTACCACCAACAAGCCCCACTCCTGAGGTCCTCCACCGAAGCCCGGTATTAAGGGTGTGAGAGGAGGAGAAGGTGAGAGCAGGAGGGGGTGAGGAACGGGGATGAGAAATGAGAAAATGAGGGGATGTTGAGGGGATGAGAAGAAAATTAGGGAATGATAAGGAGAGGGAGTGAGGAGGAAAAGAGGGGATGATGAGGAAATGAGGGGATGATAAGAAGAGAGGATGAGAAGGAAATTAGGGGATTATGAGGAGAGGGGATGAGGAGGAAATGAAGGGCTGATGAGGAGGAAATGAGGGGATGATGAAGAAAATGGAATGAGGAGCAATGAGTGGATGATGAGGATAGAGGATGAGGAGCAAATGATGGGATACTGAGGAGAGTGGAAGAAGAGGAAACTAGGGGATGAGTAGAGATTCGATGAGGGGATGAGATGTGGAGGGGGATGAGAAATGAAGAGGGAATGAGATATGATGCTGAGGGGAATGAGAGATGATGAGGGGGTGGGTGAGAGAGAGAGAGATGATGAGGGGGTGCGTGAGAGAGATGATGAGGCTTTAGGCTTTTATAAACATTTAATGTATTGAGCCTACATGTGTCTCTATGGTTTATAGGCCATAGCTCATGATTATTGGTGGTCTTGATGGCGTCCGAGTGATCTTGACCTTAATGGAAGCTAGTGTGTGGGAGCAGGGGATCTCCTGAGCTGAATCGTTTTGATTTTAGCCTCGGGACCCCCTGCTTCCCAAGCTATAAGCCCCAGTATGGGTCCCTGTGCGTTTAAAAATGTCTTATATCTTTGGAAGCAGGGGGTCCCCAAGGCTGGAATCAATGCGGTTCACCTCAGGAGACCCCCTGCTCACGTACACTATTAGTAAAATGAAAGCAGCTTCATTACCTAGGCTTAGTGGCTACCCGCTAATGCAATGAAGGTGTTAAGACACTCAACACATGCAAACTCGTTTATGGGGGGCAGAGGGGGTGTGAAAGGGTACTTGGCACAAGGTGGGTGGTTAGGCCTCCCGGGAAGGTTGTAGGAGGAGTTATTATATTATATGGGCATGCTTTAACACTATACCAATAATTTGGTTTCTTGGCATTTGTACTGTATTTTTTTAAGTACTGTAATATGTTTTATTTTGTGCTTGATTTTTTATTAGCTTACCCATTTATTGCTATAGTGGTAAAGCATGCCCATATTATAAGCACATGCTTTACCACTGTGTCAATCAATGGATAGCGGGGGTGGAGTGTGGGGGTAGTTGTCCCGGGGTTGGTGGTTAGGATGCCCGGGTGGGTAGCGGGGGAGGGGAGTTAACCCCTTAATTACTATAACAGTTACTAACCACTAAGGTGATTAAGGGGTTAGGGACAATTAGATTGTATTTTTGATTATGTTGCTGCCAACGAATGACAAGGACAATGATGAGGACGAGGACGGCCTTCATCCTGGATGGGGTAAGTGCAAGTTTTATTTACTTTATGCTGGATGGTTTTATTTTTAATAGGCAAATGCACTATTATCCATATCTGGATAAAAGTAATTTTGCCCATTACTGTACTGTATGTGTTGGTGTTGGGGGGAAGAGGGGGTTGTATTTATTTTAATTATTTCACTGTATTTTTATTTGTTTTAATGGGTAAAAGTGCTAGTAGCCATCTTTGGGTAATAGCACTTTTACCCATTCCTGTTGTTGATACAGGGGGTGGTTGAAGGTGGTAATTTCCCCGGGTGGATGTTTAGGCCTTTATGGGGGCAGCGCGCTGGGTTAACCCCTTTATTACCATAGTGGTTGTAACAGCTAAGGTAATGAATGGGTTCACTTCTACTGCCACCCTCCCACAAGACCTAAACACCCACCCTGGGGCAACTACAAGCTTCACTCACCCCCTGTACCAACAACTATGCAGTAGCTGATTTTATACCTTTCAATACCTTAGAGGTTTGCTGCTAAGATAATGAAATTGGCTGCCATTTTTTTTCTGCACATCATTGATACCGGAGGCCGGCTGCCCCCCCCCCCCCCCCCGGAGGCCCCGGACACCTGCGGTGACCACCAGGAGACCCTCGGACACCTGCGGGAACCACCCATAGGCCCCCGGACACCCATGGGGACGACCTGGAGACCCCTGGAAACTCGCAGGGACCATTCAGCAGACCCCAGACACCTGTGGGGACCACCCGGTTACATAGTTACATAGTTACATAGTAGATGAGGTTAAAAAAAGACGTACGTCCATCAAGTTCAACCTATGCTAAATTTAGACAACAGATACTTTATTCTATATCTATACTTGCTTATTGATCCAGAGGAAGGCAAACAAAAAACCCCATTAAGAGGAAAAATGAATTCCTTCCTGACTCCAAGAATTGGCAATCGGATTAATCCCTGGATCAACATCCTTCCCATGTATACTTATTTCGTATATCCCTGTATACCTTTCCCATCTAAAAAGATGTCCAACCTTTTTTTGAACAAATCTATTGTATCTGCCATCACAGTCTCATGGGTATTGAATTCCACATTTTAACTGCCCTTACTGTAAAGAACCCTTTCCTTTGTTGCTGGTGAAATTTCCTTTCCTCCAACCTTAAGGGATGGCCCCGAGTCCTTTGTACTGCCCGTGGGATGAATTGTTCTTTTGAAAGCTCCTTGTATTGTCCCTGAATATATTTGTATATAGTTATCATATCCCCTCTTAGACGCCTCTTTTCTAATGTAAATAAATCTAATCTAGCTAGCCTCTCCTCATAAGTTAGATTGTCCATCCCCTTTATTAACTTGGTGGCTCTTCTCTGCACTCTCTCTGTTGTTCCATAATGTCTTTTCTTAGGATTGGTGCCCAAAATTGTACTCCATATTCAAGGTGTGGTCTTACTAATGCTTTGTAAAGGGGCATAATTATGTTTACTTCCCTTCCATCCATTGCCCGTTTGATGCAAGATAAGATCTTGTTTGCCTTTGCAGCTACTGCATGACATTGGACACTATTGCTAAGCCTGCTGTCTACAAGCACTCCTAAATTCTTCTCCATCAAGGATTCCCCCAATATATCTCCATTTAATTTGTAAGTTGCCTTTTTATTCTTGCATCCCAAATGCATAACCTTACATTTATCTGTATTAAACCTCATTTGCCATTTACCTGCCCACGTTTCCAGTCTCTCCAAGTCCTTCTGAAGAGAAATTACATCCTGCTCTGATTCTATTACCTTACACAATTTAGTATCATCAGCAAGGATGGAGACTTTGCTCTCGATCCCAACCTCAAGGTCATTAATAAACAAGTTAAAAAGCAGGGGTCCCAGTACCGATCCTTGAGGTACTCCACTCACGACTTTAGCCCAACCTGAAAAAGTTCCATTTATGACAACCCTCTGTTGTCTGTCCTTTAACCAGTTTTCAATCCAGGTGCATATATTATTACTGAGTCCAATTTTCTTTATTTTGTACACCAACCTCTTGTGTGAAACCGTATCAAAAGCCTTTGCAAAATCTAAGTAGACCACATCAACTGCATTACCCTGGTCTAAATTCCCGCTTACCTCCTCAAAGAAACAAATAAGGTTAGTTTGGCAAGATCTATCCTTCATAAATCCATGCTGACTATTACTAATAATTTTGTTTTCTATTAGGTATTCCTGAATATTATCCCGTATTAAACCTTCAAGTAGTTTCCCTACTATTGAAGTCAGGCTTACAGGTCTGTAATTCCCCGGGTGTGATCTAGCTCCCTTTTTAAATATAGGCACCACATCTGCTTTACGCCAATCTTGTGGTACTGAGCCTGTGGAAATGGTGTCCTTGAATATTAAATATAATGGTTTTGCTATTACTGAGCTTAACTCCTTGAGAACTCTTGGATGTATGCCATCGGGGCCAGGTGCCTTATTTACTTTAATTTTTTCAAGTTGCTTATGAACTTCTTCCTCAGTTAACCAATTGGTCATTAATATGGAGGTTGTGGCTTCCTCCTGTGGCACTACTATTGAACTTGATTTTTCCCTGGTAAACACAGAGGCAAAGAATTTGTTTAATACCTCTGCTTTTTCCTTATCTCCAATAATCTGCCTACCCATCTCACACTGAAAGGGTCCTATATTTTCTTTTCTCTTTTTTTGTTATTAAGGTACTTAAAGAACTTTTTAGGGTTGACCTTACTTTCTATTGCAATCCTTTTTTCATTATCCATTTTTGCTAATTTGATTGCCCTTTTGCAATTTTTGTTACATTCCTTATAATTCTGATACGATGTCTCTGTCCCTTCTGACTTAAAGAATCTAAACGCCTTCCTCTTCTTGTTCATTTCCTCCCTACCTGTTTATTTAGCCACATTGGTTTTAACTTATTTCTTTTATACTTATTACCCAAGGGTATACACTGATAAGTGTGCTTTTCTAACAATGTTTTAAAGACTGCCCATTTATCTTCTACATTTTTCCCTGCAAAAACATCATCCCATTGTATTACTACTAGATTAGACCTCGGTTTATTAAAATCTGCTTTTCTGATCACTGTTACCCAAATGTTCCAGGACTTGAATATTTGTTATTACTTCTACATTGTTTGATATGACCAAATCCAGAACTGCCCCTCTCCTGGTTGGTTCCTCAATAATTTGGGTCATATAATTATCTTTAAGCACCCCCAAAAACCTGTTTCCCTTTGTTGTAACGCTAATCTCATTGCCCCAGTATATGTCTATAATTAAAATCCCCCATTATGCAAACATGACCCAGTTTTGATGCCTTCCCATTTGCAAATGTATTTTAGCTTCCTCAATCTCACAGATATTTGGTGGTTTATAGCATATTCCCACAAACATTTTCTTTATACTTTTGCCTCCACTGCTAATTTCTATCCACAAGGTCTCTACATTTTCATCATTCCCTTCATAGACATCATCCCTTATAATAGGTTTTAGATCTGGTTTAACATATAGACATACTCCACCTCCCCTTCTATTTGTTCGATCCTTCCAAAAAAGAGAATACCCCTTTAAATTAACTGTCCAGTCATGAGTTTCATCCCACCATGTTTTAGTAATGCCTATGATATCATACTGCTCCCTTGTAGCTATTAATTCAAGCTCCCCCATTTTATCTGTCAAGCTTCTTGCATTAGCAAGCATGCATTTAAGTTTTTTTTCAGCCTGTACTATTATCTTATCTGCTCCTTCCTTTCTGCTCCCACTTGGTTTAGTCTTTAGAAGTTTTCTAGTATTATCTCTATTTACTATAGGTATGTCACTGCTTGTCAAACTTGCACTTGCCCCCATTCTACCGCCATACCACCTTGTATCCTCATCTATTCCATTTAGTTCATTATCTGTTTCATTCCCCTCCCCCCTCCATCCTAGTTTAAAATCTCCTCCAACCTTTTGAGCATTCTCCCCCTAGCACAGAAGATCCCTCTTCATTGAGGTGCAATCCGTCCCTAGAATATAGATGGCACCTCTCAGAAAAGGAGTCCCAGTGCTCTAAAAACCCAAACCCCTCCTTCCTACACCACTTTCTTAGCCATGCATTAACCTCCCTGATCTCTGTCTCCCTGCAGTAGCGCATGGCACTGGTAGTATTTCAGAAAATACTACCTAGGAGGTCCTTGCCTTAAGCTTTTGGCCTAGATCCCTGTAATCATTTTTTAGGACCCTCCATCTTGCTCACACTTCTCACAGCGGTATGCTCCTTGGAACAGCTGCTCCAAGTGCACATACATGTGGCAAGATGTGCATTGAGTGGCATTTTCAATCCTGATCATTCTAGCAACTATGAAGTTTAGAAGTACTAACAGTAAACTGTACTTCAATAAACTATACCTTGTTTAACTGCTTCCTTGTTCAAACTGCTTCTGGTTTTAACTGCACACACTTTAACCAACCAGCACTTCAAATCAACCACACAGATTAGTCAGTACATGCAAGCTGACCCCCGAACACCAGCGGGGAACAGCCGGAGAACCCTGGACACCCATGGGGTCCCCAGACACCCCCATACACCCGTGGAGACTTCTGGAGACCTGCGACGACCCCCAGAACCCCCCAGAGACATGGCGACCTCTGGTATCAATCCTGTGCAGAATAAAAGAAAGATAAATGCTTTTATACATCTTGTAATATCTTTAGCGCCAACCTTTAGCTGGCGACAAAATATTGCAAGATTTTAAAGTTCGTTATGCTTATCACTGTTTAGTGAATAGCATTTACTAGGGGAAAAAAGGGATTTTCCATGGAAAAATAGTTATAGATGGTTATAAATGGGTCACTATGGATATCATTTCTTTGTACACAAATATTGATCACGGTCATGGGATTACAGCCACACAGTATTTTCTTAATTCGTCACATTTATCTGTTGCACAGCGCACGTTTCTAACAGATTCTATATTGTTTTTACTTACACATAATAATTTTTTATTTGATTCACATTTTATTTGCAGAAGAAGGGGACAGCAATGGGTACTTCATTCCCCCTTTCTTATGCAAATTTATTGATAGGTTTTTGGGAGCACGAGCACATTTTTAGTAGCACTAATCAATTTCGTCACCATATTTTTTACAATCGTTTTATAGATGATTTGATTTTCATTTGGGATGGTGATGAACACACACTCAACACTTTTATTGATATACTCAATATCAATGATATTAATTTACACTTCACTACAGAAACCAATACAGAATATATTAACTAATTGGACATCACATTATCTGTTGATGGAGATAACCATATTCAAACGAATATTTATAGGACATCACACTCTAGGAATTTGTTTCTTAATGCCAAAAGCAGTCACCCACAATCATTGATTAATGTAATCCCTCAAAGACAATTCCTATGATACAAAAGATTATGTTCAAAAGAAAATATCTTTCTTGAACAATCCCAAGATTTATGTCGCAGATTTGAACAAAGAGGGTACCCCAAAAAAGTTATCACATCAGCTTTTGAACAAGCGAAATACACTGACAGAAAGGACTTATTAAGTTATAAGCAAAAGGATCATAAGCGAAGATATAAACAAGAATTACAGAATCCTTTGTTTCTTACAAAATATAATAGACAATCAACACAGATTTCTATGATTATAAAAAAACATTGGAATACACTAAGATTGGATGAAGATCTTAAACCAATCTTGACAAGAGGACCACGTATAGTTTTCAAGAAAGCTAATACAATTGCATCATCAGAATCCCCCACCCTGTTCAGTTCTTCAAATGAATATTCTAATATTCTGCGTATTCCTAAGGGCTTCTTTTCCTGTGGTTACTGACATTTTTGCAGATATGCGAAACCTTTAAAAAGAAAAAGGAAATCACAATCAAATGAGAGTCACAAGATACAAAATTTTATTAATTGTCACACTAGCTTTGTCGTATACACACTTTGGTGTGGATGCGGCAAGTGCTATGTGGGTCGGACAATAAGACCCTTAAAAACGAGGATTTCTTAACATGTCCGGCTCATTAAAAATCATGATTTATCCCATCCTGTCTCCAAACATTTTTCTAATTGTGATAAAGGCGGTATCAATAATTTCCATTTTTCAGGTCTTGAATATGTTGTTTCACACACCAGAGGGGGGGATAGACCCAGTCTTCTCAATCGTAGAGAGATGTATTGGATATTTTTCCTAGATACATTATATCCCAAAGGAATTAATATAGATTGGGAATTGAAACATTTTCTTGTTTGAGTTCCCAATCTCCTCTGGTGTTTGGATTTTTGAATATGTTTGTTCAAAGTATCAGATACTTTTTTCATGCACCAAGATAGGTTCTACATTCATACAAAGTTTATTTACATTATATTTGGTTTTGACAGATTAGTATATACATATACTTTATTTATCAAGACACAATGTTTCTTTACTATAACAGGTTGATGGTTATATACAAGTGACTATATCAATATGTTATAGTGATTTACAGATTTTATGCGATGTTTACTGATGTTCTAGAATCCATGATATACCAATTATGATATAAATGAATTACATATGAATGAATATATCAAATACGGTACATTATATATTGATTGATAATAAGGTTTAAATATTATTATTATTATTGTGTTACATCATGTATTTTTTATTATTAATAGATGAGACATAGAGAAGTTTCAATTGAATATGCATTGTGATATTAGGTAATATAAATGAATTTATATATAGTACTGATTAAGTTTAGGTAATTTTGGCTTAAACATAGAAACATTTTGTATAACTTTAAAAGATTCATACAGATTTAAAATATGATTCATGGCAGTCTATGCAGATAGACTGAATTTTTTGATTGTTTTTATCATTTTTATTATTTTTTCTCTGTGTTTGTGTAAATATTTGTCTATAGGGAGATATTATCTCTTTATATTTTCACTTAAATATTTTGCCTATGTTTGTTGATTGATCACTTTCCTGTAGACTACTCCCCTTCATTTACATACCAACATCTGATACAGATTGCAATCACTGTTGTGATTGGAAGATATCTGAATGAAGGACTAGGGAGATGCTACAAGAAAGTCATTCAATACTTACCTGTTACTCTTTGATAAAGCACCCTGCATTTGAAACGCGTTAGAGTGACTGAATCAGTTTTTTCTGTCCATGTTTTTATATGAATAAATCCTTCTGAATTACTCATCTCGCGACTGACGCTGTGCACCGGTTTTTGTTCTCCTTTGGGGAGTTACTGCATATCAGTGTGTACAGTTCATCATCACACCATTGCCATTGAAATGTAGCATGGTTGGGAGTTCAGTAAGCACTTGTGCATTGGTGGCAGAGGACTTGCTTGGCTCAAATCATGCTTGCAAAGATGAGTTTAATAAATAGCTGTGGACCTATTCAAACATGTTATTGTGTGTTTATTTTGGGTACTGTGAGGAGGGTAAGTGGGCCTGCCTTAGTAACAATCACATTTTAATATTTAAAAAAAAATATATATATATTATTACTTTTTATGGTTGTTTTTAATTTTGTTATCCATCTTCCTCCTTGTATAAAAACAATGAATACATTTACATTGATGAAATAAAAAAAGAACATGAGTTTAATTTATCATTCTCACCAAGATGTAGCTCGGGTTTGGTTTATCATTATTACTCCTGCTTTATTAAAAGGTGGACCCTCACATTTTTAAACATTTATTTTCAATGTCCATTATATGCACATCCCTCTTTTTAGGTATTGAAGCTATTGCCTAAGACAGGGATGCTCAACTCCAGTCCTCAAGCCCCCGCATCAGGTCAGATTTGCAGGATATCCCAGCTTCCACACAGGTGGCTCAATCAGTCCCTTCTTCAGCACAGGTGACTTAATCAAAGACTGAGCAACTGCTGAAGCAGAGATATCCTGAAAACCTGACCTGTTGGTGGGTCTTGAGGATTGGAATGAGCACTCCTGGCCTAAGGCACTAACCATGTGCAGCAAAATGACTAAGCAGGACTAACTAAACAGATATATTTTAGCTATTTGCTGGGAGGGAAGATTGTTACAGTCTTTTAGTAATGAGGTGTGACCTATGCAATTCTGCTGCTAACACTGATATCAAATTAATATTCTGTGAAGAGATCCGGTTTAACCTGCTCAAGGATTGCTTTTTTTTATCACTCTGTATCAAATGTACCATATCACTCACTATAATTTAATTTATGCAGAGTTCACAATGTGTATAAAAGCCCTTTGTGGTATTAAATACATTATGATTTAGGAACGTATTCTGCTTTATCAGTCCAACAAAATATCTTTTTACAAAAAATGTAGAATCATCCTTGTTTTATATATATATTGGTTGCATTAAAGATTTGCAATATGCTTTGACTAATAAATACTTAGGAAAATATAGTTGGTACCAGTTTTTAGATTCTAGTTATCTAAGCTGCCATCTTATTAGTTTAGTAAGGTATTCATAATAGTTTCTTTCCAAAATGTGATACCTTTGTGACTTCCACAAAAGTCCAAAATTTGCTCAAAACATTTTGCACATATCTTATAATTGTTGATTTCCAAATAATCTAAAACATTTTATATTTGTGTAACACAGTGTCTCCCCTCTCTAGAAGATGTACTACTGGTTACTGCTGTTTGTGGTGCATGCATACCTGTGAGGGTCCAGAAGGCTGAGTGGTCCACAGTAGTGTGGGGAACAGGATAGGCTTTTGGTCATCTTTAGTCTTCACTCATGGGTGTCAGCGCTTCCAGGTGTTGGGCTCCAGGATTTCCAGAGAGTCCCCACCAGAACAGACTTCTTTCACACCCCTGCCCAATAGACTGTAGACTCAGACAGGGGCATATAAAACAAAGGGCTTTATTTGAGCAGTCACTGTAGATGGATGTCAGAGGGTCCCAGGCCTTTGGATCGGTCTGGCCTCTCTGGTAGTCTTGAGGCCTCTGATCTCTTTCTTACCAGCCAGCCCAGGAGGGATGGACTGGCATGTCTCACTCCCATCCGGGAGGAGCAGCACACAACTCCTCTCCCTTGGGTGGGTGTGGGAGTTTGAGCTAGCTGGGAATGTGTGTGTTAATCAATTTCTAACGGGTAACAGTTGTAATGGAGGTTTATTTCTTTTAAGTCTTTAAAATATCAATCCAGTGGTTGATTGATGAAAAGGGGTGGGGTTTATGTATGTTTCAATGCAGAAGGTTTGAGCATAAAAGTTGCCATGTGAGAATAGAAAATTAGATTTCAACTAAGTGTAGCCATGTGTAAAATTGGTATACAGATCTCTCTCATGCTGGCAGTAAAATAACAATGTTCAATGATAGTGCTCTAATGACCCTAGGTTATATACATGTTATCAGTCACAGTTTCTTGATTGAAGAGGAATAATCAGACGGGTGTGGTAATATGCAGGTGAGTACTTAGGTATGTAGGTGGGCGTTCAATATTGACATATATATAATGTCCTGGTGAGTGTTGTAAATGGAGATAGATAAGCTCCACCACATCACTCCCAATGTGGACCAAGTTTTGAAACGCCTATGGACACCTGTAGTTTACCTCCCAATGCTATGGTAATGTTCAGTAACTCACGTGAACCGTTCCCGTTTTCTTCTTGTAAGCGTGCTTCTGCGGGGTTGAGTAGAATATCTGGTATCCACAAGACGCGGCAATGCAGAGCACAGCAGAACAATAGGACTTCACAGGATTCCAGCAGTGTGGTTAAAAAGTTCTTTATTGATAAATCATGGTGCAGACAGGAATGGGGACAAAAATCTCCTACTCTTACGCGTTTCACGTCTGTGTGGCGCTTCGTCAGAGAGTGGAGATAGGTGTGCTGTGTTCCTCCTCTTATTGAGAATACTGAATGCCGGAAATTGCACTCAGCCGCCCTGACCGGAAACCGGAAGTGACGCGACCTCACCCGAACACTGGAAATGACGTAACGCAATGTATGCGGTTCAGTATTTGTTTACAAACCACCCATGTTGTCATGGTGATTATTGCGTCATCTCCTATTATGGAACGGGGGGAGAGAGGAATAATATGCAGAAGTGAACACAGCACAGATACCTCGCTAGACAAATGATTACACTAAAAGACGCGAGGTATAGTATTAACAAATGTTAATATAAAACAGTTCATCAGAGGACGTATTGGAGACATATAATAATAGTAATATATTTAAATGCATTTGTTCTTAAATGCAATGGAATACATTAATTCTTTAGCGAACAATATACAACATGTTATGGCACACAAATTCATATCATACAAATAGTATGAATAATGCATGTATTAATGAAAAAAAACACGTATAAAAAAGACAAGAGAACATATGAAACCACACATGAGAAGAGAGTCTGGATTCGCAGTATTGGGTTTGTGAATTCATAACCATATAAGTATTAATTAAATAATGTACAAATCCATAAGTATGTATACATCATAACTATTATTTACAATTTATACACAATTATTGTCATAAGAAATGTTTGAGCTCCCAATCTGTATTTATACCCCCGGGTGATAATGACCCGAGGGTATAAATCCAAAACATTTCTCTTTTGTTGAGATTGCCTTCTCTATTTCCTCCTCTAATGTGTTTAGGAATGTGTTCCAGGGCATTAAATGTGAATGTATCGATTGAGCCCTGAGGGCAATTATGAAAATGTTTAGATACTGGTAGATTTAAGTCATTCTTTTTTATTGAACGTAAATGTTCTGAAATTCTAATTTTCAGTGGACGGATCGTCCTTCCAATATACATACTGCCACATGCACAGTTCAGCCTGTACACTACATAATTAGTTTTACACGTCATAAAATGATTTATTTTGTATTTTTAACCTGTGTGTTTACTAATAACTTCTGACAGAGGAATAGCATATTTGCAGTAGGTACAATTCCTACATTTGTGGAACCCTTTGGGAAACTTCTTGTTTTTTTGTTCTACTACAAATAAACTTGGTGATAGATGGTAACCAATGGTTTTGGCTTTTTTGTACACAAATTTCGGGGTACTCGACACAACAGTAGCCAGATCTTTATCTAACTGTAATATCCTCCAATGCTTTTCTATAATCTTTTTAATATGATTTGCCTGATTACTATAAGTAATAATAAAGAGTTGAGTCTCTGAGGTTTGATCAGTGAAATTCATATGTTTACATTTTTCTCTCATAATGAGATGTTTAACAAATTTTTTTTCGTTCTGTATCCATGGCATTTCTAAACGCAGATTGAATGTCGTGTTCAGAGTAACCTCTGCTTCTGAAACTGTCATTTAGTATCTCTGACTCTTGTATGAAGGATTCCTCCGTGGAACAAATCCTTCTCAGTCTAAGATATTGTCCAATGGAAATTCCACGTAACAGGGGTTTTGGATGGCTACTGTTGGCCCTAAGGAGAGAGTTGCGGGCATTAGGTTTTCTGAATATGTTGGTTTGGATCTTACAATCAATATCCACATACAAATTGATATCCAAAAAATTGATATGATTTATATGAATCAATGAGGTGAATTTTAAATTAAAAGTATTTTTATTGAGATAATCAATAAACCCCCTCAGTGTAGAATAGTCTCCCCTCCATATCAGAATGAGGTCGTCAATGTACCGACGATAGAAGATAATGTTGTTGCGCCAGGGGGAGATTGTAGCCATGTGTAAAATTGGTGTACAGATCTCTCTCATGCTGGCAGTAATCCTGGTAAGAAGGCAGGGTTGCCAGTAACTATCATGGAGGTTTGTCCTCAAACCCTGGTGAAGTGTCATATGTGGCAAAGGAAGTGACAGCATGCTTTGTGTCCACTGTTAGTGACATAGAGGTGGGTCTTTCTGGGGTCTATATATTACACAGCACTGGCTAAAGTTAGGGTCTTATGTTCATCCTGAGTGAAGTGTCTGCAGCAGTTCAAGTCTGTCTGTCAGAGAGTCAAGTGCAAACTGAATACACACTGTGTTCAAGGACCGGGCACAGCTGGTGGTCTCCCTTAGGGGAGAGGTGGAGAGCAACTAATTAAGAGAGGCGGAACCTTCTGCATGCAGTACCTCATGGAAATGAGCGGCTAAGTACGACCGCTATGATGGGCAGTCTGCCACGTAACATGCTTTTAAAGATGCCCTGGTTCAAGAGATCCTTCCTGAGTGAGTCTGGAGTTATTCCCCAGGAAGATGCACCAAGGAGTTCCCTGTCAGATACTCCTCCCTGCTGCCATAGGGATCCTGATGGGGTACCAAATTTGAGTAGGACTCAGAACACTACCTCAGACGCCTGTCATGGTGATATTCCCCATTACCAACCAGTGGGAGACTCAGGAGTCCTGTTGCCAGCAGGTGCATCACAACACACATACATGTAATTGGGAGAGGATTACACCCACAGGGGCCAATATGAGATTGGGTGTGTGTCTGACCGTTACATAAGGAAGTGCCCATGCTGGAGCACGTGAAATCTCAATTTCCACTGACGATTCTTTGGGGAAAGATCTGATGAATGTTGGATGATAACATAAATTAGATTCTATGTTTATCCGTTTATTTTAAGGAACTGTCTGCATTTATTGTAACTGTGTGTTCTTGTAATAATCTTTCTGTAATCTAAACACTGTATTTTTTTATATTAAAGCAAAACGTTAATAAGTAATGCTTTGGGCTCTGAATTAACTGTTTGAAAGCTTTCAGACACATTTTGCTGCAACAGTTTTGTGTGTTAAGTGCATCGTTTTTCTTTAGTAAACAGGTACCGGAGACCCTGGCAAATACATCTTTTTTGAGTTTATCCTTGATGGGGGGAGTGGTTAGATTGCAATCGAGTAAGGGTAACTATGAACTCTTTTGAAGTACCTTGCGTAGGAGAAAGATGAGTTGGCTAGAGTAGCTGTGTGTATTAACCCTGGTTGCATATATAAGTCACATGCTCACAAGTGTGCTGTTCATTACAGATGGTATATTGAGACGAATTGAGGTGAGATATTGTTTATTTGAGGAACCTTTGAGGAAGGGGAAAAGTGGGTTAGCTAGATAGCTGTGTATTGACCCTTGTCTAATATACAGGTCACATGGCACAAGTATGCCGTACATGACACATTGTAATAATAATCCCTCTCTTTATAAATAATTCCATTTTCAGTATTGATGGCAGTTTAGAGGAGAAAAGGTTGGGCTTTTTATTTTGGGTAAAATGTTGGCAATTAACAAATATACTGAAACAGTATTGAATTATACAATTATACATAAGTCAGATGATTGAAGCCATTATCTAACAGTTTATGAAAACAATATAAGAATGGACATAATCTCAATAGTTTTTTTTATACTCTCAATGTTTTCCACAAAAAAAAAAAGATTAGTGTAAGGTGAAGCAACACTAATTATTTTATTTCAATGTAACATGCTGATCATGTTCAGTACAGGTTATGTAGAAAAAAACCATTGCAGGATTCATGCATCTCTTCATAGTGAACAGCAACATCAAACTAAAAGAATGAAAGTCATAAACTGCACTTTTCTTTAGAGTTTATTGTCTAACACAAGTTAATGCGTCAAGCATTTTTGTGGTTTAATGCCATAAAAACATTACATAAAAACATCTAAAATACAAGCATCTAATACAGAAATGTAAATCCAGTTGTTGTCAGAATAGATGTTAAAAATAAGAGGAGCTTAAGGCTAAGGCCCCGCTGCACATGCCGGGGCCCCCGTCTTGCGTCCTGGCAGCACATGCACAGCACTTCACCGCGATCTGCGGTCTTTAGGGAGCCGTTTTAGGCACGAGGGGCATGGCCAAAATGGGTTGGTTGGGTGGGGCCATGACAGGAGGGGGCGTGTGTGTCCGTGTCGTGTGTGTATGTGTGTCCATGTATGTGTCTGTGTGTCCAGCATTGAGGAAGGATCCACCCCCCTGCCAGCGATATCCCCTCCTCATTGGATCCCTGCCACACCATGTGACGCATCACCGCTCGGGATCACAATCCTATTATAGCCTACGCTGGCTGACGAGTCACAGTGCGTAGTGAGCCTGGCAGCGAGGAGGAACTGGGGCCGACTAGGGAGGAAGTGAGGAGCTGGTGAGTGGCGCGCATGCGGTTGCGTGCGCCGCTGGATACAGCGGGACCCAAGCCTAAGAGTGGGACCATCCCCTGGTGTAAAAGCTGGCTCCCAACCAAATTCAAGTGGTTCCAGTGTAGCCTGCTCCTTAGGGAGTTGGGCAATATTTCTACCTTGACCCGTCTCCCTACCCCCTCTCTCTTCACATACCTCTCTACACATAAACACTCTTACCCACATACACACACACTATTACACACACTCTTACCCACATACAGAATAAAGGTAATGCTCTGCGCTGGTGCTGTCTATAGTAGTGTTGAGCTGTGTAGTTGTAACACTCTTGCTGCCGTCTGGAAACAGGGACTCCACAACCACCTAGAGAAGTGAGCTCCTTCACAGGAGCTCACAAAGAAGAAAAACAAATGACAGACGCACTAAGTATAGTAGCTAATGAATTTATTAAAACCCTACTTAGGGTAATCGTGTACACTTAAAACCAAACATAGGCATACTACAAACTGCAAATATAATACACACACTGAAAGTGAATATAATATAAAATAGACTTACAATTGCCCTTAACACATAAAGAGAGGAGTCGGAGAGCTTCGGTAATCAGCTAGATATAGTGGAAAAACTGGGTCCGGACCCGATCTGTTCACTCGCATGGACGCGAACTCTTAGAACTAAAGATCCACGGAGCAGCTTCACGTGACCTCTACACGTTTCGCACTTAGTGCTTCGTCAGCAGGCACGCTGGATTTCTTTTACTCCTTATGGATCTTTTAGAAAACCTTAAAGCTGCATTTCAGGCAATATCCTACATGTGTGTTTTATTTTAATAAATCAGTTCTGTTGTAAGAAAAAATACTTTTAGCATTTTCTGTTTTAAAAAAAACAACTTTGAAAGACCAATTTTCTTGTATTCTATTTTAACAAGCATGCTTGTTCCTATAGCAACGATTTACATTCCCCATATTTAAAGATGTCGACAAACTTTGCCGATCAATAGACGGAGAACGAATTGACCGGCAGCTATGTATTGTATTGTATGTCTTTATTTATATAGCGCCATTAATGTACATAGCGCTTCACAGCAGTAATACACGTGGTAATCAAATAAATAACAGATAATATAAATAACAGATCATGGGAATAAGTGCTTTAGACATAAAAGTAACATTAAGGAAGAGGAGTCCCTGCCCCGAGGAGCTTACAGTCTAATTGGTAGGTAGGGAGAACGTACAGAGACAGTAGGAGGGAGTTCTGGTAAGTGCGTCTGCAGGGGGCCAAGCTTTATGTATCATGTGTTCAGAATATCCACAGTGCTATTCATATAATTCTTTAAGCAAGTGTGTCTTAATTTGGGTCTTAAAGGTAGATAGAGAGGTGCTAGTCGGGTACTGAGGGGAAGGGCATTCCAGAGGTGTGGGGCAGTCAGTGAAAAAGGTTTAAGGCGGGAGAGGGCTTTAGATACAAATGGGGTAGAAAGAAGACATCCTTATAAGAACGCAAGAGTCTGGATGGTGCATAAAGAGAAATTAGGGCTGAGATGTAAGGAGGGGCAGAAGAGTGTAAAGCTTTTAAAGTGAGGAGAAGAATGGAGTGTGAGATGCGGGATTTGATCGGAAGCCAGGAGAGGGATTTCATGAGGGGAGATGCTGAGACAGATCTAGAAAAGAGTAGAGTGATTCTGGCAGCAGCGTTTAGGATAGATTGTAGTGGAGACAGGTGATAGGCAGGAAGGCCAGACAGCAGGAGGTTACAGTAATCAAGACGGGAGAGAATGAGGGCCTGAGTCAGAGTTTTAGCATTCGAGCAACAGAGGAAAGGGCGTATCTTAGTTATATTGCGGAGGAAAAAGCGACAGGTTTTAGAAATGTTTTGAATATGAGGGGCGAATGTGAGATAGGAGTCGAGTGTGACCCCTAGGCAGCGTGCTTGGGCTACTGGGTGAATGATCGTAGTTCCAATAGTAATGTGGAAGGAGGTAGTAGGGCCAGGTTTGGGAGGAAGTATGAGGAGCTCTGTTTTAGCCATGTTGAGTTTAAGGCGGCGGAGGGCCATCCAGGATGATATAGCAGAGAGACATTTAGAAACTTTGGTTTGTACAGCAGGTGTAAGGTCGGGTGTTGAAAAGTATATTTGTGTGTCGTCAGCATAGAAATAATTAAACCAAAAAGATGTTATTAGGTCACCTAGAGAGAGTGTATACAGAGAAAAGAGAAGAGGTCCCAGGACAGAGCCCTGGGGTACCCCCACAGAGAGATCAATAGAGGAGGAGGAGGTGTTAGCAGAAGAGACACTGAAAGTATGATGGGAGAGGTAGGATGAGATCCAAGATAGAGCTTTGTTCTGAATACTAAGAGTATGGAGAATGTGAAGGAGAAGAGGGTGGTCCACGGTGTCAAATGCTGCAGAGAGGTCGAGTAATATGAGCAGAGTGTAATGACCTCTGTCTTTGGCAGCATGGAGGTCGTCAGTTATTTTAGTGAGGGCTGTTTCCGTGGAGTGAGCAGTGCGGAAGCCAGACTGTAGAGGGTCTAGGAGAGAATAGGTGTTAAGAAAATGGAGCAAGCGAGAGAATACAAGACGTTCAAGGAGTTTAGAGGCAAAAGGCAGGAGGGAGACAGGTCGATAGTTAGAAAGACAGGTAGGGTCAAGCTTGCTGTTTTTGAGTAATGGTATGACTGTTGCATGTTTGAAGGAGGATGGAAAGGTTCCAGAGCAGAGGGAGGAGTTGAAAATGTGTGTGAGCATATGGATTATAGTAGGAGCAAGAGGTTTTAGGAGATGGAGGGAATGGGGTCAAGAGGGCAAGTGGTAGAGGGAGAAGAGGCGATCAACAGCGACACATCCTCCTCTGAGACAGTGGAAAAAGAGTCAAGAAAGGCAGGAGGAGAGTTAGGAAGAGGTGTAGGATGGGAGGAAGAAACAGAGGGGATGTTCTGATGTATGGATTCCACCTTTTCCTTAAAATAGTCAGCAAAGTCCTGAGCGGAGATGGAGGAAGGAGAGGCAGCTGAGGGTGGTTTGAGTAGAGTATCAAAGACAGAGAACAGTCGGCGTGGGTTAGACTTGTGCATGTTGATTAGTGAAGAAAAGTAGGCTTGTTTAGCTTGCGAGAGGGCAGAGTTGAAACAGGATAGCATAAATTTGTAGTGAAGGAAGTCTGCGAGAGTATGAGATTTCCTCCAGAGGCGTTCAGAGGAACAAGTGGAGGAACGCAGCATGCGCGTGTGGGAATTTAACCAGGGTCTAGGGTTAGAAGGGCGAGTGCGGCAGAGAGAAAGCGGGGCATGTAGATCAAGAGAGGAGGACAAGGCAGAGTTGTAGTTCCTGACCAGGTTGTCAGGGTCCATAGCAGAGCTGAGAGAGGAGAGGGAGGAGTGTAAAGTGGACTCAAAGTCAGGTAAGTGAATAGAGTGCAGGTTTCTGCAAAACCGGGGGGTAGACGGAGGTGAAGAAGGGGAGAAGCGAGATAGAGAGAATGAGATGAGGTGATGGTCAGAAAGAGGAAAATGGGAAATGGAGATATCGGAGAGAGAGAAGTTTTTAGTGAAAACCAGGTCTAAGTAGTGGCCATCCTTGTGGGTGCTGGCTGCAGTCCACTGTTGAAGGCCAAAAGAAGAGGTTAGAGAAAGAAAGTGGGAAGCCCAAGGGAGAGAGGGGTCATCAATGTGGCAATTGAAGTCCCCAAGGAGAAGAACAGGGTAGTCTGAGGAGAGAAAGAAAGAGAGACAGGATTCAAAGTGAGAGAGAAAGGCAGAAGGGGGATAAGTAGAGGTAGGTGGGCGATAGATGACCGCCATGTGGACAGGGAGAGGAGAGAAGATCTGGACTGTGTGAACCTCAAAGGAGGGAAGAGCAAGAGAGGGGGGAATAGGAAGGGTTCGGTAACGGCAGAGAGAGGAGAGCAGGAGCCCCACGCCTCCACCCCTGCATCAGTGCGTGGAGTGTGGGAGAAGGAAAGGCCACCATAGGAGAGGGCAGCATCCAGAACAGTGTCAGACTGAGTGAGCCAGGTCTCAGTTATAGCAAATAGGAGCAGAGAGAGAAAAAAGTCATGCACAGAGAGGAACTTGTTAGAAAAGGAGCGAGCATTCCAAAGGACACAGGAGAAAGGGAGAGAGGAGGGAGGGTGGCAGGGGATGGGTATGAGGTTGGAGGGGTTGACACCAGAAGGAGTAGAGGTTGCATTTGGCAGGCGAGGACGAGCGCATGTATGAATAAGGCAGGGACCAGGATTGGGAGAGATATCCCCAGAAGCAAGGAGGAGAAGCATGGATAGAAAGAGGATGTGTGAGGATGATTTGTAGGGGTGTTTTTTAGTGCAGGGGATATAGCCGTGTGGTGTCAGAGGATGCAGGTAAGAAAGGAGTTCATGTTAACTGAGAAGTGGGGAAGAAAGGAGAGATGGAGATATATGAATAGAGTTAGAAACATAAGGAGACTGGTGGAAGGAAGTGCATAATTTGAAAATAAGTGAGGTTACAGCAAATATAAAAAATAAAGGCGGCATCACAGCAATAGTTCATTGTTGAGATGTGCAGTCTGGGATAGATGATATCCTCCTTTCCAAAGTAGATGCAGTTCTCTAGGTAATTAGAGATTGCCCACATAAAACTATTGAAGTAAAAAATTAATTTAAAAAAAAAGACTGAACTGCAGCTTTAATGTTCTCTTATAATTGGTGTCATGCTGTTATTTTATGAGGGCTAGATTTATGTGTAACACCTCTTTGCCCGGCTCCTAAGGAGTGTTACTGTGAGATGTATGTATGTATGTCTTTATTTGTATAGCGCCATAAAATGTACATAGCGCTTCACAGTAGTAATACATGTCATATAAATAACAAATATAAATAACAGATCATGGGAAAAAGTGCTTCAGACATACTGTAAAAGTAACATTAAGGAAGGAGTCCCTGCTCCGAGGAGCTTACAATCTAATTGGTAGGTAGGGAGAACGTACAGAGACAGTAGGAGGGAATACTAGTAAGTGCGTCTGCAGGGGGCCAAGCTTTGTGTCATGTGTCCATGATTATCCAGTGCTACTCATATGCTTCTTTAAGCAGATGTGTCTTAAGGTGGGTCTTAAAGGTGGATAGCGAGGGGGCTAGTCGGGTATTGAGGGGAAGGGCATTCCAGAGGTGTGGGGCAGAAAGTGAGAAAGGTTTAAGGCGGGAGAGAGCTTTAGGTACAAAGGGGGTAGTAAGAAGACTTCCTTGAGAAGAACGCAAGAGTCGTGATGGTGCATAGCGAGAAATTAGGGCTGAGATGTAATGAGGGGCAGAAGAATGTAAAGCTTTAAAAGTGAGCAGTAGAATTGAGTGTGAGATACGCGATTTAATCGGAAGCCAGGAGAGGGATTTCAGCAGGGGAGACGCTGAGACAGATTTAGGAAAGAGTAGAGTGATTCTGGCAGCAGTGTTTAGGATAGATTGTAGGGGAGACAGGTGAGAGGTAGGAAGGCCGGACAGCAGGAGGTTGCAGTAATCGAGACGTGATAGAATGAGGGCCTGAGTCAGAGTTTTGGCAGTTGAGTAACAGAGGAAAGGGCGTATCTTTGTGATATTGCGGAGGAAAAAGCGACAAGTTTTAGAAACGTTTTGAATATGAGAGGAGAATGAGAGAGAGGAATCAAGTGTGACCCCTAGGCAGCGTGCTTGGGCTACTGGGTGAATGATCGTATTTCCAATAGCAATGTGGAAGGATGTAGTAGGGCCAGGTTTGGGAGGTAGTATAAGGAGCTCTGTTTTTGCCATGTTAAGTTTCAGTCGGCGGATGGCCATCCAGGATGATATTCCAGAGAGGCATTCAGAAACTTTGGTCTGTATAGCAGGTGTAAGGTCAGGGGTTGAAAGGTAAATTTGTGTGTCGTCAGCATAGAGGTGATATTTAAACCCAAAAGATGTGATTAGGTCACCTAGAGAGAGTGTGTAGAGAGAAAAGAGAAGGGGTCCCAGGACAGAGCCCTGGGGTACCCCCACAGAGAGATCAATAGAGGAGGAGGAGGTGTTACACTGGCGACACACTTTATTCGAGCTCGGCTAGTCCCACGAATTCGGGTATACCCGGGTGTATTGAGGTTTTCTGCCCGAGTGCATTGAGTTATTTTCCGGCAGGGATTGAAGCATTTTATTCCCGCTGGCTGCAATACTGCACAGTACATATATATATACTGCATTACAATTCATGAATTTATGCCATCTGGTAGACACGCGATGCATTGCAGCCTATTAAATCCTAATCATTATCATTTAACAGATCAGCCGCCCATCAGCCAGGCATGAACCCAGGCTGGGAAGGCAAATGCAACGGGGCTTGTCAGAGGTGAGGAGCGGCGCATTCCAGGTATCTGCCAGGTACATACCGGGTATTTGCTCGAATAAAGTGTGTCGGTGCAGTAGCAAAAGAGACACTGAAGGTACGATGGGAGAGGTAAGAGGATATCCAGGATAAACCTTTGTTCCGAATACCAAGAGTATGGAGAATGTGAAGGAGAAGATGGTGGTCCACGGTGTTGAATGCTGCAGAGAGGTCGAGTAATATGAGCAGAGTGTAATGACCTCTGTCTTTGGCAGCGTGGAGGTCGTCAGTTATTTTAGTGAGGGCTGTTTCAGTAGAGTGAGCAGTGCGGAAGCCAGATTGTAGAAGGTCTAGTACAGAATAGGTGTTGAGAAAGTGTAGCAATCGAGAGAATACAAGACGTTCAAGGAGTTTGGAGGCAAAAGGCAGGAGGGAGACAGGTCGATAGTTAGATGGACAGGTAGGGTCAAGCTTGCTGTTTTTGAGTAATGGTATAACGGTTGCATGCTTGAAGGATGAAGGAAAGGTACCAGAGTAGAGGGAAGAGTTAAAGATCTGTGTGAGCATAGGGATTATAGAAGGAGCAAGAGGTTTTAGGAGATGGGAGGGAATGGGATCAAGAGGGCAAGTGGTAGAGGGAGAAGAGGAGATCAGCAGTGATACATCCTCCTCCGAGATAGCAGAAAAAGAGTCAAGAAAGACAGGAGGAGAGTTGGGAAGCATTGTGGGATGGGAGGAGGCAACAGATGGGATGTTCTGCCGAATGGAATCCACCTTTTTCTTAAAAAAGTCAGCAAAGTCCTGAGGTGAGATGGAGGAAGAAGAGGAGGCAGCTGAGGGTGGTCTGAGTAGAGAATCAAAGACAGAAAAGAGACGGCGTGTGTTAGACTTGTGTGTGTTGATTAGTGATGAAAAGTAGGTTTGTTTAGCCTGAAAGAGGGCAGAGTTGAAACAGGATAGCATAAATTTGTAGTGAATGTAGTGTAGATGTGGTGCCACAGACTCTCTTTACCTTCTCAGGCTGGCTGGTAGTGTAAGCTCTCGAGGTGGTAATAAAGGATGCCAGGAACTTTAATACAAACAGGACAGGCTTTATTGACAGGACAGGTTTTTACTCTTACTTTTTATTCCCTGGAGTCCATACTGTGAGGATTCGGGGGTCATGGCAGTCGCAACATGAACCCCCCTTACCTTCTACGGCCCCCGCTGCCATGAGACTTCCTCGCCGTCAGTCCCTCCCGGTCCCCATGGTTTTGGGGCTTCCCCGTCGTCCCTGATGGGCTACTGCTTCCCCGCAGGCAGCCCGCACTCAGGCGGCTGCCGTTTGTCCTGGGCGTGCGCTCTCTGACCTTACAGATAGCGCACCAGGGAAACTTAATTTATTCACTGCTCCAGCAGTGAAACCACGCCCCCAACACTCCCGCAGGCTACTACCCAGGCACACAGGTGAGCAGCTTTGGCACTATCAAAGTAACCAATCCAGGACAGCTCCTCATGTTCCTCCAGGCCTGTCTCCGCTTCCTATTGGTCAGCCGCACTATATAATGCCTGTCCTACCTCTTTTACATTGCTCGACATAGTCTCCACTTGTGGATGTCTACTCCGGTTTCCTCTTCTCTCTGCTACTCAGGTTACGACGCGGCTTGGCGGACTATTCTCTCTGGCTCGCGACACCGGCTCCCTCCTGATGATGCTGTCTCTCACGCCCATCGATCACCGTGAGCATCTCGACTATCCGGACCTCTCCCTGACCTTGGCAAACGGCAACTACCACGTCTCTTCTATACCACGTCTCCATCCCTATTACTGGGCAAAATGACGGGTTGACTTCTTCTATAATAGGGGCGGGGCTTACATGGCAGTTGGCTAAATTGCAACAATACCTTAAAAGTCATAACCTTGCAACAACTCGCCAGACATTAACCCCTGGCATACCTTTAGTAACCCAGAGGGGAGTTGCATATGTATTTCTAAAAAAATCCCCATTTCATCCAGTTAATGATGGACATTTAATTAACTTTCTACAGCCCTGATATCCATTTTATACATGTCACCAGGTTGCATATGTCTATATGAATCCCAATGTCTAGGTTCATACATATCCCTTTGTTTAAGTATTGTACAGATTGATGCTGGTTTAGTTAAACTTTTTATTGCTGTAATCAAGCACTCTGGTTGCATTTTAGTTTATTCACAAGGTTACACTCGTTAACACTGGATTTATGATAGGAGCCTCCAAATCTCCAGTGTCCATTGAGTTCTAGTTTTAATTATCGTAATTACTGTATTTGTGCATCCGAGCAAAGGTGTCACTTACCCATTAGGAAAATTACAGGAGAAGTGTCTATCAAGAGACATGGATGGTTACCATGATGAAGGAATTGCTACTTAAACATGTGTATGATACATACATCAGATACTAACCCCTGAAGAAGAGGGATATTCACAAAATGCGTAGGGTGTACCGCAAGCAAACTTGTGTGAGAGGAGAGGACGACAGAGCTATGATGCCAGCATCTTGCGACTCCCAAGACCGATAGAGGGGTTTCCCTAATAAAATTCACATAATAACATAATAGAAAAACAAAACCAGAACTATGGACTTTAGGCAAATCCTAAATCCCAATCCCAATCTGATTGGTTGTTGTAGACCATGTGACTTCCTTTGGATGACACATCCTTTCTCCCAAAAACTCTGTCACATGGTCTACAACAACCAATCAGATTGGGGATATAGTTCCTACATATATAACAAATTGGCCATTCATAGCTCAAAGAATAGACTTTTGGAAAATTTGCAACAAATATTTGTATATTTTGGAGGTTAGTGGCTTCTCCCACCCAAGGTTTAAAGCTTGCCCTCCCCACTTTCCAAGTTAGCAGGTTTTCTTTTCATGCAGCTGGTTGCGACAGGTTCAATGCCAGGACCATCCTTCCTCTAATTATTGAGGTAAATAAGGATTTTAATCAGTTAGTGTTAGGACCTGCGCACTGGTCATGCCTTGAAAGTGGCTCGCAGGCTTATATGCTTTGGCCAAAGGGCCTAAATTACCCTTTTTCAAGACATATTGTCAGGCATCCACTCATAGCTTTTCTCGTAGCCTTGCAGGGTGCTGTTATTCTCACTAATTCCCTCTTTGCAATCAACAGCAGCTGTGCGGGCTATCACTGCAACCTAGCCTTGTACTCAGTCATTGGAGCAGTGCCCTCACACCCTCCTCCTGGGATTGGCCTGCTGGCCTTTAAATACTGCATTCCCACAATCCCTCTCTGCCGAGCATAATACTTCTTGGATGTCCTGTGTTTTGCCCCAAGCTTCCAGGCTTGTTATCTCTCGTTACTAATCTCTGTTGATTATTTTTCCAGTTTGTTGTTCTCGTTCCTGTTTCCACGTAGCCTGCAGCTACTTCGCTGAGGCCTGTGATCCTGGTTCCCGGAGGCCTGTGTCGCCTGCCTGGACTTAGCAACCTGCTGCATACACCTCTTGCTAAGGTTGCTGTTTTGACCCCGTGGCCTGCTGCTCTTTCTCCATTTGTAGAGGCTTTCCGCACTGATGCACCCAAGAGACCTGCTGTGTGCTATCTCCCTGGGGCCCGCAACCTGCTGCTTCTACCCTTAGCAGAGGTGGCTATTTGGACCCTGTGGCCTGCTGCTCTTTCTCCCTTCGCAGAGGCCAGCTTGAACTCTTGCGCTGAAGCCCTGGTTTACCAGTGCTGCATGGCGGTGTGCCCACTCCGGTCTGTCTTCCCTCTCCTAGACCGGCGCCATGGGCCATGGACGCCACTCACGCAAACCCCATTCCCGACCTGCAGCGATTACGCTGAAGCAGGAGGACTGCTTGATTTCCTGTTGCCGACTCACTGCTTGGACTACGACTACCCGGACATCTCCTATACTGACTCTGGCTCGTCCAACGACTACGCTGTTCTCTTCAGTCCTGAACCTGGCCTGTCTGACTATGAACTTCGCACTCCGGACCAGTCTGCGCGGTCTAAGGTCGGTGCTTTCATAACCCAGCCTCAGCCACGCGGTCCGGCCCCGGTTTGTGGCGAGCACAAACGTAACACATATATAGGTGTTTTTGTAACATTGGATGTTGCTCTGGAGTTCTTGGATTCTTGTTTTATCCCAAGTTACAGGCCCAGGTATGGTGCATTGTATGCCAGTGTCGCCGCCATTTTTAAAATGTCCACGTCGCGTGACGTGTGACATGTAAATAATGGAGATACCGGCACCCCATATCTGGGCCTGTATCTCGGGATGCAGGGGTCCCCGAGGCTGAAATCAATGCGGTTCAGCTCAGGAGACCCCTGCTTCTGCACGATATTAATAAAAGTTATATTAAAGCAGCCTCATTACCATAGCGGACAGCCGCTATGGTAATGAATAATTTTTTATTGCTATGTGTGTTTTGATACTAATGTAGATGAGCAGGGGGTCTCCTGAGCTGAACCACATTGGTTTCAGCCTCGGGTACCCAATACTTCATGAGATACAGGCCCCGTTATGGGCTGCCGGTATCCCCCTGCAGGATATAAATCCCCCGGGCACGTGACGCGGGAGCTTTAAAAGCACAGGGGATACCGACACCCCATAATGTGTCCTGTATCTCATGAAGTAGGGGGTCCCGAGACTGAAACCAATGCGGTTCAGCTCAGGAGACCCCCTGCACATGCACTCTATTATTAAAATGTATATTGATACTTCACAATCACCTGTAAGAGCCATGCATGGAGACGCACCGTCTCTATGCCGCTCTTACAGGCGGCTTTTTTTCTATCAGCTATCACGCTTTACAAGTTTAAGCACGATAGCAAGGGGGAAAAAAAACAGCTTGCGCGATCTGGCATATTTTTGCCCGCACGGACCAAAATGTGAATCAATTGTTAGTGAATCCCGTGTTTGGCTTCACATTGTAACAGGCGAGTAAAAAATTCCAAATCTGCCACAAAAGCTCACTGCTTAGTGCATATACCCCTATATGTGTAATTGCATTTTTTTAAATGTATTTTATTGCTTGGGGTTTCAATGTACAGTATAGTGTGTTTCTATTGACCATTAGCCCTCTTGGTTATGTTTGCCTACTAGAGCTTATGGTCAGTATTGTAGAGAGGTGTTAGGTTTTTTGGGGGAGGTTCCACTGGGAGGGTGGTTAGGCTACCCAAGAGTAATAAGGGGGTCAGTTAACCTCTAGTTTATCATAGCGGTTGTACCTCTATGATGTACAATAGGTGGTAAGGTAGTTAGGGTATTTGTATTAGCTCCTTGGCTACCTTAGTTACCATGAAAACATGCATACTGCCTGCCCTCATGACCACCATGGCTTCCGCGGGGTGAATACATTTATATTTTTGTAAAGGCAGAAGCCAGGTATTTATCGCATTGCTATTAATAACTGTTTTGTTATATTTATTTTTGGTGTGGTGCATTCTGTTCCTTTGATGCTTTTTTTCAGTTGTATGAAATATGCAACAAAGACAGTATAAAGTGTTTGGATATTGTGGTCACCAGGTGTCCAAGATTCCATGTAGTCCACACAAATCTAGAATAACAAATGGTATCTAGAAAACGTTTACATTTAATTTAAGACTACATTTAGAATGTAGCAAAATCTGAGATGAAGAATACAAAAAGAAGGTCCATGCAGGTAATGGAGTTAATACTTATTAGTATACATTGATCGTCGAACAAATGTAAATCCTTGGTAGATTACAGTACTTCATTGTTTGTTAAACTGCAACTCCTGGTTGATTTCCTATGTCAGCACCTCCTCAAATTTTCTATAAAAATAAGTATCACCTCTCAAAGGAATGTGCAGGACAACGAAACATCCAATTCTCCTCTACCATTATGCAGACTCCGGTTTGGTGTACCTAAGCTTATATAAAGTCCCTGCTTTACAGGAAAATGTTGTTTTGAACGTTTACATGATTATATATAGCCTGCAAAATAGCTTCCCTGCAATGTATTTATATACAAATTACAATTAGTACGATTCTGACTGCCTGGTGAAAATCTCTGCTATTGCAGAAAGGATTAAACTGTGCACAGTGTTGCAATTTCCTAATTAACATGCAAGAATAGTGATACTTACTGATTGAATCTAAGTAAAGTTCATATGGTTTATGATTATTTCGTGTCATTACCATCTACCTTGCTTTTCAAAGCTGTTCCAGAGAATAAAGTACAGCATATGGTTTATTATTCTGTTATCAAAATGATGGTGTGGTTTGCTCACTGCAGTACATGGTATTTCATTTAGCTGTAGTTTAATATTTACCATAATTGATTACATTTTCACCTGGAGGCCTATTCATCCGCCATAAAAAGTGTACTTGGTTGGTACCTCAGGTGGAGCCACGATGTATTATTTGGCCATTTTATTCATTTGATTTTACTGAGCGGTTGAAAGATCGAAAGAGTTTGCAGGAAGCAGATACTTTTCCTCCAATCCATCCTCTCTTTAGGGAATTGAACTTTAAAGCAGCTGACATTTTTAATTTTTTTAGTAATTGTTTTCCCCTTCAATATGTGCATCAATACAAGCCACACAATGGTAAGTATTTAGATAAGTTACCGATCAATCCATTCTCCTGTGATCGATCAGTGAAGAGGGGGTTCACTAAATGACTGCAGAGAAGTATTTACTCAGTATCTATGACTTTGTACTGTAAATGGTTTCTATAGAAACAAATACGGCTTGTTATATTATAACACATTAAAAATGTCATTCAGAGTTGTTATCTCATAGTACAGAACTGATTTATTAAAACATTATAGGCTAAATTCTGGGCATTATTGAAATCACTGCTCTCTGATTGGATAATGCCCAGAATTTTAACCAATCAGTAATGGCCTGGAACTTTTGGCAGCTTGCCAAGTTTTTCAGCCAATCAGCTTTCAGTTCTCATTCACAAAGCGTGAAATGTGCTCTTAGGCCTTGCCCCCGCTGCATGCTGCAGCGTCCGCTGTGGCGGACGCTGCGCTCACCAGAGCCCTCCCCGCAATGGCACCGGGCCCGCTGCAAGGGGGAGCCGCAGCGCTCGCGCGAGAGCTACTCCTGCTCTCAATAGAATTGAGAGCAGGAACTCGCGTCGAGCGGCTAGGCACGCCCCCCGGCGGTTCAGCCAATGAGGGCGAACCTGCCGGGTGATGTCATGGCCGCGCCCCCGTCACTCCTCCGGCATGCCCCCCCCGGTCTCTGCTCCTGCAGTGAGCTGCAGACCGGGGAATCGCCGGAACTCGCAGCCGAAAGCGCGGGCGCGCATTAGAGCGCCGTGACCGGGGCCTTAGCCTTAGACAGGAGAGGTGATTGGACAAAAGGCAGCAGTAAGGCACTGACTCCCCCTCCCTGCCTACAGAAATCTCTGCACAGGAGTGTGAGGTGAAAGTTTTGTGTGTCTGTATGTGTGTTTTGTGGGTGTGAAGGGGACAGCAGAGTGTTTTATTAGTGTGTGTATCTTTTTGTTGTGTGTGTTTTGTGGGTGTCGAGGGGGCAGCAGACTCTTGTTGGTGCGTGTCTGCTGTGTGTGTTTTGTTGGTGTAGAGGGGGAGCTGCAGTGTGTGTTTTGTGGGTGGAGGAGGGGTGCAGAGTGTTTTGTTGGTGTGCGTGTGTCTGTGGTGTGTGGGTTTACAGGGGGCTGCATTGGGTGTAGAGTGGGGGCTGCTGGTTTGTGTTTGTGGATGTAGAGGTGGCAGAGTGTTTTGTTGATTTGTGTGTGTCTCTGCAGTGTGTGTTTTGTAGGTGCAGAGGGGGGGCTACAGTGTGTGTTTTTTGGGTGTAGAGGGGGGGCTGCAGTTTGTGTGTCTTCAGTGTGTGTTTTGTGGGTGGCGGAGGGGTGCAGAGTGTTTTGTGTGTGTGTGTGTGTGTGTGTGTCTGCAGTGTGTGGGTTTACATGGGGGCTTCAGTGGGTGTAGAGGGGGGCTGCTGGTGTGTGTTTTATGGATGTAGAGGGGGCAGCAGTCTGTTTTGTTGGTGTGTGTGTGTCTGCAGTGTGTTTTGTGGGTGTCGAGGGGGCTGCAGTGTGTGTTTTTCAGTGGGTGTAGATGGTGGAGGAGGGCTGCAGAGGAGTGTGTTTCGGTGTGTGTGTGTGTGTGTGTGTGTGTGTGTGTGCATTGTGTTTCTGTGTTTGTGAGTGTAGAGGAGGGCCTGCTGTGTGTTTTGTGAGTGTAGAGGGTGGAGGAGTACTGCAGTGTGTTTTGTGGGTGTAGAGGAGGGGGGCTGCACAGTGTGTGTGTGTGTGTGTGTGTGTGTGTGTGTGTGTGTGTGTGTGTGTGTGTGTGTGTGTGTGTGTGTGTGTGTGTGTGTGTGTGTGTGTGTGTGTGTGTGTGTGTGTGTGTGTGTGTGTGTGTGTGAAGAGAGGGCTGTGTGTATGTACAATTTCCTTTTAATAAACTTGCAGTAAAAGCATAATAATGTAGCCTATAATAGAAATAATCCAATCAGAACAGGGCATTACTGCCCAATAATGGCCAGTAATGCCCTGTTCTTCGGGATTATTACTTAAATAACACACATGTACTGTAGGATATTGCTTGGTCTGCAGCTTTAAGGATTCTGTTAACTTTCATGTAGGTACTCTTTTAGACCCATGTAAGAGAACATGTGCAAAGGTACGCAATGGAGACTGTTTTAAGGTGAAATTAAAATAAGGCTTTATTGCGCCTGTCGCTTTAAACACAGCGAACATGTGAAAATCTTTGGAGTATATATATATACTTATAGTCCAGCTCTCTTTAACTGCGATTCACCAGCCCAAATTATATATATATATATATATATATATATATATATATATATATATATATATATATACAGTATATATATCATAGATAACAGTCTTATAAGAAAAGTCTTATCTGTCTCTTGTAGTTGAGGGGATGGCTTCTCTGTTCTCCTGGTGTCCACACCCTTGTGCGAAAAGGCAATGTCAGGATCCAGGTTTAGAAGTGTTGTCCCCTGTGCCTTGCTGGCAGCGTGCAGATCTATGCAGCTCAAGACAGTGCAGTCTTTCCTTGGTTCAGCCCCACGTCACGTGTGAGACTAAGGAATTCCCTGCTCTTTCTGCTTCCTGGGTCAGCTCAGCTCACATGTGAGCTCAGGAAGAATCTCCCTTCGTGTCTCAGAGGCAGGCTTTTCTGATACCTAGAATCAGCCAGGTGGTGTTGGTTAATTGTCTACCAGCAGATAACCACCACACAGCTGGATTAGAGGCACATTTTTGAACAGGGATATGTCCCCTGTTACATAACTCCCTTGTTTGTGGGAAGCTCGGGCTTGCCACAGCCAAAGCCCATCCTTCCACTTTCATTCGAGATCTTTCTGTGACTTAAATGAGAGTGGATGGAGGAAGAGAGCCCTCAGTTCTGCTGGGATTGGAGCCCTTTCTCCAGTTTGTGTCTCCTCCCAAAGGTGCTGGAGCTCAGTACTCCTCAGACGCTCGAGGAGGACTTTTCCCAAGTATCGTCTTCTTTCTGTGTGCGTGGTCATGAGATTTCCCTTGCATCGGGTGCTCCTCTTTTTGTAGATAAACGGTGTGGTGACAGTTGTAGAGCAGTTAGGACAACACTAGCCCTTTGAGTTTTCCGCCCTTGAAGTTGTCTTGCTGCACTTCCTCCACTCAATGGAGTTGCAAGTTCAGCTTCTTTGGGATTGAGTTGCACTGCCACCTCCCTTTCCAGAGAACGTCCTATCTTCTCAGCTTCACCAGCTAAGGATTTTTCTGGCTTTGAATCGGAACGTATACCTATTTGTGTTGTCTGTTTGGCCACTGAAGGTTTAGTTAGTGCTTGCTTAGGTGGTTTAGACTTTGCAACCTTGGTTTTTAGGTGAGCGGTGTTCCCAGCTCTCACTGTACCCTTTTTCCTTTGGGTTTTTGTGGCTGTGGGATACTGACGCTTGGTCAGGGTGAATACTTGTCCTTGTAGTACTGTAATCTCATCCGAGAGAGATCCCTGTTTTTTGAGTGTGTCTTGCAAGTCTCTTCTCAAGGAATTTATCTGCACACTTTGCTTTCTCTGAGTTTGTATCAGTGTCTCCTTCACATTCTGGAACTCTGTAATTTTTGATGTCAAGGTTGCCGCTGCATCTGTTTTCTCCTTGGTGTACTTGGCCTTCTCCCGCTCCCTCTCATACAGAGTCACCTGGTATCAAAGCTCCGCCTGCAACGATGCTCTGGGGACATGCAGCGTGGCCTCTAGCTCCTCATACTGCTCTGTGGGGACACACTGGGTATTCAGACGTTCCTGCAGTGCTTGTCCCTCTTTAGCAGCCTGCAGATTTTCTTCCTGTAGAGTTCGCTGCTTCTCCTCGGTATTCTGGAGGTGTGTATGCAGACCTTGTAGTTGGTTCTGCAGTCGGTGCTCTGCTTCAATCTTTTCACCTTCCAGAAGTTTCTTTATTTTTTTCAACTCGTGGAGCTTTTCATTCTTTCCATTGACGTGGTCTGTCAACTCAGAATTTTCTTTTTTTAGTCTTAAATTTTCTGTTTTTTCAGTCGTTTTTCGCACCTCTGCTTGGAGACTGACTGTCTCCTGTCGTGAGATTTCCGTCTCTAGGTTGAGGTCTGAAGCTCCTTCTGAGAGACTTTGAGATCTATATTAAGATTGACAATAGTTTTTTTAGAATTGTACAGCTCCTCCGCGAGACTGTGAAGTTCCTTTTTGGAGACTTCCAGTTTTGTGCGGCAGCTGCCGATCTCGTGGTGTGAGGCATCCAGTGCTGTGCGGAGTGTCTGAACCTCCTTCTGGGATACGTCCACCTCTGTCTGGACACTGTTGACCTTTTGTTGTGAGGCATTCAGTTCTAGGCGAAGACTGCGAACCTCTTGCTGAAAGACTATAATCTCCTTCAGTGCCTCCTCATACTTCTGCTAAAGCATAGCCATTATTTTTATCGGATTGGCTCTGCTTTTCCACCATGATGGCATAAGTAGCATTTGCAGTATCTAGCTCCGTCTTGAGATCGTCCAATTCTGTCCTTACCAAAGAGTAAATTGTGAGCACATTCTTCTATAGCTCCACGTTATTTTTCTGTCTTTTTGTTTTTGACGACTCCGTCCCATCAGGGATACTGGGGTCTTCATCTTTATTTGAAACTTCAGCAGCTTCACTGTATCCGCCATGTTTTCCTTGCAGTTGTATTAGGTGGCGTAAATATTCAGCTTTCTGCTGTTCCCGCTCTTCCTCCTGCCGATCACATTCGTCATCATAGAGAGCAGTCTTTTCGGTTCGAACCGAGTTCAGGCACCCCCACCATTGTTGGGGTTTGTGGGTGTGATTCGGTTCGGGTTCCCCGTAAGAGATGTCTTCCTCCTTATTGGACTGGAAGGGCCACTCTTCCATGGGGTAGGGTTCATTACAGGAACGCCACATCTTGTCCTCCATTTTGTCCTCCAGGTGTATTTTTCTTCCCGACCTTAGGAGGCGCTATTGCAACTGTTATCACTATATTTGCTAGAACCATAAATTGTGGTAGTCCTACAGGTGGGCATATTTTGCTTGTAGAGGTCGCACCTCTCACAGGCATCTCTGTAGACTTTTTCTTCCCTTGGGTAAGTTTTACAATATTAGCAGTACTGTGCATGCATTCACTCTCATCGTCTGAATAAGGCCTGAAGGGACACTGCTCCGTGTGGTGGGGTTCTTTACACCAGGAACACATTTTATTCCCCATTTTGCAGAGTCTGTATTTGACTTTAGCTGGGCGGCCATTTTAAATTCCCAGAATCAGTACCTTGCGTCGGTCACTGTCTGTAAAAGTTTCCCTGCTTCAGCACAGTCTTGCATCAATTTTCACACTTTTCTGCATATACTCCATTCACAGCTTGTAGTACTATGTGGTGTGGCAGCCTTTACTTCCAGAATCAGTACCGCTCGTAGGCCACTGTCTGTATTCACTGCTTCAGTGCAATTTGTAAAAAATTTTTTTTAAAGAAAACAATAAACAAAGTCAAGCTCCTCTGGAGCGCTAACTCACTTCTTGAACCCTGACTATGGCTGGAAGGCAAAGACCCTTTTTCAACAACCATATTACACATTATTGTGATAGGCAAGTAAGGTTTACCTGCTTCAGCAGTCTCTCTCTCTCTGGGATTGGGGAAAAGAGTCCATCTGTGGTTTTGTGGCTTTCTTCAGTGCAGTGTAGATTTCCTGCCTGGATGTGTATCCCTTTAATTCTGGTCTATGCTGCATGTGATTCTTTGCTTTGTAGCTCAGGCTGTTTGCAGGAACAATATGCAGGAAAATAAGCACAACATTTTTCACAGGCTGTGCAGTTTTGCTGCCTGGATGTGTTTCTTTGGTTTTGTTGCACAGACTGTTTGCAGGAACTATGCAGGCAAAAGCACAAACATTTTCACAGGCAGTTTCCGGGGCCCCTTTGAACTTCAAGGGCCACCTCTCATCCCAACTTCTGACACCATAAGTAAGAGGACATGTGCAGAGGTATGCAATGGAGACTGTTTTAAGGTGAAATTAAAATAAGGTTTTATTGCCCCTGTCGCTTTAAACACAGCAAACATGTGAAAATGAGCAAACAAAATCTGCTCCACTTTGGAGTATATGTATATACACTTATAGTCCAGCTCTCTTTAACTGCGTGGTTAGCCCAGCGATACACCAGCCCAAATCATAGAGACATTATATATATTTTCACACTTTTCTGCATATACTCCATTCACAGCTTGTAGTCCTATGTGGTGTGGCAGCCTTTACTTCCAGAATCAGTACCGCTCGTAGGTCACTGTCTGTATTCACTGCTTCAGTGCAATTTTTAAAAATTTTTTTTTAAAGAAAACAATAAACAAAGACAAGCTCCTCTAGAGCGCTAACTCACTTCTTGAACCCTGACTACGGCTGGAAGGCAAAGACCCTTTTTCAACAACCATATTACACATTATTGTGATAGGCAAGTAAGGTTTACCTGCTTCAGCAGTTCTCTCTCCTCTTGGGATTGGGGAAAAGGTCCATTTGTAGTTTTGTGGCTTTCTTCAGTGCAGTGTAGATTTCCTGCCTGGATGTGTATCCCTCACAGTTGTGTACCACGCAGTTAAAGAGAGCTGGACTATAAGTGTATATACATATACTCCAAAGTGGAGCAGATTTTCTTTGCTGATTTTCACATGTTTGCTGTGTTTAAAACGACAGGGGCAATAAAACCTTATTTTAATTTCACCTTAAAACAGTCTCCATTGCATACCTCTGCACATGTCCTCTTACTTAAGGTGTCAGAAGTTGGGATGAGAGATGGCCCTTGAAGTTCAAAGGGGCCCCGGAAACTGCCTGTGAAAATGTTTGTGCTTTTGCCTGCATAGTTCCTGCAAACAGTCTGTGCAACAAAACGAAAGAAACACATCCAGGCAGCAAAACTGCACTGCCTGTGAAAAATGTTGTGCTTATTTTCCTGCATATTGTTCCTGAAAACAGCCTGAGCAAATATATATACACATAGATAACAGTCTTATAAGAAAAGTCTTATCTGTCTCTTGTAGTTGTAGGGGAAGGCTTCTCTGTTCTCCTGGTGTCCACACCCTTGTGCGATAAGGCAATGTCAGGATCCAGGTTTAGAAGTATTGTCCCCTGTGTCTTGCTTCCTGGGTCAGCTCACATGTGAGCTCAGGAAGAATCTCCCTTCCTGTCTCAGAGGCAGACTTTTCTGATATCTGTAATCAGCCAGGTGGTGTTGGTTAATTGTCTACAGTGGTGAGTGCTGTAATGTACCCTGATGACACCCAAATGTACTTGGCACGCTGTACCGGAAGGGTTCGTCAGAACTAAATCCATCCCGATACCACCACTGTGGGGCCACAGGTGGCCCACTCCATCTGGACTGGTCCAAGAAACTGCTAGGCCCCAACCATCAGTCTCCAGTCGAAGTGTCCCTTCCAAGGGCACCCCTGTTCAGGACGGGTCAAGGCCCCTATTACATCTGCTTGTGCTGCGAGCACTAGTTCTGCCCCTGCCAACCCCATCTATGTTCTGTCCCATTACCCCAGTGTTAATGTGTCTCCTAGTCTATCCCACTGATCTAAGAGACTGGGATTTTGGGGGGGTTGGATGGTTGGTCTGATGAATCTGAAGGGAAGATGCCAGCTTAGAGTCACATACCTGTGGCTAAATCCCCTGGGTCTTTCTATCCCAGCATTCAGTGAAATGAAGGGTACAAAATGTTTGTACCCTGAAGAAAATTCACTTAGATGCACACCATAAGTTAAAATGAACTTGTCTTAATTATTACTTAAAACATATATTACCGAGAGTGTAGTAAACTGTGTTTAAAAAGAAATTAAATCACATAACACATGCAACAGAGTCCCCCTCATATATAACCACTCCTACTCAGTACATAGTGGTAGGGTGATGGGGATTAAATGGTGCAAACAGCAGAGGTGGAAAACCACCAAATCAGTGGTTAGCACAAATATTGTGATAATGGTATTGCCAGTGGAGAAATTAGTTGTAGATATTACCTCACTACATAGGTGACAACACCAATAGAGTACTTAGTATTTATTGTGATGTGATACAATAACAGGTTTCTCCAGGGGAGTGACTAATAGGCAAATAGATATCATTGAATGCCTAATAGCATTAGACATGCTGCATTATAGGTGAACTGAATGATGCAGCCAGAGATGTCACTTAAACTTAGGGAGCCTCAATGTTGTGTTTTGCCCGGCCAGGGAGCTGAACGGAAATTATTCAAATTTAGCAGAGCTGACCGGGCTATAATACTCATATACCGTCAGTCCCATGGGTACGAGTTCCCATATGTACCGGAACCCATCATGGACGAAATTTAGGCCAATAGAGACGAATGGTTAAAACAGGCAGTACTGGACCATCTGCGGTCTAAAATTACTCAACAAGTATTTATAGATGAGTCCCAAATCTGTACCATCATGAGGGAATGGGTAGTGGGATGGAGTGTCTATAGGAATTGGGTAGAACTCTGGCAGAGGCCTGGTCCTCCTAAAATACATTTTGTATGGACCAATACTTTTGATGGGGGGTTCTTAAGAAATCCGACCCCAAGTTTTATAAATAGGGACCCTATCATTCTTCACGTTGGAAGAATTGTTTATGTTATCATCACTGTAATCAGTGGATGATATTAAGTTCCTAATGTCTGTAATAATGTGACATTGGTTAATGTCATGCTATCTCACATGTGACCTTATGTTGTGTTGCAGGCTCCATGTTTATGGATTGTACTTACAATTGGTTCCCAGTGAGGACATGGGATTTTCACCTAGAGGAAAGTGTAACCATGGCTGGTCCTGGCTATATTTATGCCACCCACCCCCTCTGTCATGTAAGACCTGGTAGGTGCAGGCTGTGGCAGTCTATCCTGTGGGGTTTGCCCACCCCCCCTCATTCAGCCTCCTTGAGTGGCAGGAGTGGAGTTGGGACATGGTCTGCGAGTTACCCAATCCGGGTGCAGCCCAGGTACCCTCCCCTTCTTCACTAAGGCTGCGCTTATAGTGCGACGGCAACACAACGTCACCCGAAAACAAATGTATTGCCGCCATCGTGTGCGCTTATAGTAAGCGCGACTGGAAATGTGGAAATTTTAGATTTTTCAAAGGCTGTCGCCACATGTGACAGCCTCCAAACCAATCGATGACCTGGTCACCCGCGACGTCGCCACAAAGCGAATTACAACTTTTGCTAGTGGCGATGGGTGACGTCACCCATTGCGTCGCCGTTGAGCGCACTATAAGCGCGGCCTAAGGAGGAAGTACTCTAAATTATAGCTTGTTCTATTCTCTCCCTCAAAGGATAGAGACGTGCCCTTGAGCCCCTTAAGGGGGCTGATATTACCACCAGACTACTGAGAGGCCTGACGTCTAATAAAGGGCCAAAGAACCATCCAAAGTCCTGGGATCCTATGCTGAGAAATGTATTCGCTGTAATAACACCTGCAGTGGCTGTAATAACACCTGCAGTGGATGCAATAAAGGGATCCTGTTTCATATACCCCTGCCTGAGGCAACAGTCTATTGGGTAGGGGTAGGCTTGATGACTTTAACAGTGGGGACTGTCTCCAGCCACACTGGAGCCTGCTATGAATAGAGGCGCTAGCACCAGAGAAAAACACAGGCTGATGACATCCCAAAAGCCTGTCCTGTTTCCCCATACCAACGCGGACCCTCAGCATCTCCTGGAACCTAACAGGTATTAAGCACCACAACACCGGTAGCAAGGCCAGATCTCCATGGGGGGGAGGGAGAGCGGGAGAGGGGGGGGGGGGGGCGGAAGCAGCACTACAGATAATTGATAAAAATGCTCTTTTTCCCTTTATACATTTATTTTGTGTTACTGATGCTACCAGATGAAAGAAGAAATGAATAAGATGACATTGTCAATCTGTAACTGACTCATCTGTGAAAAGCAAGAATGATATGTTTGTAATTCTATCAGTAGTAGTACAAATGTGGCCCCCAGTTCAAGATTGCGTCAAGATATTCCAAGAATGTACCTATTTAAGTCTGCAAAATAAAAGGTTATTTATTTTTTCTATGCATGGCCAAACATTCCAGGAAGATATGGAACACTCTGACATGGGAGGCAGAAAATGTATGAGAATGACAGAGCCCGATAGCTTACAAATGAACATATTCCTATCATTCCTTATCACCCTGTGCTAGCCTGTCCAACACCAAAAGGTCACAGAGGGTCTCAGACACTGTCAGGCATTAAAAAGAAGGGTCAAAATGGTTTTTATTAACTTAAACAAAATTTGACAATCACATGTTCATGGGTACATATTTCCATCTTATAAACAGAAGCTATAATTGATAGAGTGTTTTTTTGGAAGTGTCTATTGTTCATTAATTTTTTAGTACTATTAACATTGCCAACATAATTCTCCGGTTATCTAATATTTTTTATGTAATTATAAAAATTCTAAAAAATGTAATAATCCTAATTGTGCAAGGTTTCTCAGAACCAGATTTATTTAATTTCAAAGTAAGAAAAGGAAAAATCTTGAGCACTCACAAACATTACCTTTTCTATCTCTACTACAGTAAATCTGTATTAGCTGCTGAGTGTATATATGTATATATAGTGAATAAATCATCTCATAAGAGAAATTATTACCAGCACAAGATAAAGCTTTATAGTATGTGACAAAGTAATTTATTTATACATCCCACTGAAATTTTGGTCCAAGAAAGGACCTTCATCAGGGTCACCATGATGATCCTATGCCACAATTAAGTACACAAGTATTGCCACCACAAGACAGGGGGGGGGGTGAGGAGAGGGGGAGAGGAGAGAGTGAACACTGCTGCTAAGCAACTCAACATAAGCAAAAGAGAAAATAAAAATAGAATGCCATTCTGTCTATACACGAGGTACATAAGAGGATATTAGAACATAATCAAACAGATTTGTGATGATAAAAAACAATACACTTGCATATTAATCATAATCATATATAAAAAAGCTAAATATATCTCATATATTTCAAATATCACTCATATCACAAATATAACAAACAGCATTATAGAAATAGCAGGTCAATCTATACGGCAGCGCTCAGAGATCATACATCACAATGTTGCATCCTTATTAAAATGAATTAATTGATTGAAGTAGGAAACAAAATAACACAATATGTATCAACTAACAAAACCACACAGTATAGCACCCTCATAGAGGATAACAGTATTCTCATTTATCACAATGGCACAATGGGGACCCAAGTGTCTGGTCCGGGAGGGATGTATATATAAATAAATTACTTTGTCACGTATTATAAAGCTTTATATTGTACTGGTAATCATTTATCTTCTGAGATGATTCACTGACTGTTCTAATTTGTTTACATGAACAGAATGGCCCTAAGGGCCCTACTGATTAGTGAGTGTGGCCATCTTTGTTTATATATGTAGCCTAGGCTGGTCCAGTCTGCCTCTCTGCCTCATGTCATGTAAGTCCTGATAGCTACAGGTTATGACAGGTTAATCCTAGGGCTTTTGACCCCCCTCCTGCTACTCTCTGAGTGATGGAGGAGGCAGTGACCTGGTGTTTGTATGCAGCCAATTGTGGTGTAGACACAAGACACTCCCTTTCCAGATCTCAGAGAGGAAGTACCCAAGATTTAGCAGTCCTGGTCTGGAGGAGGAAGATGCCAGTAGGGCTGTGAGCCTCTCCCATCGGGGACGAGCGTGCCCACCCCCATCCCTTGGGGCTGGAGAGAACATCTGATTGATAGAGGACCCTATACTACCAAGGTGATCCAGCACCATCCATACGCCTGAATCGTAGGAAACCCTGCAACGCTGTATCACCATCATATGCAGTGACTGCAAGAATAAAGCCCTGGTTCTTTTATATATCTGTCTGAGTGTCAGTACTTGGGCAGATGGAAAGTATGTTGTGGTGGGGGCTGAGCTCTAGAACCCTGGAGCCCACTACAATTGGAGGCGCTAGCATATGAAAGAATCTCAAGGATCACCAAAAGCCTGTCCTGGTCTCCATCACATCGCAGACCACTCAGATCTCCTGATCTTAACAGGTATGCCTCAGCACCACACTAGCATTATCTCCCAGAGGGTGGGGAAAAACAGTGATACTATAGATATATAGATATATATATATATACAGTGGTTGACAAATCCCCCAAAAATCTACTTGCCGAACCAAAAAATCTACTCGCCACCTAGTCCCACCCCCAACCTCACCTCTAATCCCGCCCCCTGCCCCGCATTTAAAAAAAAACATAAATGAAATAAATTGAATAAATTCCTAGTAAGAACATTAGTTTTTGACATAAGTTTATTTATTGTATTACATTATACTACAATTAGTCCTTGTTGTGTGTGTGTATAAATGTCGAATCTAGAAAAAAAAGCCAGATGTGAATGACTAGTTTCCTGCACCCCTTAACTAGTGCCTGGATGCCCCCGCTTCAAAATATTTAAAGCAGCAATCCCACTTGGGATCTTACCTGATCCGCAGACCCTCAATGTCCAGGTACCTCATTTCCGCAATGTTATACATTGGAGGGGATGTTTTCCCCTACCTGTCTTCTGGGTTACGGGGGATTCCGATGTCTTCCGTGTGAAGCTTGAGAGTTAGATCTGGAAGAAAGCAGTATAGGTTATTTCGGTGCAGTATAGGGCAGTTAAGATATACAGGGTAAATAAAATATCCAGATCCAGATTGTGAGACAGAGAGAGGGTGAGACAGAGAGAGAGTGAGACAGAGAGCGGGTGAGACAGAGAGAGGGTGAGACAGAGAGAGGGTGAGACAGAGAAAGGGTGAGGCAGAGAGAGGGTAATACAGAGAGGGTGAGACAGAGAGAGGGTGAGACAGGGTGAGAGACAGTGAGAGAGAGTGAGAGACGGTGAGAGAGAGTGAGAGAGTGAGAGACGGAGAGAGATGGAGAGAGGGTGAGAGACAGAGAGAGGATGACTGTGGGGGGATGGGGTGACTGGGTGGGGTGATTGGGGGTTTGGGGTGATTGGGGGCATGGGGTGATTGGGGGCGTGGGGTGATTGGGGGGGTGGGGTGATTGGGGGGGTGGGGTGACTGACTGGGTGATTGGGGGGGGTGGGGTGATGGGGTGGGGTGACGGGGTGTCTGACTGGGTGGGGATTACTGACTGTCTGACTGGTTGGGGTGACTGGGCGACTGGGCAGGAGGCGGGGGATGGTATGACTGACTATGACTGAATTTTGACTAACGGGGTGGGGGGTATGACTGACTGGGTGGAGGGGGGTATTACTGACTGGGTGGGGGGTATGACTGACTGGGTGGGGGGGGTATGACTGACTGGGTGGGGGGGTATGACTGACTAGGTGGGGGGGTATGACTGACTGGGTGGGGGGGTATGACTGACTGGGTGGGGGGGTATGACAGACTGGGTGGGGGGTATGACTGACTGGGTGGGGGGTATGACTTACTGGGTGGGGGGTATTACTGACTGGGTGAGGGGGGTATGACTGACTGGGTGGGGGGGTATGACTGACTGACTGGGTGGGGGGGTATGACTGACTTGGTGGGGGGTATGACTGACTGGGTGGGGGGTGTATGACTGACTGGGTGGGGGGAGGTATGACTGACTGGGTGGGGGGGGTTATGACTGGGTGGGGGGTATGACTGACTGGGTGGGGGGATGACTGACTGGGGTGAGGGGTACCTCTGGTGTCCTTCCCATTCTCTCTCTCATACACACACACACACACACACACACACACACTCTCTCATACACACACACACACACACACACACACTCTCTGTGGGGTGGAGGAGCGGAGAGTGGGGGAAGCGGAGACAGCCACGGGGACCGAGGGGAACACACCTGCTGGCATCTCCCTCCCCACGCGAGCAGCCACGGGCACCGGGGGGTTCATCTCCTGCCCCGCGCTTGCAGCCACGGGGACAGGAGCGGAGACTGAGGGGAAGCGTGTCCGGGGGGGGACACATCCCCCGCTGTCATCTCCTGCCCCGCGCGTGCAGCAACGGGGACAGGAGCGGAGACTGAGGGGATGAGGGGGGAAGTGCTTGCAGGAGACAGGGACTGCTCGCATGGAGCAGGAGCAGCCATTACTTACCACGTCACGACCAATCAGACAGGAGGATATTTTTTTTTGTTATTTTTTTTTTAAACTTGTGGGGGGGAGCGGAGACAACCACGGGAAATAAGGGGAAAGCGGGGACCGGAGGGCAACCGGGGGGGTGGGAAATCCCCTGCTGTCATCTCCTGCCCCACGAGAGCAGTCACGGGGACAGGAGCTGAACCGGAGGGCAACCGGGATGGGGGGAGAGGAGGGGGGAAATCGCCCGCTGGTATCTCCTGCCCCGCATGAGCAGCCATGGGGACAGGAGCGGAGACTGGAGGGGATGAGGGGGGAAGCGCGGGCAGGAGAAAGGGACCGCGCGCGCATGGAGCAGGAGCAGCCATTACTTACCCCTGCAGAGAAGGGCTCCCTTCACCGTCACGACCAATTGGCCAATCAGCCAGGAGGATATTTTTTTTTTGTTATTTTATTTTTTTTTATTTTTTTTTTAAATTTGCGCAGAGCAGGGAAAAAAAGTAGCTGGCCACCGGCCAATTTCCGTTCGCGCCTGGCGAGTGGGCGACCAGGTTTGTCGAGCACTGTATATAAATATATATATATATATATATATATATATACACTCTCTCTCTCTCTCTCTCTCATATATATATAAAGATATATATATATATATATATATATATATATATATATATATATATATATATATATATATATATATATATATATATATATGAAGAAAAGGGAAGAGAGAGCGCATACCCATAGCGTAAAATAGTCAATTTTAATGAGGGGAAGGGAGGGAAGGGGTTAAGAAATGCGCTTACAAAAAAGCAGTAAAATAAAGCATTGTGTGAATAATCACCACCATCCGGTTTGTATCTGCAGTATCCTGGGGCAGTCCCGATCGTGCAGCAATAGGATCAGTGTCCAAACAGATGTCCAGGGCTGGTGTATTCCATATACACGTGTAGGGTCCTGGAAAGATGGCTCCTCGTGGATCAAGCCTTTGCAGCAGTCGCGCGGTCCAATCAGTTCCGGCGCGCGGTGATGACGTCAATGCCCATGCGTCTACCGTGATGACGCTCCCTGACGCGTTTCGTCACTCACGGGTGACTTTTTCAAAGGGAAGTATAGAGAAGGGGGAGGTCCAGTACTTTATATGCTCTCCAATTATCTAAATCACTGGGAGTCTCCCCTTCTCAGCTGTATATACGCTTGGTGCTAATTAATATTTGTTAGATGCGCACAATGCATATTAAAAACCTTTGAGTTGAAGGAGTAAAGAAAAAATCTTATTCAAACAACAATTAATTAGATGAAAAAAAGGCACATAGTATTCATATGGGGAGTCAACCTTCACATAACATGACAAAGTATACATCAATAATTGATAAACCTGTCATACAGATATCGTGAAAGATAGACATGCAAGGAATGCATATTTATTACAAATCGTGCATGTATATGGTCCACTCAGCTGACATGACCATTCAAAATATAAAAGGTATCTCCCTGTATAATTACATATAAAAATACAAATTGCATACAATTTAACAATACCAAATTGTGTTGAAAAACATATAAATGTAATTCCAATAATTAAACAGAATCAAATGAAAGACACAGTAAGAAAGCATTATAACCAGATATTGAACCCTATAAGGAGGGCAATTTCCCATATTAACATATGCCTAACAACTTAAGCACAGTGCATATATTTATTCAAGTCTATAGGCCAGGGCAAAGCAAGGTCTCAAGAGGGGGTGAACTGGGATATGAATGTAATAAAGTGAAATATTATGTGCTTGTAGATAAGTGTATGAGTGTAAATATAGAAAGTTTATCAATTACTATTATATTAAAAATCAATTATATTACTACCATTATGTGAATAATTCTAGTGGTGATGGAACTAAGTCCAAGTGTGACTATATTTGTGCGTGAATAATTGTAATAAAAACTATATAATAAAAATAATTAGTGTGTAGTGATATTTAATATGTACTATGTGTGTGACCATACACCAATAAGTGAATATAGTGTAAGCTAAACTAAAATAGTGTGGTCCCAGCTCCGGTGTAGGAGAGGGTGTGAGGGGGGGGGGGGGAGGGGGGGGGGGGGAAAGGGGAAAGGGGGAAGGGGGGGGAAAGGGGAAGGATTGGAGAGAAATGGGATAGATGGTTGGGAAGGGAGGGATCTAGGATATCCCAAGGAGAGATCCAGACAAAAATCATAAGGGGACTCGTCTCGGTTACGATTCACCAACAGCACATTCAGGGATGGAGGCATCGACATCAAGGTTCGTTACTGATTATAACCAGTCATTTAAAGCCATAAATAGGATCTTGAATAACCACTGGTCAGTTCTTAAGTGTGACCCCCATTTGGGACCCACTTTACCCGATAGGGCTACTGTGACATACAGAAAGGCTAGAAGCATTAAAAGCATTCTAGCCCCCACTAGATTAAGGTCCTCGTCCACTTCCACCATTGATAAGGTCCAAAAGGGTCCACCAGGCAACCACCTATGCGGTCGCAGCCGATGTATCACTTGTAGGCATCTCCTTAGCCAGACTCAGGTTAGTTCCTCTAATATAAGGGCCACTCATGCAATTAAAAGTTCCATTAACTGTCTTAGTACGTACGTCGTATATATCATCCAGTGTGGGTGTAATTTAAAATATGTTGGACGTACTACTAGGACTCTTGGAACGCGTTTTTTGGAACACAGGAGAAATGTGATTAAGGGTCTCAACAACCATAGTTTGTCCAGGCATTATAAAACATTCCACCAACAAGACCCTAAAACTATGCGAGTAATGGGAATTGAGACCATCTCACCAAATACCCTAGGCGGTGATCGGTTTAAAACTCTATGTAGGCGGGAAACTTTTTGGATCCACCGATTGGGCACTTTAAGCCCGGGTGGACTTAATGAATGCCTGGATGTGAGTACCTTTGTAAAATGATGCTTGGACGCCTCTTCCTGCTAGACTTCCTCTGCCCTCCACAATCTTTTGTCTGGATCTCTCCTTGGGATATCCTAGATCCCTCCCTTCCCAACCATCTATCCCATTCCTCTCCAATCCTTCCCCTTTCCCCCCCTTCCCCCTTTCCCCTTTCCCCCCCCCCCCCTCCCCCTCCCCCCCCCCCTCACACCCTCTCCTACACCGGAGCTGGGACCACACTATTTTAGTTTAGCTTACACTATATTCACTTATTGGTGTATGGTCACACACATAGTACATATTAAATATCACTACACACTAATTATTTTTATTATATAGTTTTTATTACAATTATTCACGCACAAATATAGTCACACTTGGACTTAGTTCCATCACCACTAGAATTATTCACATAATGGTAGTAATATAATTGATTTTTAATATAATAGTAATTGATAAACTTTCTATATTTACACTCATACACTTATCTACAAGCACATAATATTTCACTTATTACATTCATATCCCAGTTCACCCCCTCTTGAGACCTTGCTTTGCCCTGGCCTATAGACTTGAATAAATATATGCACTGTGCTTAAGTTGTTAGGCATATGTTAATATGGGAAATTGCCCTCCTTATAGGGTTCAATATCTGGTTATAATGCTTTCTTACTGTGTCTTTCATTTGATTCTGTTTAATTATTGGAATTACATTTATATGTTTTTCAACACAATTTGGTATTGTTAAATTGTATGCAATTTGTATTTTTATATGTAATTATACAGGGAGATACCTTTTATATTTTGAATGGTCATGTCAGCTGAGTGGACCATATACATGCACGATTTGTAATAAATATGCATTCCTTGCATGTCTATCTTTCACGATATCTGTATGACAGGTTTATCAATTATTGATGTATACTTTGTCATGTTATGTGAAGGTTGACTCCCCATATGAATACTATGTGCCTTTTTTTCATCTAATTAATTGTTGTTTGAATAAGATTTTTTCTTTACTCCTTCAACTCAAAGGTTTTTAATATGCATTGTGCGCATCTAACAAATATTAATTAGCACCAAGCGTATATACAGCTGAGAAGGGGAGACTCCCAGTGATTTAGATAATTGAAGAGCATATAAAGTACTGGACCTCCCCCTTCTCTATACTTCCCTTTGAAAAAGTCACCCGTGAGTGACGAAACGCGTCAGGGAGCGTCATCACGGTAGACGCATGGGCATTGACGTCATCACCGCGCGCCGGAACTGATTGGACCGCGCGACTGCTGCAAAGGCTTGATCCACGAGGAGCCATCTTTCCAGGACCCTACACGTGTATATGGAATACACCAGCCCGGGACATCTGTTTGGACACTGATCCTATTGCTGCACGATCGGGACTGCCCCAGGATACTGCAGATACAAACCGGATGGTGGTGATTATTCACACAATGCTTTATTTTACTGCTTTTTTGTAAGCGCATTTCTTAACCCCTTCCCTCCCTTCCCCTCATTAAAATTGACTATTTTACGCTATGGGTATGCGCTCTCTCTTCCCTTTTCTTCTATAGATGCCCTGTGGACGTGGTTCGTCCACTTTGGAGAGCAGCAGGAGACCCTTCATACCAGGATCCATATCATTATTGGACTATCTGAGGACTGGTGTTCATACTCTCTTTTTTCTTTTGGCTTTATTTTTTATTTTATTTTTTCTTAATACTATTAATAGATCATGTGTTTTTGGTTATAGGTCTATTTAATATCTGTGTTAGGATAATCCAATTATTTTATTGTTTAAGTGTATAGATTAATAATAGTTTTTGCACAGTTGGTGTATAGGATATATATTTATTTGCCTAGTTAACCTTAGCATAGGCGCTGCTTTCCTTCCCCCTTTTTTTATATATATATATATATATATATATATATATATATATATATATATATATATATAGAGAGAGAGAGAGAGAGAGAGAGAGAGATAGATACACACACAGACACACACACTCTCCCATACACACACACACACTCTCCCATACAAACACATACACACTCTCCCATACACACTCTCCCATACACACTCTCCCATACACACTCTCTCACAAACACACACACACACACACACCGGGTGACACGTGGGGGGAGCGCCGGGGACACGTGGTGGGAAGAAATCCCCCGCTACCACCTCCATGCAGGCAGTGGGAGCGCCGGGCACACATGGGGGAAGAAACCCCCCGCTACCACCTCCATGCAGGCAGCAGGAGCGCCAAGAACACGTGGGGGGAAGAAACCCCCCACTACCACCTCCATGCAGGCAGCGGAAGCGCCAGAGACACGTGGGGGGAAGAAACCCCCCGTTACCACCTCCATGCAGGCAGCGGGAGCGCCGGGGATTTGAGGGGATCAGGGGGAAGTGGGGACATGAGGGACATCCCCGCTCCCATCTCCCGCCCCGCGGGCTGACACGGGGATCGGGTGAAGCGGGGACCTGAGGGGGCATCCTGCGGGCTGACACGGGGGGAAGTGGGGACAGGAGAACACCCCCGCTACCACCTCCATAACTGCAGGCAGCGGGAGCACCGGGGACAAGGGGGAAGGCACAGAGAGTACTTACTGTGTCCTCCATGGAAAAAGAATGGCTGCTCATTGGGGGCTGGCTCATATAGAGCCTGGCCGTGCGGCCACACAGCCTGGGAGAGCGCGACAATCAGCAGTCAGGTAGGGGAAGTTTTTTTTTTCAGCGCGAGCACGGAAAATTTCAGAGCGAACAGGGAAAATTTCAGCGCGAGCAGGGAGAGAGAGAGAGAGAGAGAGAGAGAGAGAGAGAGATTCCAATACCAATATACATATTTCATTATGTAAATCAATCTCGGTGAACATTGAGAAAATAATGAGGGGAACTGCTGACATGCTTACCAATGTTAAACGTGATAAACTCACAAGACTTCTGGTAGTAACGTGTCCTATTCAATCTTAATAATATTTTTATTTCCTTTATGGGCTTCATAATAAAGGTTAAGCCCTCTGGTTCCCTTGGGTCCCGTAGGTCCCTGGCAGCTATCTAGCACTATAAGCCAGAGGCCAGGTATCTTTACATGAAAAGTTAAAGTGACCCCTGTTTATTCACTTTCCATGATCCCTTTTCCCCAGACTCATGAAACTTGTTGTGTGTAAGTTTTAGGTGGGATATTTGGGTAGGATTGCAATTATTTTGCTTACAGGAGTTCGGGGGCTTGTGCTGGGTAAGGTGACTGCCCAGGGTGAGGAGGGGCCGCTACCGTTGCTGTCGCAGGAGTGGGAATGCTGCCTGCTGATAGTCGCCAACGACAGTGAAATGCTTCGGTACCTTTCCCCACGGAGATGTCCCTGCCCTCATTGGATAGATACAGTGGTCAAGCATCCGTGGTGATGCGTCAGTTGGCATATCTGTCTACTGGCGCTGTGAAGGAACCACTCACCTGCGGCGTGGATCCACAATGGAGTCCAAATTCCACGATGACGTCTTAGTGGGCGATAGCACGGCCTGAGCGGCGGAGGAGCTTCACGGATGTGGCGGCTCCAAGCGACACAGCAGACATACCTGGGGCTGATCCCGAGAGTCCAGCAGTTCCAAGGAGTCGATGAAGTGGTGAGGATTTTCCACCTTCCCTCTTGCAGGACCCGATGGAGGCTTCCGGTGGGGAGTGCCGGCCGGTACCTTCTCTGATGTGGAGGACTGCAACACCCTTCGGCAGAGACCGAATGTAGACGCACTTCCGGCGCGGGACCTGGATCTCTACACAGATCTTGCGAGATCCACCCATGATGACGTTATTACAGAGGTGACCACCAGGGCGTATGAGGAATCGGCTAACTTAATTCCATTCAGAATGTGTTTTATGCAGAATACCGTCAAATGATTTAGGAATTAAAATACACAGTTGCCAAAAAAACTGTCAGAAGGTATATGTGCTGCTTCTTCCCTACGCCTCATAAAGACTGGGTGTCTACACTTATGTAGGTATAATTGCTTACGTCAGTCATTAAGAAGAGGGATTAAAAATGTCATTTTGTTTCCATTAACAAGATTTGTTTTGCTAACTATAAATACAATAATACAGAATGCAAGCATTCCGCTTTATCATTTTTTAAATACTAATTACATGTAATAAATGTTTCTTTTCATGTTAAGCTATATCTGTGGATGTATAGGTTTAATCTCTCACTGGTTATAAACTTCAGCATCAAATATTTTAAAAGGGTTTAATTAAGCAACATACAGCACTTTATACTGAAGTTGTAGTAAATGCCGTTTTCCTTTCATAACCAAAAAGAATCGATAATAGGCTTCTGGACCTATGTGTGCAAAGCTAACTGTGAAAAGAACAATAATGTACCACAGAATATGCAGTTCATACAGCATTTATTATAGCACAGGAGGGGTTATTTTAAATAAGATGTGTGCAGCGACATTTTCAAAATCATTGACCCATCAAGCAGTTTAGAAATTCACAATGGCAGTGTCCGCAAAAAATGCTTACATCAATATTTATTCAAACTATACATGGATTGCATGCATTCCAAAGGAAAAGTAGCACTTTTATTATTTGCTTTATTTTTTTGACAGAGTAAGCAGAACTACAGTATATCTACAGTATAAGATATTTGATTAAAAGTATTTGGTGATTAGAATAAACTGCAGTATTTGACAGGAAGATCCATCTGATGAATTGTGTTTACATTTTACAAGTGAATATTTCTCTCTTACCCTGCACAAGATTTATATGCTATGCTTCATTTGGGATTTCTTTAAAGGGAGGACTGTGTAAGGTCTCTTTCTTTATAAATGATATGTCTGTGGCGAGATGACTTATGTAAGCAAAGATGTCCAGAAAATAACACTTTATGAAATGGCATGAATAAGCCACCTTGTCTTGAAAAATACAACACTTTGCTATTGCAGAAGCGACAATATTTTTAAGCATTTTACTCGTTTGTGCATTTACATGTATTCATGAATATAATCATGTCCAAGAAACATTATAGTTGGAAGAACTAAGATCAAGAACTAATAAGGAAATATGTTTTGTCAAATAACACTATGGGTACTCTCTGTCATATATCTGATCACCCTTCTCTTAGAAACTGATGCATTTGTTTGGAAAACCCACGTTCAAGTCCATGGAAGTGATAGATAAAATAAGCCCCTTGAGATTTATTTTGTTAAGCTAAGTTGATGCAAAGAGGAGCATTTTAATTTTACCACCTTAACATTAAAGCAGCAAAACATGTGAAATCTTATGGTGTTTTTAAAATAAATCAGTTCTGTAGTATTAGATATTAGTGACTTTTTTTTATTTTATTCAACTCCTGCCATTTTTAATACGTTTTAATATACTGAGCATTCTTTGATTCCTATAGTAGGATTTAGCACCCCTCCCCAGCAGTGCACTATATTTGTCACACTTTCCTGATTGGGATAATTTGTTGCCAATATTCCCCTGCTGTTTGAGCTGTAAACTGTAACAATAGTCAATGTTACCACAGTAATATCGGGATACATTGTAGCTGCTGAGTTACACTGATTGAATGATTGGAACTGAAGAGCGGCTGTAGCTAGGCACACAATCAATTTTTTTAGAGATTTATAACAGAAGTATCAAACGATTGCCAGTTTAGGTAAGAATGTAGAATTCGACATATTTGCGTCCTTTTTTATGTGTCAAAAAAGTCATCCGATCTGATATGGTGCAAACCTACCTGGCTATTAATTCATCAAATAAAAGCAATTCATCAGAGCTGCAACAGAAAACAGGACACTGTGTCAGGGCAGAAAGGATTTTATCGTTGAAACATACATCTCATGATATTATTTATGTTATTAATGGGGTTGAAGATGAAGAATTAAAGTAGTGGGAAACTTACAAATCCAGTTCAATAATATTAATAATAATATTTAGAATATATATTTTTTAAGTAATTAGAAATCAGATAGAGTTTGAGTTATGATTTACAACTACAGTATTAACTACAGTATTAAAATGTTACAGTATCAAAATGTAGTGACTTCTAATTCCCTGTTACGACTCTCACCAAACATAGCAATTCAGTCATTATTCCTTCCCTATGCTTCTTTTTATTCCATAAAAAGCATTTCATTAGCCACAGAACGGTATCGACTATTTGTTTTTGAGATATATATATTAGTTGCAATATATATATATATATATATATATATATATATATATATATATATATATATATAAAACAAGAAAAAGAAATTGAAGTAGCGCCGCTAAATAACTCAATTAATGATATAGATATTGATAAGAGAGACAGTAGCAATAATGGGTATGCTTAGAGGGGCGGCTAAAGTTGGGCTAATACACTATGATAAAACCTTAAAAAATACAATGTAAATGCAATCTCCTGACAATTAACCCTAAAGAGTATATATAAAAAACTAAAAAATATATTTATTAAGTAAAAAATAGAAACAATTGCCAAAAAATAAAAAGATGTAACAAAAAACCTTCAATACATAAAGTCCTGTTCCAATGGTAATGTCTATGGTTTCTTGCAGCCCATTTCAAAGGGATCACCAGTCCCTAATGATATCTAGAAATAAGGAAAGAGAAAGAAACAGGCGCACACCTAGTGCATTACCACAATAAAAATGTATTAAATGAACATAAAATCTTACAAATGCCCACTCACAAAGATACAGCAAATATAGGCGTGTATGAGATAGGCTCTCATGTGCCAAGCAGCTCGGTCACCAGCGTCCGTCCGCAATCAATGGCGTCGTCACGTGAGTCTCCTCCGTGGAACCGGAACCGGAAAAGGGGTCCTTCACCTTTGGTGTTCAATAGGACAGGTCCCTCCAGGAAACAAATGCCTCCAGCTGTCACTCTCACCTCTCTGCTCACCTGAGCACAGCTCCTGCACACTGGCTGCCAGGACTGGTGCTTAGAGGGTATCCCCTGAAGAAGTCGTCATTTGATGACGAAACGCGTAGGGCGTGGCTAGATTCCGGCCGCCATTTGCCCACGAACACTGCTGCTGTCTGACTGAGAACTTTGGCTCCCGTGTGCGGCTCTCCCGGCTCTCTCGCTCTCCCGGCTCTCCCGGACAATAATCTATCACATTAGTGACATTGGAGGCGTTTGTTTCCTGGAGGGACCTGTCCTATTGAACACCAAAGGTGAAGGACCCCTTTTCCGGTTCCGCTTCCACGGAGGAGACTCACGTGACGACGCCATTGATTGCGGACGGACGCTGGTGATCGAGCTGCTTGGCACATGACAGCCTATCTCATATACGCCTATATTTGCTGTATCTTTGTGAGTGGGTATTTGTAAGATTTTATGTTCATTTAATACATTTTTATTGTGGTAATGCACTAGGTGTGCGCCTGTTTCTTTCTCTTTCCTTTTATATATATATATATATATATATATATATATATATATATATATATACAGGACCCAACAAACTGAGCAAAAACCCACTCGCCCCCCCCCAAAACACTCTGTCACCCCCCCCCCCTCATGACACAAACCTGTCCGGCTACCGGGTCCGACGGCGTGGTGCAACCTTCTCTGTCTTCTCCCTGCAAAATGACGCCATGTTGCCATGACAACAGGACACGGTGCGGGCATCGCGTAACGTGACTCAGCATGACGTCACAATATCATGTAGCATCCCGTTGCCATGGCAACACAGCGTCATTTCACTCCGCACGGCCATTTTAACTGGAGCTGTAGGGGAAAAAGATGAATTTGTAGAAGAAGACCAAGAGATGCCGGGGGACGTCACCGCCACAGGTAAGCAGTAAACAGCGGCCAAATGCACATGCCTGTGGCGACCGGACAAGTACATTTATCGACCCCTGTATATATATATATATATATATATATATATATATATATATATATATATATATATATATATATATATATATATATATATATATTTAAGATAAATGGCATATACTGTATATATATATATATACAGTATATGCCATTTATCTTAAACTAGGTATTTTTTAAATATGTTAGTGAAAATTCTGGAATGCTACATCATGTTTCAATGGGATAAAACATTTTTTTCAAATCTTAAAATGGTGAGCCATCCCTATTCATGAATGTCTGAGATTTATTTCTGAAAAACGAGCTAAGCGCTTTTCATTTATTAAAGCTAAAGTCGCTTGTGAAGCTTGTGCAATCGCATTGGAAAATGGATATTTGTAAATCTGATAATGTGCAAATTAGTAATAATCACCTAATTATTCATGCACCTAATATTCAATAAACTCCAGAGAGCTGCAGGCTGTTGCAATCTGTCTGATTGCAGAATTTGTTTATTTACCATGCCATCGTGACAGCTGTATGGCTACTATGCGGTCCATAGTCCACGTTTTAACTACCCACCCATTTCCGAAATCGCAAAGCTTTGTGTGTGGTAAAGGAGACTGACAAATCTCAGTGTATTGGGAGATAGTATTTTTAAAGCAGCCATTTTCTCAAAACTTTGTATTTATTCCATGAATGCTAACTGCTGCTGTCATACTAAAAACAGCCTTCAGCTGAGGATATATTACAAAGTGAAGTTCCAAAAAGTGAGCAAAGCTACAGAAGGAGGGGTGTGCTGTGCACTCACTGGTCATTTGATCATTCATATTTCTGCATCAGCATGTTGGGGCTGCTTCTGGAGATGGAAGAATCCGCCCAAATCCGTTTTCCGAATGTTCTCACATATCCAACCCAGAATCCATTTCATGGTGTAAAATCCGTGGAGGGATTTGGTCGGTTTTAATTTGCACGGATTCATCAAAATTTGCCATTGGATATAAGCCGTTGATGGTTTGTAAATCGAATTTGCAGACTCAGCAATACGTTGGCGGATTCTTAAGAATCTGCCAACGGGCTTCTGAATCCGTGGATTTTATTCTGCAAATCCGTCCCTGGGATGCAGAATCCGTGGAGTGTATTTGTAATAATAATGTAAAAAAAAAAAAACAAATCGAGAAACCGCAAATCTTTGAGATTGATCCACTGAAATCCACGGATCCAAATCCGCCAGAAATTTGCCCATCTATATGTGCTGAAGCATCCGAGCGTACACAGTTATAAACCGAAATTCCACATTGACTACAATGGGAAATGTCTGCCAAAATCAACCCCATTGGCCACTTCGGCGCGTGTATCATCAAGCCCTATGCCCATAACTATGCTGTCTCAACTGACTCCATATTTTAGGCAACTTATAAAAAATAAAGTATTGTTGTTGCAAAAATGCATAACGTGTAAGGGAAATAAAAAGCTGTGCTTTGTTAGAAAAATTGAAAATGTGTGTGTGTACTGTATAATTTTATTAATATAGCACCAAAAAAATACGCAACACTTTAAAAATGACAATACAAGGTAAATAAATAACACACAATGGGGTAAGCGCAACAGGTAAACGGCAACATAATGAGACCCTTCCCCAAAGAGAGAGATATTTTGACATGCAGATGTGTAATGAAACATTAGAAGTCACTTGAACTACACATGTTGGTAAATGATTAATAGGAGAACTCACACATAAAATAGTGCCCCAGGCAATTCCTGAAACCTCGTCTCTACAGTATGTGCCTGCTACGGCAGCAGTGAACTTGGACGTGTCTCTATCAACGTGCCACATCAGCCTTCCCATCAATCTGTCAGACAATCAGCTTTAGCAAAATGACAAAAGAGAATCTGATGAAGCCCTGCGAGGGCGTAACATGTCAGAATGCCTTCGGAAGTCCATGCCGTTAAGTGTCTAAAACATTTAAATGTTGTAAAAATAAGGCATAATTTTTAACTTTTTTTGCCAATGCTGATTGTCTGACTGCTTGATGGAAAGGCTTGTGTGTTGTTTTGTTGGGGAGAAAGCCAGGCACATGATTGATAAGAGGCAGAAATCTAAAGACAGAATGTTGCAATGACCTTTAACCTGTCAACAGAAATCATTGCTATATAAAGATAACTCCATGTTTGGAACATTGCAGAAGAATTACACGGTGTACGTGAAATATGTTAATTAGTACAAAGCAATGGTTAAATACAATTTCATTCATTTTGCTGGCCTCAGAAACTTTAGTGAAACGCTTGAAATAAATAACTAACACTGTTCATATGTTATGAGTTCTTCAAATCTGTTTTCTTCTTTCCTCAGACTGTGACAGAAAATATAGTATCAACACATTATTTGTGCAATGTTTTGTTCTTTGTCTTTAGACCCTCAGGGCATTTTACTTGCGGTTCAGAACAAATAGTATTTATCCAATACTGTCTCAGCCTCACAACTTGTTTTGATGTGGAGCAGATGGTGTAAGTAGCACTTTGCAAAGTTTATACACTGTACCCTTGGGAAAACATAGGGAATAATTAAAATAAGTTATATAGGCATATGCAGCATATATTTCAGCCCCCTCTAACATACATTATAAACAGATATGTTTGTTATCATTCATCATCATTAAATTAAAAGGAAAATGCAAAAAGTAGGTAATACAGGAACAGTAAAAGCAGCCTAGCAGTTGTTGTTTTTTTTTTTATAACATTGCTTCTAAATAGTTTGACTCACCTGCTCAAAATATTTTTTTTCTTTTTGGGATCTGTCAAGTTATGAAAATAAATGTCTTATAATGTTGTGACGTAACCTAACATGTCACGGTAGGGGCGCATGGCGTAAGGGCAATAAAACGCACACGTCGCGGGGGGGACATATAGCAGGAAAACAGCCAGGAATATGTTGGACTTTCAATGAGTCCAAATGTAAGTATGGCAATTGTCGTTTTCGGCACATACAAGGGCAAAATGCTTTAAGAAGGTTGCAAGAGGTCTTAAGGGTGCAGGGCAGAAGTTTGGCCAATAGGGCGGTGTTGCCGATGCCCGTAGAGGCAGTGGCACCATGGCTGGCAAAAAATCCCAATAGGTAGGCTGCACGAGGAATTTGAAATCGGCCAGGTTAAATAGCTTGGGTAGCAAGGACAGAAGAGAAAAAAAAGGTTGAATTGGGGAGGTTGGCAGCCCAATTTGACCCACCCCCCCAGTTTAGCAATCTTTGGGTGTCCCCATTGGGGGGTGGTCCCTATAAGAGGCCCTATCCATTTTCTTCGAGTTACAGCGGAAATCCGGAAGGATTTGGCGGCGTGGCTCAAATTTCTGCAGAAATACAACGATAGGACTTTGTGGCGGCGGCGGCCCCTTGCCAAGAAAATCTGATCTGCAGCTCTTCACAGATGCGTCAGGATCAGTGGGCTTCGGCGCATATTTGAACGACTCGGTGTGCAGAACGGTGGCTTCTGAGCTGGAGAGGGACTCAGCTGATCAGGAATTTAACATTCTTAGTGCTATTCCCTTGGCTTTATGGGGTCACCTTCTTGCAAACCGAGAAGTTACATTCTGGTCGGACAACATTTGTATATACATTGTGTATATAGAGTATATGGCCACTAAATACATTGTCAATATGGGAAATTACAACTTAGAATACGTGACCATGCAGCAAGCTTAAGCCTATAGGGAACCATGTTAAAAATGGTTATTGAGGCAAAAAGTGACAATGTGTGCTCATTTGCATGTCATTTCCCAGAATCCCTTGCTGCAGTGGAAGTGCTGTATGCTGGGTGATAATGGGGAAAGGCGGGGTTGCAGACCTGCCTAAGACATGCAGATGAGCATACAGTTATATTTGCATATTTGCTTTCCTGTGGAGGGTTTTTGTCACTTTTTTTACTCACCATAACTTAACAGTATTATGGTTTAGCCTATCCCATAGCCTCTCTTGCATTCCCAGTAAAATCAACCCCACACTGATGAGACCCATCAAGGTTGAAACAGCTGTCTGTGGGTGGTTTTCTGGGTATGCACCTTAACCCTGGCTGTGCTCAAAGCTGTGACCATGCAGCAAGCTTAAGCCTATAGGGAACCATGTTAAAAATGGTTATTGAGGCAAAAAGTGACACTGTGTGCTCATTTGCATGTCATTTCCCAGAATCCCTTGCTGCAGTGGAAGTGCTGTATGCTGGGTGATAATGGGGAAAGGCGGGGTTGCAGACCTGCCTAAGACATTCAGATGAGCATACAGCTATATTTGCATATTTGCTTTCCTGTGGAGGGTTTTTGTCACTTTTTTTACTCACCATAACTTAACTCACTTTTATATATATATATATATATATATATATATATATATATATATATATATATATATATATATATATATATATATATACTAAATATTTGTGTATATACATACATACATACATACATATACATACATATATATATATATATATATATATATATATATATATATATATATATATATATATATATATATATATGTATATATATGTATACACAAATATTTTGTTTTTTTATTTGTAGGGTATTTATGCTGTTTGGTAACCTTTTGGTGTCTGAGGGCAGTCTTTTTACAATGCTCTTTTAGCCTTGGGCATCAAAGGGTTATAATAATATTAGGTCTTTGGTTTTTGTAAGAAATCCTATTACATCCTATGAAAAGTGTAATATCTTCTACCCCTCCCCAATTGAATCTGTGATTTCTATGAGTTAGCTCAAGTTTGTTTTGCTAAGTCTGTTTAACACCGAGATAAATCAGGGCACTTTGGAGTTTTAAATTGAATTTATTAAAGCCAAAAAGGTGAATCAACGTTTTGCCTGTCTTACTATCAAAGGAATGCACAGACATCCGAAACGTCGGTTCACCTTTTTGGCTTTAATACATTCAATTTGAAATTCTGAAGTGCCCTGATTCTCTCTCTTACTTTCATCTAGAAAACGGATAGCAATGGTTCTTCCCTTGCTTTAGGCGCCCCATTATAAGTATAATTTACTGATATTTTCTGGTGTGCAATGTATTCCTTATCTAACACTGAGTTAACACATTATTTGTTTTTGCAAATGAAATAATTATCGCAACTCATTTACGAATAAACAATTCTTAATAAATATGGTAATACTGTACTTTCAAAAAATATTGCCACAATCCCATTTCCCAATAATGCAACATTTTAACGCAGCTATATTAGCCATGAATAAGTCTAGTCCACGGTTCTGAATTTTAGAAGCCAGTAATGCACATACCCGGAGAAGTTCGCTTCTCAGCTGTTTTGATGGAACTTTTCCAAAATGTCTCTGAAACCGGCGAAAACGTGGATGAAACATTTGACGCCAAAAGTTGTGGTGAAATGTTCAGAATTTGCTATTTTGCTTTTTATAGGGGCAGAAGAGCAACCCGCAACTTACAAAAAGGTAAATTAATCAAAATGATTAAGTCAACGTGCATTACAATATCGTTTAATATGCAAATTTGTTAAAAAATTTAAAATAGCTATATTCACTTAATGCTGACACTATAAATCTTGCACACACTGCATGTATCTTAACTGTCTTGCGATATTTCACTTACAGCTTGTGAAATTGCAAAAGCTAAGACTAATTTAAGACATCAGCCCTTTGAGGCTTGGTAAAATGTATCGAAAGCAATTGAATGTGGGGGGAAAGATGCTTCAAATTATTTAAATCCATGTTAAACAGCTTTGCCCATCTCTATTGGTTGCTCTAGCATATGTGTTGTATTTCTTAAATGTTATATACATTTACAGCTAGTTTCTTAGTTAAGCACGTTATATAGACACGCTAATCAAAAACATATTTTTTATTTTTTACATTTCTTAATTACTTGTTGATGTTACTATCTTTTTTTAATAGAATTCCTGTACAAAGCATATATTGTCCTAATAATTCTGATATGAACTACAGTATTTTATGTAGCAGTATGATCACTGTTATAGCTGAAAGAATGTTCCTATTATATTTGCATTAAAAAACAATGGGTGACATTTATATTTTTCTGCATAAACCACAGTGCGGATCCGCCTGCTTTTCCATTAGTAGATGCCAATGAAGGAGCACTCACAAATCCAACCGTGTATTGCTACGGGTGCACATACTTCCAATGGAGGAGCAACTGCAGAATAAGAACATGAACGGCACGCCTGTACTCTTGTGCAAAAGCAAACTGGGTTTAGTGCAGAGATCGGTCCACAGGTGAACCTGAACGTCGATCTCTTCAATAAACCCAGCTTGCTTTTGCACAAGTCCACAGGAAATGCCTGTTCATGTTCTTATTTTACATTAGTCGATACAGTTTCTTGTTTGTCCAGGATTTGTATTCATTGCATTTTCCTCTCCGTTCTCTCCAGGATCTCTTGTATTCTTGTGCCAGGTAATCATTCTACTTTCTGTCTAATAATTAGGTATTCTTGATTCATCATTTCACTCTGACAGGGAAAAAAGGGATGTGGAATGTTGTACTCACAAACACTGTCAAATAAACTAGAAATACTGCAGAGCAGGGCTGTAGATTGGGAAAAGGAAAGCTGCAGACAATATTGGGAGACTCCCTGTGGGAATTCCTTGTCTCCCCCTCACTTAACAGTTCTCTGTTTTATTGTCCAGGCCTGTATTATCTAATGTAGAAAGTTGAAGCAATCTTTACATTTTCCTCCTGCGAAGGCTATCTTACTACACATAGCTTTTATAAATCACTGTGATTACTAAGTGACGCTTACAGATAAGTATATAAAGATTTGGTAACTCAATATGTTGTAGTCTGTTAAAGAAACAAATAGTTTGTTGTGTTCCATTAAATGTTTATTTATTTATTTAGCAAAAAAGTGACACACTGCTAATTTGCATGTCATTACCCAGAATCCTTGGCTGCAGTGGAAGCATTAGAGCTAAGAGATAATGCGAAAAGACAGGGTTGCTGACCTGTCTGAGACATGCAAATGTTCCCACAAGTGGAATCTCTATTTGCTATTTTATAAATGTGTTTTTTTTAACATGATGTGAGCCAGGGGATCCTCCTATAGCTTAACTGCTCTATTTTCAGCTCCTGGGACCCCACCAGTTTCTAGAATATGTACATTTTTTAACTGTTGGTCCTCTCCCACCTTACTGGGAAACAAAATGGCTACTAAAGCATGGGTCAACAAAAAGCCATAACAGATAAGGTTGCTGCTTCCTGCTAATAACCGCCAATTCATCTTTTAAAAGCTTTTTATAAGCAGGAACTGCACTGGCAGCTAAAACTGTACGTATCTCAGCAACTATGGGGCCACAGAGCAGAAATAAGAGTGGTTCTGCTTCAGACAAACCCCTGGTTCCAATCTTATTAAAAAAACATTTCAATTGGGAGAATTCTTGCTTTAGGTTCAACTTTGCAAGGCCAATATCATACATACGCATTCAAAAAATTACATTTGTTTTTCCTTTTCAAAAAATTATTGTATGCCTTCTAAATACATTTTGCAGTAGTTTTCTATTTATGGAGACAATTAACTAATTTTTAAATAGCTAGCTACTTTATAACCATTAGTGCAACTGAGTACTACTACTGACTCTGATGTGGCCAAAATGGAGTGGTGTGGTGTGGTCACTTGTCGAGCGTCTGTATTAGACATACTAGTAAAAGCATCAAGAATAACTTCTCCTGCTGGCAGGTCTACCAAGCCCAGGCCCCATCCCTTACTATATTCTGACTTGGTGGGGCACTACAAGTCTGGTGGGTTAACCCTTAAATGGCCACACTTAAAGCAGCAGCCCCCTAACTCAAATATATTTTAACTTCTTTTGTTACAGAATACAGAATTCTGGGGCTGAAACATACTCTGTTTAGCTCAACAGGCATCTTTATGTGCTAGTGTTTCTGTTCCCTTTAGGAAAATCACTATGGCTGCTCCCATTCCCCAATAAGAAGCAGCAAAGTAATCAGAGCATGATAATCGCAGCTTCATATTGGACGACCCCGGCAGCCATCTTTGGTTTCAGTTTTAACTGGCACTTTAAGAGGTAAGTTCCTCAGCAAATGTGTGTTCAATAGAACTAGGAATGGCACTATTCAGCTCCAGAGTTCACTCTTTTGGGCTCACTGTTCAGTTTCTGATTCTGTAAAAGAAATTAAAATTCCAAAAATTAGACTGCTGCTTTAATAAGTGAAACACACATTAGGAATGGTAAAGACGCTGTTATAAAGCTGCGTTTTTTTTACTGCAAATACCATACAGTAAATACAGCAGAGACATCATTAGACTATCAGAGTTCTTGATTGAACATGGTCGTAATGTTAATGATACTGGAAGAGCACAAGTGATGATTATTCTGATTATTCTGGCTGATTAAGTGGCAATGATTATACTGTTAACTTTAAACAGTCAAAGTGAGAGGTTGAAGATCCTGTTGGCTGCAAGTCTTAACATCTTGGTAAGATACAGGGGGTGTGTATAGGACCAGCAGATCCCTAGTTACTTTTATATCCTGCTGTAGGTCAGGAGTACAATTTAGCAGTCCCTATACTTGAGAAGCCCGGAAACCACTGTTATGTGCAGTACAGTAGGAAAGATGCTGAACACGAGCACCTGAACCACCCCTCAGACTGGATGCAAATGCATTAGGGCAGTGTCATAAGAGACCAGGACAATTACATGGGACCGCAATAACCAGACAGAATGGAGGAGTTAAATAAAACAATTGTATTTCAGTCAGAGCCAACAGGAGCAACATAATTTAAGGTTTTAGGTGCAAACTTACCATAAAAGAGGTTCCAGGGAGAATCCTAGCTTACTAGGTGATGGGTGCCACTTTGGTCGGCTCACCCAGGATGTCTTCCCCATGCTGAGAGTCTCTGGGTGACATGGTACTGTAGGGATGCTAGTTTCATCCTAGCAAAATTAAAATTCCCGCTCCTCTATACCACCAGGCCTGGTTCTGGATCTGTTTGTGTCCAGCACAGTCCTCGGATTAACACACCAACTCCCTTCCAGACTGTGAGTCTGGATCTTATCTAACTAACTGTGATTAGCAGGGGTTTACATAGTTACCCGGTCCCCATCTAAAAGCATGGAACACCGGGTGCCGTCCAATCAGAGCATGGATGCTACATGACGGACAATCACAGCAGATGTTACGTTGGCAAATCACAGAGTGAGGACTCGCCTGTGATGGGTCAATCAGGGCCGTGGTAGGTGACAGTGCTTTAGGACTGCCCACAGATGTGGGCCCAAGGAGAGTGGGCAATTCAAATTGAGTCTTTTTCCAATTTCAGGGGGATAGATCCCCAGGTATGTTTCCAGTTTCAGGGGGATAGATCCGCAGGCATGTTTCCAGTTTCAGCCTGATACCCCCTGCAGAGATACAGTAGATGCCCAGAGTCTTGGATGAACAATGGCTCTGCTTTTAGAGTAACTGTTCCCCAGGTCAAAACCCCTCCCCACTACTCCAGATTCCCAAGCACTTCACCCAGCTCATATTTACATAGCAGGCCCAGATTCCTTTGTGTGCTGACTGGCTAAATGAATTACCAACTCAGTACACAAAGGAGATATTGAAATACACGCATCTCAAATTACACATGGGGGAATATATGTTACAGGGCACACAGAACTATACAGGTCAACCATATTGGCCACAATAAGATAGTACAATATATCAGAACCGTGGTATCCATCTTAACTGGCAGAAACAAAGGCTTGGCTTAACCTTTAATATTCTGAGCACATCGCCCATCTATCACAAGTGTCACCACTTATTAAAATGCCTGTGAGAGAACCATTAGGTTCCTCAGGACAGAAACCAGGGAATGGATGCTGAACTTGCTCTAGCTCTTATATACACCCATATTTGCATATGTCCAGTAAAATTGAGAACTTTATAGGTAAAATTATGAAAAACTTTCAAAATTATCCACATTTCATGGAAAATCACAACAATTTTTGCGAACCAAATGCCAAGACATTCGCACATAAAAAGTATACATATTGTTTTGCTTAAATTTCCAGACATTGGGGCCTATGCAGAGAGCAGCGCTATTTCGAAATTCGCCATTTTTTGGAGAAAATCGCGCAGAAAGCAGCAGAAAATGGCGAGTTCCGAAAAACGCGCCAATTTTTCTTTTCTATTTGTAAAACTCGCCTCGCGGCTGGCGAGAACCTCAATCTCGCCAGTTTTAAAAATATCCTAATGCAGAGAGGCGCGAACGGCATCTAGCGGCTGTTCGCGCCAATAAAATGGCGCGATTGTCTCCGTTTTTCCTCGCCAGAAAAAATTGCCGCTCGCGGCCATTGCAAAGGGAAAAAAAAAGGCGCGAATTTGTTTTAACACATTTCTGAAGCGCGCATCTCGCCAATTTAAACTCGCCACACGCATCCATGTTAAACATAGCAGAATTCGCACTTTTCTGCATATGGAGATTAAAACTCTCCAAAAAAGCTACTTTTTAATAAATTCGCCAATTTTAAAATTCGCTGCTCTCTGCATAGGCCCCCTTGTACGTTTTATCTTCTATATCATGTGGTCTCAGCAGGTCCACACACAGAAATCATGGGGCCCAGGACAAATGAAAGGATCAGCCCCCACCCCCCCCCGAACCCATAGCACACCTACCACGTAAAAATATGTTTTAGCGCACAACTTTTACTTAACTGTTTTCTTCTTATTGTAATACAGAAAAAAACATTACAATGCAAGCTGTTTATTTTTATATTTTCAACAAAAGACAGATGACTGCCTGCCTGGGTGGGTGGGTGACTGATTGGGTGGGTGACTGCCTGCCTGGGTGGGTGAATTTGTGGGTAACTGACTGCCTGGGTGGGTGACTGACTGCCTGGGTGGGTGACCTGGTGGGTGGGTGACTGACTAATTGGTTAGGTGACTGACTGCCTGGGTGGGTGACTGACTGCCTGGGTGGGTGGGTGACTGACTGCCTGGGTGGGTGAGTGACTGCCTGCCTGGGTGGGTGGGTAACTGATTGCCTAGGTGGGTGGCTGGATGGGTGACTGACTGCCTTGGTGGGTGACGGTGGGTGGATGACTGACTGTGTGGTTGGGTGTCTGACTACTTGGTTAGGTGACTGACTGCCTGGGTGGGTGACTGACTGCCTGGGTGGGTGGGTTACTGACTGAATGAGTGGGTGGGTGACTGACTGCCTGAGTGGGTGGGTGACTGACTGACTGCCTGAGTGGGTGGGTGACTGACTGACTGCCTGAGTGGTGGGTGACTGGCTGACTGCCTGGGTGTGTGACTGCCTGCCTGGGTGGGTGGGTAACTGACTGCCTGGGTGGGTGGCTGTGTGGGTGACTGACTGCCTGAGTGGGTGGATGACTGACTGTGTGGGTGGGTGACTGACTGTTTGGTTAGGTGACTGACTGCCTGGGACGGGGGACTGACTGCCTTGGAGGATTGACTGACTGAATCGGTGGGTGACTGACTGTCCGTGGGTGACTGACTGCCTGGGTGGGTGGGTGTCTGACTGCCTGGGTGGGTTACTGACTGCCTTGACTGACTGCCTTGATTGATTGACTGCCTGGGTGGGTGAGTGACTGACTGACTGACTGGGTCGGTGGGTGGTTGACCGACTGCCTTGACTGACTGCCTGGGTGGGTTGGTGACTGACTGCCTTGACTGAGTGACTGGGTGTGTGACTGAGTTACTGGGTGGGTGACTGTGTGACTGAGTGACTGGGTGGGCCCACAGGCAGCAGGCCGAACACCCTGCTTTCCCTACACATGTGCGCCGAGACCTCGGCTCTGCACATGCGCACGGAGATCGCCGGCATTTTTTTTCTGACTTTTTTTAAAAATAAAATGGGCACGGCCACGCAGGGGGCCCAGACGGCTTGGCCCCCTGACTCACAGGGCCCGGGACGCCAACCCTGGCAGACCCCCCCTGTTGGTGGGCTTGGGTCTCAGTATTAGAGAGGGGCTAATCCACCCAAATCCGTTTCCCAGATTTTCTCGCATTTTAAACCCAAAATCTGTTTTGTGGTGGAAAATCCACACACGGATGTGGGCGATTTTTATTGACGCAAATTCATCAAAAAAAACCATTAGATACAACCCGCGGACAGATTTATTGAACTCAATACGTGCATTCAGCAAACCACTTGATTGGATTCCACAAATCCGTCCACGGGTTGTGGAATCCGTGGAGTGTATTGGTAATAATAATAAATAATCCGCATAACGCAAATCACCCTTTTTAAGATTGATCTGCTGAAATCCGCAGACCAAAAGGAGCAGCCGATCCACTGCGGATCCAAATTCGCAAACATATTTGCCCATCTCTACTCAGTATGCTACAGTATCAACTACAACATATTTTGTACACTTTTATAGTTTAATACAAGTTTTCACCACTACTAAAGATATAGTTTTCTCCCAGCAACATATCAGAATCTTAAACAATTAAAAATAAGAGTCATTGTCAGAAATTAAAAACTTTAAAATACAAGTGAAATATTGTATATTTCAAATTTAGGAATTTTCTGTAAGAAACTTTAAAGTCAAACTATGTTTCTCAAAATGTGATATACTAGGAAACCTTATTTGTATTATTTCAGCGGAAAAATTATGAATTCTTAATTTTCATACTCTCAGCATTTCTATATTTATGATCTCAGTTCACAGCCATTTATGAGTATGCAGATTATATAGTACACAGATGTTCCGGGAGCTCTGTTTTTGCGTAAAATATATGAATAAAATTGACTCAGAAATGTATTTTAAGTAATGTATTATGTACCTGTCAACTTCTATATTTAAACTTCCAGATTGTATCGGTAGTCAGAATCTTCTTATCAAAGATATAATGTAAACTAAGGCAGCAGAGACAAAAGTTCTAAACAATGTTTCAGAAAAAAATTGTTTCTTAATCAGAAAATATTTTGAAAGCTTTTTATACTTAACTTGTATTTTGATTATACTTAGTTAACACTAGGCAGTGTGAGTGATTGTGTGTATATCTACTGCTTTTACTTAAAAGAAACAGATTTGTTTAAAGGTCCACTGACCCCTCAGCGACCTTCTATAAAAGTAGTTTTACTTTTACACAGATCACCTAGTCTGAAGATTGGATGAACATCATACTGTGTGAACATCAACTGTGTTTCTCCTATCCTTGGTGCCTGCTTTATCACTAACACTACTACTTCATACATTTCATTTTCATTCTGATGGCTTTGGCACCATTCAGTGTTCAAAACTAGCTCATTTGGGCAATTGGCAAGTCTTTTCTTGCTCAAGCTTCACTGCATCCGATACAGTAGCTGTTACTGTCAGTATTATCTCATAAGCATTGTTTTTATATTATTCTAGTATATTAACATTGATAATACAGTACTAGCCATTTTTCTTCATAAAGCCCAAACTATTAAGATTGATACCTGCAGGTAAAAAAGAGACAAAGGATTTTGAAATTAAGGTAGGATGTCAAACAGTTTGCTCACATAATGAAAATGTCATATTTGCATCACATGACTGTCATGCTAGTGACAAAAGTGTTATGTTTTGTGAACCAATACAACAACCAAGGGGTTAACTTTCATTTTGAAAAATGTATATTTTTCTTTGTGTCCTGTGAGATTGGACAGTCCAACAAGAAAGTCTCTTATCTGTTTCTGTTGTTGTAGCAGTAGGGAAAGGCCTCTCTGCTCTCCTGGGTCAGCACCCGTGTGTGCTATGGAAATGTCATTGTCCAGGTATAGGAGGTCTTGTCCCCTCATATCTGGCTGTCAACACACAGTCCTGTGTGCTTCAAGAATCTCTCCTCATTGCAGCACCTTGTATGCTGAAAAAAAATCTCTGCAGTCCCCCTTCTCCTTATGTCAGCCCAAATGTGAGCTAAGGAATCTCTCTCCTGTGTCTCACATGAGGCTTTTTACAGAGCTCTTATTAGTCCGGGTGGAGACAAACTGATTGATTGTCTGCAATTAACTATCTCTCTGCTGGATTCTCAGAACTCGTAGGCTGCTTTATTTAACGGGGATAAGTCCCTGTTACAGGGGGTCTATGTGGGGAGCAGGGGGGCTCAGTGTGGGGAGCAGGGGGCTCTACACAGAGAGTTTAAAAACATAGACATGGGAGAGAAATCTCTAAATGGAAGACATCATCACTGGTGGAGGGGTACAGGGTAGTTGGATAGGGTACATCAGAACCGGGTAGCGTCAAACATTAGCTCCTGCCACGAGCGTACGCGACCCCACAACAGTTCACAGTAGGCTCCTTTAGCTTCTGGCATCCAGCATCTGTGTAACACCTGTGCAGACAATCAACTGGTAAGGACTGAAGAGGGAACAGGACGTCCTCGTGTACTTCTGTGCGTGATGACGCCCCAACGCATTTCATCACAGCACGTGACTTTATCAGGGGGCTCCCTGATGAACACAGAGATACCCAGCAAGCTCTAAGGAACCCCAAAAATTACCACATAATATATATACAGTTGTGTGAAAAAGAAAGTACACCCTCTTTGAATTCAATGGTTTTACATATCTGGACATAATAACAATCATCTGTTCCTTAGCAGGTCTTAAAATTAGGTAAATACAACCTCAGATGAACAACAACACATGGCATATTACACCGTGTCATGATTTATTTAACAAAAATAAAGCCAAAATGGAGAAGCCATGTGTGAAAAATTAAGTATACCCTTACTGCTTCCATAGGAATTAAGATGCTAAGTAGCAGACAGGTGCTGCTAATCAAATGTCCTTGATTAACTGATCATCAGCAAGTGTGACTACCTCTATAAAACCTGAAGTTTTTGCAGTTTGCTGGTCTGGAGCATTCAGGTGTGTGTTAACACAATGCCAAGGAGGAAAGACACGGTGTAATATGCCATGTGTTGTTATTTATCTAAGGTTGTATTTACCTAATTGTAAGACATGCTAAGGAGCAGATGCTTGCTATTATGTCCTGATATGTAAAACCATAGAATTCAAAGTGGATGTACTTTCTTTTCCCCACAACTGTATATGTGTATAAGTGTCAAAAGGAGTGCTTCTGGGCACGGCTAAATGTATACAAACAGTTTTTTTTTCATGCAGCTGGTTGGGATAGATCCAATGCGATCATTCTTCCTCTAATTATAGAGGTAAATAAGAATTTTAATCAGCTAGTGTTATGACATGCAAATTTGGTCATGCCTTGATGCGGCTTGCAGGCTTAAAATTCTTTGTTCAAAGGTTTAACTAAATTACCCTTTTTCAAGAGATATATAGGTATTTCACTTTGTATTTTTGTCATATTGGATGTAGCTTTGGGCTTCTTGTTTTTTTTTTGTATACATTTAGCCATGCCCAGTAGCACTCCTTTTGATACTTATACATGCATTTATATATAGTATAGTGGTAATTTTTGGGGTTCCTTAGAGCTTGCTGGGTATCTGTGTGTTTATAAACTTTGTTCAGCTGGTCTCAGCTGTTTTAGAGCTCCCCCAGGGTTTAATGTCGCCCCTCCCCACTTTGCAAGTGAGCAGTTCTTTTTCATGCAAATGGTTGGGACAGATCCATGCGATCATTCTTCCTCTAATTATAGAGGTAAATAAGAATTTTAAACAGTTAGTGTTAGGACCTGCAAATTTGGTCATGCCTTGATGTGGCTCGCAGGCTTAAAAATGCTATTACCAAAGGGTTTAACTAAATTACCCTTTTTCAAGAGATATATAGGTATTTCACTGTGTATTTTTGTCATATTTGTTTTGTTGTAACCCTGATGAAGTCACGTGCTATGACGAAGCATAGAGACTTGGTGATGTCATCACGCACGGAGGTACGGGATGAGGTCTGGTTCCTTCTCTATGCATGTATGTATGTATGTCTTTATATAGCGCCATTAATGTACATAGCGCTTCACAGTAGTAATACTTGTGACAATCATATAAATAAAAAATAATATAAATAACAGATCATGGGAATAAGTGCTTCAGACATAAAAGTAACATTTAGGAAAAGGAGTCCCTGCTCTGAAGAGCTTACAGTCTAATTGGTAGGAGGAACATACAGATACAGTAGGAGGGCATACTGGTAAGTGCATCTGCAAGGGGCCAAGCTTTATGTATCAGGTGTATAGTGTTAGCCACGGAGCTACAACATAGTTACATAGTAGATGAGGTTGAAAAAAGATGTAGGTCCATCAAGTTCAACCTATGCTAAATTTAGACAACAGATACTTTATCCTATATCTATAATTACTTATTGATCCAGAGGAAGGCAAACAAAAAAACCCATTAAGGGGAAAAAATAATTCCTTCCTGACTCCAAGAATTGGCAATCGGATTAATCCCTGGATCAACATCCTTCCCATGTATACTTATTTGGTATATCCCTGTATACCTTTCCCATCTAAAAAGATGTCCAACCTTTTGTATCTGTTGTATCTATTGTATCTGCCAGCACAGTCTCCATAGGTAATGAATTCCACATATTAACTGCCCTTACTGTAAAGAACCCTTTCCTTTGTTGCTGGTGAAATTTCCTTTCCTCCAACCTTAAGGGATGTCCCGAGTCCTTAGTACTGCCCGTGGGATGAATAGTTCTTTTGAAAGCTCCGTGTATTGTCCCTGAATATATTTATATATAGTTATCATATCCTCTCTTAGACGCCTATATTCTAATATAAATAAATCTAATTTAGCTAGCCTCTCCTCATAAGTTAGAATGTCCATCCCCTTTATTAATTTGGTGGCTCTTCTCTGTACTCTCTCTAGTTCCATAATGTCTTTTCTTAGGATTGGTGCCCAAAATTGTACTCCATATTCAAGATGTGGTCTTACTAATGCTTTGTAAAGGGGCATAATTATGTTTACTTCCCTTCCATCCATTGCCCGTTTGATGCAAGATAAGATCTTGTTTGCCTTTGCAGCTACTGCATGACATTGGGCACTATTGCTAAGCCTGCTGTCTACAAGCACTCCTAAATCCTTCCCCATTAAGGATTCCCCCAATATATCTCCATTTAATGTGTAAGTCGCCTTTTTATTCTTGCATCCCAAATGCATAACCTTACATTTATCTGTATTAAACCTCTCTGCCATTTACCTGCCCACGTTTCCAGTCTCTCCAAGTCCTTCTGAAGAGAAATTACATCCTGCTCTGATTATATTACCTTACACAATTTAGTGTCATCAGCAAAGATGGAGACTTTGCTCTCGATCCCAACATCAAGGTCATTAATAAACAAGTTAAAAAGCAGGGGTCCCAGTACCGATCTCTGAGGTACTCCACTCATGACTTTAGCCCAACCTGAAAAAGTTCCATTTATGACAACCCTCTGTTGTCTGTCCTTTAACCAGTTTTCAATCCAGGTGCATATATTATTACTGAGTCCAATTTTCTTTATTTTGTACACCAACCTCTTGTGTGAAACCGTATCAAAAGCCTTTGCAAAATCTAAGTAGACCACATCAACTGCATTACCCTGGTCTAAATTCCTACTTACCTCCTCAAAGAAACAAATAAGGTTAGTTTGGCAAGATCTATCCTTCATAAATCCATGCTGACTATTACTAATTACAGCTAAACCCCGTTATAACGCGCCTCGTTATACCGCGATTCGGTTATAACGCGGTTTTCCCGTGGCTCCCGTTTTTTTTTAAAAAAAAAAAAAAAAAAAAAAAAAAAATTTTTTAAAAAAAATTTTTTTACATTTTTTTTTTGCACACTGCACACACTCACTGCACACACACTGCTCATTGCTCACACTGCCACACTGCACACACACTGCACACTGCACACACACTGCTCATTGCTCACACTGACACACTGCACACACTCACTGCACACACACTGCTCATTGCTCACTGCCACACTGCACACACACTGCACACTGCACACACACTGCTCATTGCTCACACTGACACACTGCACACACACTGACCACACTCACGCACACTCACACACACTTACGCACACTCACGCACACTTACGCACACTTACAGACACTCACACACACTCACACACACACACACACACACACACTTACACACACTTAGACACTCACACACACTCACACACACTTACACACACTTACACACACTTAGACACTCACAGACACACACTCACACACACTCACACACACTTACACACTCACAGACACTCACACACACTCACACACACTTAGACACTCACAGACACTCACAGACACTCACAGACACTCACAGACACTCACACACACTCACACACACTTACACACACTTACACACACTTAGACACTCACAGACACACACTCACACACACTCACACACACTTACACACTCACAGACACTCACACACACTCACACACACTTAGACACTCACAGACACTCACAGACACTCACAGACACTCACACACACTCACACACACTCACACACACTCACACACACTTACACACTCACAGACACTCACACACACTCACACACACTTACACACACTTACACACACACTCAGACACTTACCCACACTCACACACCCATATACACACACACACTTTCTCTCCCATATATACATACACACACACTCTCTCACTCTACACAGACGGGCCGCGACCAGCACCACCACCCGCTCCCCCCCCTCCTCCCGCGCAGGCAGCGGGAGCACCGGGGACAGCGGTGGGGAGAAGAAACCCCCCGCTACAACCTCCATGCAGGCAGCATGGTTCTGAGGTAAGCGGCGACCTGAGGGGACATCCCCACTCCCATCTCCTGCCCCGCGGCCTGTCCCGAGGTGACAGGGGGAAGCGGGGACAGGAGAGACATCCCCGCTCCCATCTCCTGCCCCGCGGCCTGTCCCGAGGTGACAGGGGGAAGCGGGGACAGGAGAGACATCCCCGCTCCCATCTCCTGCCCCGCGGCCTGTCCCGCGGTGACAGGGGGAAGCGGGGAGCGGAGGGACATCCCCGCTCCCATCTCCTGCCCCGCGGCCTGTCCCGAGGTGACAGGGGGAAGCGGGGACAGGAGGGACATCCCCGCTCCCATCTCCTGCCCCGCGGCCTGTCCCGAGGTGACAGGGGGAAGCGGGGACAGGAGAGACATCCCCGCTCCCATCTCCTGCCCCGCGGCCTGTCCCGCGGTGACAGGGGGAAGCGGGGACAGGAGGGACATCCCCGCTCCCATCTCCTGCCCCGCGGCCTGTCCCGAGGTGACAGGGGGAAGCGGGGACAGGAGGGACATCCCCGCTCCCATCTCCTGCCCCGCGGCCTGTCCCGAGGTGACAGGGGGAAGCGGGGACAGGAGAGACATCCCCGCTCCCATCTCCTGCCCCGCGGCCTGTCCCGAGGTGACAGGGGGAAGCGGGGACAGGAGGGACATCCCCGCTCCCATCTCCTGCCCCGCGGCCTGTCCCGAGGTGACAGGGGGAAGCGGGGACAGGAGAGACATCCCCGCTCCCATCTCCTGCCCCGCGGCCTGTCCCGCGGTGACAGGGGGAAGCGGGGAGCGGAGGGACATGCCCGCTCCCATCTCCTGTCCCGCGGGATGAATATGCGCTAAAGCGCGGCGGCCATTTTTTTTTCTCGCGACCCCGTTAGTAACGCGGTGGTCTCGGGGTGGACCCCGAGACCCGCGTTATAACGGGGTTTAGCTGTATTTTGTTGACCATTAGGTATTCCTGAATATTATCCCGTATTAAACCTTCAAGTAGTTTCCCTACTATTGAAGTCAGGCTTACAGGTCTGTAATTTCCCGGTTGTGATCTAGCTCCCTTTTTAAATATAGGCAACACATCTGCTTTACGCCAATCTTGTGGTACTGAGCCTGTGGAAATGGAGTCCTTGAATATTAAATATAATGGTTTTGCTATTACTGGGCTTAACTCCTTGAGAACTCTTGTATGTATGCCATCGGGGCCAGGTGCCTTATTTACTTAAATTTTTTCATGTCGCTTATGAACTTCTTCCTCAGTTAACCAATTGTTCATTAATATGGAGGTTGTGGCTTCCTCCTGCGGCACTACTATTGAACTTGATTCTTCCCTGGTAAACACAGAGGCAAAGAATTTGTTTAATACCTCAGCTTTTTCCTTATCTCCAATAATCTGCCTACCCATCTCACACTGAAAGGGTCCTATATTTTCTTTTCTCATTTTTTTGTTATTAAGGTACTTAAAGAACTTTTTAGGGTTGACCTTACTTTCTATTGCAATCCCTTTATCATTATCCATTTTTGCTAATTTGATTGCCCTTTTGCAATTTTTGTTACAATCCTTATAATTCTGATACGATGTCTCCGTCCCTTCTGACTTAAAGAATCTAAACGCCTTCCTCTTCTTGTCCATTTCCTCCCCTACCTGTTTATTTAGCCACATTGGTTTTGACTTATTTCTTTTATACTTATTACCCAAGGGTATACACTGATAAGTGTGCTTTTCTAACAATGTTTTAAAGACTGCCCATTTATCTTCTACATTTTTCCCTGCAAAAACATCATCCCATTGTATTAGTACTAGATTAGACCTCAGTTTATTAAAATCTGCCTTTCTAAAGTTTAAGGTCTTTGTTGAACCCAAGTAATCTGTTTTTTGATAATTTATTTCAAATGAGACCATGTTATGATCACTGTTACCCAAATGTTCCAGGACTTGAATATTTGTTATTACTTCTACATTGTTTGATATGACCAAATCCAGAACTGCCCCTCTCCTGGTTGGTTCCTCAATAATTTGGGTCATATAATTGTCTTTAAGCACCCCCAAAAACCTGTTTCCTTTTGTTGTAACGCTAATCTCATCGCCCCAGTCTGTGTCTGGATAATTAAAATCCCCCATTATGCAAACATGAGCCAGTTTTGATGCCTTTGAAGGAGGTAGTGGGGCCAGGTTTGGGAGGAAGTATGAGGAGCTATGTTTTTGCCATGTTAAGTTTAAGTCAGCGAAGGGCCATCCAGGATATCGCAGAGAGACATTCAGTAACTTTGGTCTCTATAGCAGGTTTAAGGCCAGGGGTCGAAAAGTAAATTTGTGTGTCATCAGCATAGAGGTGATATTTAAACCCAAGGGATGTGATTAGGTCTGTACAGATAAAAGAGGAGTGCAGAGAAGATGCAGTGAAGTTCCTCCCCACCACCCTTTGCCTTTTCAGTTAGATTTGTGTTTACCACTGTGTCAAGTGGAAAGTTTGAAAGTATTATTAGTCAATAAAGATAGAATGGGAAATAGCTAAAGAATGTCAAAGCCTATAAAGAGACTTACTCAATTAATTGAAAAAATACATATTTAAAAAAAATCTTTTAAATACACTACATGTTTTTCCACAATGAAAGTGTTTATTAAATGTATTAAGTACAGGCATACCCCGCTTTAAGGACACTCACTTTAAGTACACTCGCGAGTAAGTACATTTCGCTCAATAGGCAAACAGCAGCTCACACATGCGCCTGTCAGCACGTCCTGAACAGCAATACTGGCTCCCTACCTGTACCGAAGCTGTGCACAAGCGGGGAGGCTATAGAGCCTGTTACACATGCGTTATTTACATCAGTTATGCACATATATAATAATTGCAGTACAGTACGTGCATCAAAAGTGGGAAAAAGGGAGTGCTTCACTTTAAGTACATTTTCACTTTACATACATGCTCCGGTCCCATTGCGTACGTTAATGCGGGGTATGCCTGTAAATGAGAATTTTCGCAGCTTGATCAGCAAGTTTGGGTGTTTTTGAATTAGTCGCATAGAGGGAAAAGTTCAGAGTGAAATCTATCTAAGATAAAAGAGAATAAGTTATGATCTCTTTAACATTTTCAGTCTCATGATTATGATTTTCTTATGGAAATCTTTTACTTTATTTAATCGAAAAAGTCTAATTATCATTGTGTCTTCTGTTCCTTTCTTCATCTTTTTTTGTTTTTGGGGGAGGTGGGTTGGAGTTATGATTTACTCAATCAATACTCTATTGTATTGTACAAGAGAACAATCCCTTATTTTTTAATCGAATGCAAATATATATGATCAATGTACATATTTTAAAAATAAAAAATATGTGGCTCTGTTTTTAAACTTATTGTAGTCTATCTATTCTCCAGATAACAGAACACTTTGGATCATAACAGACAACTATACCGACTAAATCAAACTTACACTTCCATGTATGCAATCTTGATCTTGGAACTAACTGACAAATGAGCTTTATAAACCTAAAATAAATAATTTTGGAGTGTTAAATAGAATATATAATATTGAGGAATGTTTTTGAATGGAACGCATCCATTTACGTTTTAGTATTTTTCATGAACAGTATGTTTTTTTGGAATAAAGTATAAGACAGTTCAAGAGAACTGGAATGAAATTGTGTCTGATGTAATTAGTCTTAACAATTTATTTTCCATTTGCACAATACACCCATATTTCTCTGGAGACCTGAGATGAAGCTGATAATTATCATGTATTTCAGCTATTTCAGTTGTACAATTATTTCATACAATTGCACATAAGAGGATTGTATTTAAGAACTTTAGGACAATACTGCCATCTACTTGTTTTAGCAATTATTACAATGTCATACACAGCTAAACTTCATATTCCAGAGACGAACATCAAAAGTTATTATAATATGCTCAGAAACTATATCTGTGTATGTCCTCAAGAACGTGTTTTTTTTTCATTTAAACTTTAATTCTCATTTAAAAATGTATACAAATGAGCAATCTGCAATTAAATATACAGATAATAAATAACATTGGTTGCTATTCAATATGGGGGAGTGTGGTAATGCACAATCAACAAGCATTCATTTCCATTTATGTAAAGGGTTACATTGTTACAGTACATAGTACTCTGCTAGCCAACTGAGATACCACATTTTAGAACAAATTGCTGTAGAGACGGGGTGCAAGACTCTCTTTATTGAAACAGCGGGAACTTTGATGGATTTTACAAACTCAATTTCATAGCTCCATCGAGTATGAATGAGGAAAGAGATTTTTCATGCAGCCTATAAATTTACTCTGTACTGATATTTAGGATTTTTCGATGGGTGATAAAATTCATTATTATTTTTGGAATTGGAGATGCAGCTTATAATATTGGGGAATGCATATAGCTGCTATTAGTTTTATTTCACATCTGCCTTAGTGGGTATAATAATACTATTATATTGATTGGTAGAACCTCTTGTCTTTTTGGAATGGGATTACCTACAGTATTATATATTTGTTGTAAATTTTTATATATGGGGTTATTTGTCTTGTTCTTTTCAGATTACATTTACACTGAAGATACAGACAGAAGAATTATATATTTTGTTCTTTGCTCTTTCGCCATATTTGTGTTGTTGACTGTGAATATATATATTTATTTGCAGTAAATTATTTGTGGTATTTGGTCAGCCAGGGAGAGCTATTTTGGTCTCTCTCATGTATCTGCTGTCAGTCCAGACATTGGGTCGGGTTTAGACGTGATGGCAGATTTTTACGCATACGTGAAGATGTCATGATGTCTGTGGCAGCTGTCAGGTGGGAAACACATTTATATACAAACAGGTACATATACTAATAAGCGTTCTTCTTTCCCTTCGACTCTTGATAAAAGGAAAAGTAGGGTGCTCAACCCCAGACAACTTCATCCAAATAAGGCTGTTCTAACAGTATAACACGTTCCATGGAGACACCAATGGGAGTGGGTATAATCAATAGACCTGTGAGTCACTTGTAATAAACACATAACAGTACTCAACTATTGTAGTCTTAAAGTCTCTTAACCCACTCACGTCATCTCCAGGAGTAGTCACTGGCGTGCCAGCCAAGCAGGGAAATCCAGAAGCAGCAAGAAAAGAACAAATGGCGCACAGCCAGGGAGCTAGGTGGAGTAAAATAAATACCTTTAATTCAGTGCATAGCTGATAACATCATCACCCCCTTGGGGACAAAAATCACACCTCCTACGCGTTTCGGACCGGTAGGCCCTTTATCATGGAGTATGAGATATGGAGCGATCAGTCACCTTATATACCTGTGCTCACATTAAACTAATTGGACAAATCTGTGCACCATTGCATGAAAATCCCCATCGCGCATGCGCGTGACGTCACGCGGGCGCCGACACACAGGCCCCAAGGCTTATGGGTACGGACCGCCCCCCCGTTCCAGCCAGCGCACGCCCACACAAGGCATGCAAACAGGAGTGCTAAACCTCGTCTCTGCTACTAAACCCGCCCCTTGTGACTTACTACGGGCCTCTGATAGGATGAAGCGCACCGCTACTCCACCAATGAGAAGATGAGCAGACGATGCGCCCACCAACCAAATTGACCCCAGTAAACATCAACAACAGAGTGCAATGATCCGCAATGCACCTAGAATACAATAACAAGGATATTACCTAAATAAAGAGCAAGGTTGCAATACTCTCACAGGTACCAAAGTACCTCATCACTCCAGCTCCCACCAAAACAAAGACATTTCACATCATAATAAAAACAAAACCTTATTGTTGGATCAACACCAACATAGGACATCATAAATTACAAGATGAACATACATTGTCTGACTTAAAAACACCTATTACAATGTTAAAAACAAGTTTATACAATCTTTGGACCTATTCCCTATTCATCAATGCCACTTCCTGGCGCGTATTGGCTAAATTCCTCATCTGAGGAGTTGTGCCATCGATTCCAACAAAGAGGTTACCAAGGGAAGCAGCTCCTTCTAATGGGAGAAAGAATCATGATAAAAATCAAAACACAAGCAGATCACAAGCAAATGAGGATGTTCCCCTCATGATCACACAGTATAACAAAAGTAGCCATTTAGTCCAGAACATAATCCGTAAACATTGGAACATCTTGTTAATGGATGGGAGCCTGAAAGACTGTGTTAAAAAAGGCCCCCGTTTTGTATATCGAAAGGCCAAAACCATTACTACTTATGTATCACCTAGCTATGTTGCTTCGTCACCCCCTTCCACTGGGAAATTTGTAACAAAAGGATCTTACAGATGTGGAGGTTGTAAAATATGTCACTTTATGATTCTATCCCGACATTTTAGGGGCTCTATTACTAATCAGGAATTCCCAATTAAATCCTTCATAAACTGTGACACACAATATGTCATTTATCTTTTAACATGTGGGTGTGGAATAAACTATGTAGGAAGGACAACCAGATCTCTAAAGAACAGGATACTTGAACATGTAAGATTGATTAAGAAGGGAGATTTATCCCACCCAGTCTCCAAACATTTTTCAAAGTGTACCAAAGGCGGCATAAAAGGATTTAAAGTACAAGGAATTGAAAAAGTTTTTTTGAGAGAGAGAGGGGGGGATTTACTAAATCTATTAGACCGCAGGAAGGCTTACTGGATTTTTATGCTTCAAACCAGAACTCCCTGCGGTTTAAATGTAGAGTGGAACTTGGGCAATTTCTTAAAATCTTAGAATATCAACCCTGCAAAAATTGTCAAACTGTTTTCTGACTTCGGATGTTTTTACTATGTTGCAGAATATGTATGGTCAAGAGAATTGACAGTAATGCCTTAGTTTGTATATTAGACACGTTTGAAACTAATAGGTTTATAAATATTGTATCTATAACCCTGAATAAGTTGTAAGTTGCTAAACACTATTGATACAAGCAAGATCATTATAAATAGTAGGGCTACGATTTATTGACCCATCTATTCCTTCATCCCTTGGAGGAAATACTGTTAGACTTACATAAAGATGGTCCAAAGATTGTATAAACTTGTTTTTAACATTGTAATAGGTGTTTTTAAGTCAGACAATGTATGTTCATCTTGTAATTTATGATGTCCTATGTTGGTGTTGACCCAACAATAAGGTTTTGTTTTTATTATGATGTGAAATGTCTTTGTTTTGGTGGGAGCTGGAGCGATTAGGTACTTTGGTACCTGTGAGAGTATTGCAACCTTGCTCTTTATTTAGGTAATATCCTTGTTCTTGTATTCTAGGTGCATTGCGGATCATTGCACTCTGTTGTTGATGTTTACTGGGGTCAATTTGGTTGGTGCGCGCATCGTCTGCTCATCTTCTCATTGGTGGAGTAACGGTGCGCTTCATCCTATCAGAGGCCCGTAGTGACGTCACACGGGGCGGGTTTAGTAGCAGAGACGAGGTTTAGCACTCCTGTTTGCATGCCTTGTGTGGGCGTGCGCTGGCTGGAACGGGGGGGCGGTCCGTACCCATAAGCCTTGGGGCCTGTGTGTCGGCGCCCGGTGTGATGTCACGCGCATGCGCGATGGGGATTTTCATGCGATGGTGCACAGATTTGTCCAATTAGTTTAATGTGAGCACAGGTATATAAGGTGACTGATCGCTCCATATCTCATACTCCTTGATAACGGCCTACCGGTCCGAAACGCGTAAGAGGTGTGATTTTTGTCCCCAAGGGGGTGAAGATGTTATCAGCCATGCACTGAATTAAAGGTATTTATTTTACTCCACCTGGCTCCCTGTCTGTGTGCCATTTGTTCTTTTCTTGCTGACTATTGATAAAACACTATTTTTAGCCCAAAATGTCAAGTCAAACTTTTGCCAAGGTGTCAGTTTTTATTAATGTATGATTTTAGAGCTATTACATTGCTTTATTCATATTGTTTTCTTTTGTATGTATACTTTTATATGTTGGAGGAATATATTATACTGTATGCTTTTCAGCATATTGAAATTGTGTTTGTTGTATATTTTCTTTTGCATAGTATGTAGACTTTTCCAATTTCACTAATGTGAAATGTAATGTGTATCTGTTTCTATTTGACGTAACGTACATTTTTGAGGGAGCGTTAGTTTTACAGGAGACCAGTCTTATTATACCAGGATCGCAAGCACTAGACAGAATGAGGGAGTTAAAGCAGCAGTTCAAGCAATATCCTACATGTTTTTTTTTTAAATAAATCAGCTCTGTACTAGGAGAAAATACTTCTAGCATTTAAAAAAAAATGTTTTAAAGACACTTTTAATGTTTCTAATGTAGGAAAGGAAAAAGGACAAACAGCTCACAACTCATAGAGGGTCATGCACTAAGTTCCGTTAAGTCACTTTTAGAGCGCAAAGTGATGTTGATGTTTAGAGATGTTTAGAACGTGATGTTGCGCTGAACACGATGCACTAAGCAACGCAAACAGGTACTTTGCGCTATAAAACTGACTTTTTTCAGGAAGTCCAACTTTGCTCGTTTGTGTTAAATTCTGCCCTTAAGCAGGAGGCACTAAGAAACGCAACATTAGCGTACGTGAAAATTGCGTTGATCAGAACACGTCAGCTCAAGGTAGACGCAAAAAAAGCTGGACTTAGAAAAAATTATTGCTTTACATTTTTGCATTCGCAACACCCATACAACAGGCCGGCGGGTGTCCACGGCTGACCCCGCGGGGGTCCAGGGGTCCAAGGCTCACCAAGCGGGGGTCCCCGCTGGAGTGCGTGCGTCCCCGCGGCCGTCCCGGGGTCCCCGCGGACCTGCGGTATCAATGCCGCGCCTCCAAAAATAATAAACAATATTTAATAACTAAATACACCCCCCTAACACATACAATACAGTAATGGGCAAAATTACTATTATCCACATATGGATAATAATGCATTTGCCCATTTTAAATACATATAACTTTCAATAGATACAGTAAAAATATATTACACATACCTTTAACAGGCACCACGATGAAGGCCGTCTTCATCTTCATCTTCATCCTGCCCATGCAAAACATACACAAGAATAAAAATAGCCAATGTAATGTCCCCTAACCCCTTAATCACCATAGCGGTTATTAACCGCTACAGTCATTAAGGGGTTAACCCACCCTCACCCACCACTCGGGAGGCCTAGATACACTCCCCCACTACCCTCCCCACCCCGTGAGGCCTAACCACCCTCACCCACTACCCAGCCGGGAGGCCTACCCACATACCCTTGGGGCCAAAACCCCCTTCCCCCACCCCCAGTACCCACAATAAAAACAATACACTGCCCCACAATAAACATCATTATATTTATTAAATACATAACCCAACCCCTGTGCCCCCCATAAATACATGATTTATTATTTTACATACAGGGTTAATACCCCAGGCCCACGGTGGGCCTGACGGATCACCTCACAGACCTATAGTTGACCAGCATCATGTTTCACACAGGGTCTAGAGGCCTGCTGGTGGTTCCCGCCAGGCACCATGGTCCACCAGGTGGTCTCCGCGGGTCACCGTGGGCCACAATGTGGTCTCCACGGTAGGCCCGTGGATGTCTGAGGGGCCCTGGGTCAGACCCACAGGTTTCTGAGGGGTCTCGGGTGGTTCCCACAGGGGTCTGGGGACCCACGGGTGGTCCCTACTGGTCCGCGGTGCCCCCACATTTGTGGGGCCACCGGTTCTTCCCCGCAGGTGTCCCCCGTGGACCCGGCAGCCTGGTACTCGTGAGAAGCCCGAGGATACCGCAGGTGGTCTCCAGATATCCCCCGCAAACCAAAAGGAACCAACCCCATATATAAAAAAAAATAAACATGACCTATACATTAAATACATCCTTTCCCCCTCCCCCCAACCCCAACACATACAGTACAATAATGTGCAAAATAACTATTATCCAGATATGGATAATAGATTATTTGCCCATTATGAAACACATAAAACATGCATAATCAAAACATGAATTCTTAATCTTAAAATCCCCACATTGCATGTTACAATAAATCCAGCAGCAATTGTAAATATAAAACAACAAACCAGCAGCTACACAAATGTATATGAAATGTCACACAATTGCATTGTGTGTGTACATGATGCATGTAATCTGTGCATTCCTGCCCCTCACCTATCTCTCCTTCAATCTATCCTAAACAATGCTGCCAGAATCACTCTGCTCTTTCCTAAATCTGTCTCAGTGTCTCCCCTGCTGAAATCCCTCTCCTTGCTTCCTATCAATTCCCATATCACACACTCAATTCTCCTCCTCACTTTTAAAGCTTGTACACTTTTCTGCCCCTCTTTACATGTCAGCCCTAATTTCTCGCTATACACCATCCCGACTCTTGCATTCTGCTCATGGATGCTCTACCCCCTTTGTATCTCACCTTTCTCACTGACTGCCCCACACCTCTGGAATGCCCTTCCCCTCAATACCCGACTAGCACCCTCTCTATCCACCTTTAAGACCCATCATAAAACACACCTTCATAACAAAGCAAATGAGTAGCTCCGTGGCTGATACTTTACACCTCATACATTAACCATGGCCCCTTTCAGACAAACTTACCAGAACACCTTCCTACTGTCTCTGTACGTTCTTCCTACTTACCAATTAGATTGTAAGCTCTTTGGGGCACGGACTCCTTTTCCTAAATGTCACTTTTATGTCTGAAGCTCTTCTTTCCATTATGTGTTATTTTTATTATTTATTATTTATATGATTGTATTACTGCTGTGAAGCGCTATGTACATTAATGGAGCAATATAAATAAAGATGTACTTACATACATACAACTTTTAATGTGACATTTTTTATAATATGTTATTTCCCATTGTCCCTTCTAGTAAAAAGTATTTGTGTTAAACTAATTATTGTTTTTGCTTTTTGCTTCATATCAGTTTTGAACATGGATATGTCCGTCGTGCCTATAGATGATTTATACAGTGAAATCTGTATGATCAGGAAATCCACTCAAATCCAAATATTTCATCCTTTTAGATTCATCCACTTGGTTTCTGACTTGGCTTTGAAAAGCTGGTAGTGGTCATAAACCAGACTGGATATTATACTTTGTTAAAGATAACAAAACCCTTAACAAAACCCTTTATTCGGTACAGCAAAGAAAGTAAACTCATGAGTACAATTTCTGCCTTCCACACATCCGGTACCTAATTCCCATATACTACCGTAATTTCCGGTCTATAAACTGCTACTTTTTCCCCACGCATTGAACCCCGCGGCTTATATTCAGGTGCGGCTTATATGTGAATTTTTCCCGCTTTCTGCTCTCCCCCTCCCTCCCTCCCTCCCTCCCTAGTAGCAGCACGCTATAGCATTGAGGCACTTCCTGCCTGCTGCTTGCTAGAGCGAGCGTGTGCACTCCTGCTTGGACGGCAGGTATTTACTGTGTAATGTGAGGTGCTGGGGGGTTAATGTTAGGTGCAGGGGGGGGGGGGTGATGTGTGGTGCAGGGGGGGTTGATGTGATGTGCTGGGGGTTAATGTGAGGTGCTGGGGGGTTAATGTGAGGTGCTGGGGGGCTTGATGTGTGGTGCAGGGGGGTTTGATGTGTGGTGCAGGGGGGTTTGATGTGTGGTGCAGGGGGGTTTGATGTGTGGTGCAGGGGGGTTTATGTGAGGTGCTGGGAGCTTGATGTGAGGTGCAGGGGGGGTTAATGTGAGGTGCTGGGGGGTTAATGTGAGGTGCTGGGGGGCTTGATGTGTGGTGCAGGGGGGTTAATGTGAGGTGCTGGGGGCTTGATGTGAGGTGCAGGGGGGGTTAATGTTAGGTGCTGGGGGCTTGATGTGAGGTGCAGGGGGGGGTTGATGTGTGGTGCAGGGGGGGTTAATGTGAAGTGCTGGGAGCTTGATGTGAGGTGCAGGGGGGGTTAATGTGAGGTGCTGGGGGGTTAATGTGAGGTGCTGGGGGGCTTGATGTGTGGTGCAGGGGGGGTTGATGTGTGGTGCAGGGGGGGTTAATGTGAGGTGCAGGGGCTTGATGTGGGGTGCAGGGGGGTTAAAGTTAGGTGCTGGGGGCTTAATGTGTGGTGCAGGGGGGGTTGATGTGAGGTGCAGGGGGCTTGATGTGAGGTGCAGGGGGCTTGATGTGAGGTGAAGGGGGGGTTAATGTGAGGTGCTGGGGGTTAATGTGAGGTGCTGGGGGGCTTGATGTGTGGTGCAGGGGGGGTTAATGTGTGGTGCAGGGGGGTTAATGTGAGGTGCTGGCGGCTTGATGTGAGGTGCTGGGGGCTTAATGTGAGGTGCAGGGGGGGTTAATGAGTGGTGCAGGGGGGGTTAATGTGAGGTTCTGGGGGCTTGATGTGAGGTGCAGGGGGGGTTAATGTGAGGTGCGGCTTATAATCAGGTGCGGCTTATATTCAGGTGCGGCTTATATATGGTCAAAATAAAAAAAATTCTAAAATTCAATGGGTGCGGCTTATATACAGGTGCTAGACAGGTGAAGGAATTGGGGTGCTCAAACCCGCAATAACTCCATCCAAAGGCATAAATATTAATAACCCCTGGAGATACCAATGGGAGTGGGTAGGCAGAATAAAGACATGTATGTATAATATTGACTGTTTGCTGTCAAACCCAACTATAATAGTCTAAGCCAATAAACCCCACTCACGTCATCTCCAGGTTTTTTCTGCCGGCGTGCAAGCCAAGAAGGATTATTATTGTTGTATATATACTTATTATTGTTGTATTATTATTATGTATATATTATATACAGGTGCGGCTTATATACAGGTGCGGCTTATAGTCCGGAATTTACGGTACAGTGATGAAACTGCAGACAAGGATTCTGGGCAATGAAACTAAAATATTTCTATTCATTTTGAACAATGATTCCCTAGAGTGTTTGTTATCTATATTATACAGCTGTGCAGAATGTCTGTTGTCAATGTGTTATTCTTTATAGTATATGAAACTGAAAATGAAACTAAAAAGTCACTAAGTTTTTTTTTTACAAATTCTCTATGAGCTACAAGTGGTGGAGCAATTCAGAACTAAGTGTAGCAGCCCATAATCCCTGGGAACAGTTGAAAATAATTGTTCAAATATTTTTTATTGACTAATGTATTGTTTCAAGCAGTAATCGCTCCCAGTCATATTTCTTGCATAGCTATCTTACAGAATTTAAACCAGTGGGTCCTCTGGACCACAACCATGGTACAGTATTTACAGCTCTGGGCACTCCCTGGTTCTGGAGATACTAACCATTTTAGTTGTTGGTGTTTCAGCAATTCTAAATGGATATCAAATCCTGCAGGTACTGCAGGCCAATAGAAAGCTGCAGTGGATGACGTTGTGGCTACTTATTGAAAGACTGCGGGCACCATCTTTGAAAATACAGGAAATAAATCGGCAACTAAAAATGGTTTGGAGTAGTATGTAGCAAAGGTGGTCCTTTTATCGCTTTTTGTTTATTGCTTGTTTGACTTTTTTTTTGTACATTTTTTCAGGAATTTCCTGTCATTAAATGTTGCAGAGAGTTTGCACACAATGACAAATTGTTACACATACATGATGATGTCATGCTGTCCGATCGACGTGTGCCATCAGACCTGTCTATGACAGCAAACAGGAAGGGAGCACGTGTGTACAAACCAATACATATACTATTAACTGGTCTTGTCTTAGGCCTGGATACATCAAGTTGAGTAACCAAGAAATATGGTATTATGTCCAAAAAAGCTTTATTGTTATAGTACAATACATCAATGCAGCATCGCTAAAAATAATGCATTTTTTTTCGAATCTGTTAAAATGATCAAATTTAGGAGGGAAAAATAGGCATACAACCACATTTTTATTGTATTATCAGCCATACAGAACATTTTTTATTATTTACTCTAGGTTGGCATTAGTCCTATCTTTCCTATGTATACAATGAACACATAGATATCCAGCAAGCTCTGATGAACCCCAAACATTACCACATAATATATATGTAATATAAGTGTCAAAAGGAGTGCTACTGGGCGTGGCTAAATGTATACAACAAAAAGCAATGAAGACCAAAGCTACATCCAATATGACACAAATTCACATTGAAATACCTATATACAGCTCAACCCCGTTAAAAAAACGATCCGTTACAACGCAAATTCGCTTATAACGCGATGCAAGCGTGGCTCCCAATTTTCGTATTAATGAATTCTTTACAACACGATTATTCGTATCTTAAATACTTTAATGTACAATGCATACAATTGTACATTATTTCTAACGCAATCCGCTTATAACGCAATGTGATTCTTTGGACCACAAGCAAAGCGTTATAAGGGGTTTGAGCTATATCTCTTGAAAAAGGGTCATTTAGTTAAACCCTTTGGCTAAAGCATTTTAAGCCTGTGAGCCACATCAAGGCATTACCAAATATCGCAGTTCCTAACTCTAACTGATTAAAATTCGGAGTTACCTCTATAATTAGAGGAAGAATGATCACATTGGATCTGTCCAACCAGCTGCATGAAAAGACTTGTTCATTTGGAGAGTGAGGAGGGGGGAGCTTAAACCCCGGTGGGAGGGGCTACTGCCCTCCAAATCAGCTGAGACCAGCTGGAAACAATTAATAAACACACAGATACCCGGCAAGCTCTGATGAACCCCCACAATGACCACATTTTATTTATATATATATATATATATATATATATATATATATATATATATATATATATATATATATATATATATATTAAACACACAAACCCAGCAAGCTCAAACGCCCACACCCTCCTAATCTTGACTATATGAAATGCCACATAGAGTGCAACTGGGCTGTGGCACATGAATATAGGAAAACACAGGGGGTGCCCAGTGCTACATCCAAATGACAAAACATACATGGTAATAATTACAAGAAATGATGCTTCAGTACTAATAACAATGCTAATGCTAATAATAAAATATGTTTTTTTAGTTAGAAATTTTGGCCAAAACATCATAAGCTTGCACACCAAACGTCAAGGTAAACCATAATAAGTGCAAGTCCTACTCTACACTGCATTTGTTCCCAATACCTCTGTATGAGGGGGAAGAACCATAATAGATTCATTACCTGCAGCAAGATGAGACAATCCACCATATATATATATACAGTGTTCGACAATTCATTATAACTACACGCCCGTGGCGGGTGGATTTTGGCTGCTGGAGAGTAGTTGCTGCGGCTCTATGAATTCCCCTGCTCGCGCCAATTTTTTTTTTTTTTTTAATAAATAAATAAATAATCCCCCTCCCTGATTGGGTTAACACGGGGAAGAGGGCCGGCAGGCAGTGCTGGGTTAGCCCCCTTTCCCCGATCTCCTCTTCCTCCTGATCTCCTCCCCTCCCTGCCCTGGGGTGTCCACCACCTGGGATGCGGGAGATGGGGGGAGGGTTTTGTTGCGCGGCTGTGCACGTGGGTGGGGTGGTTGTGGTTCCCGCTCCCATGCGGCCCTTTCCCGTGTGCTGCCCGCTTTCGTGCGGCCCCCTCCCGTGTGTTGCCCCCTCTCGTGTGCTGCCCGCTCCCGTGTGCTGCTTCCTCCCGTGTGCTGCTTCCTCCCGTGTGCTGCCCCCTCCCGTGTGCTGCCCCCTCCCATGTGCTGCCCCCTCCCGTGTGCTGCCCCCTCCCGTGTGCTGCTCCCCTCCCGTGCGGCCCCCTCCCGTGTGCTGCCCCCTCCCATGTGCTGCCCCCTCACGTGCGCTGCTTCCTCCCGTGCGCTGCCCCCTCCCATGCGCTGCCCCCTCCCATGCGCTGCCTCCTCCCGTGCGCTGCCTCCTCCCGTGTGCTGCCCCCTCCCGTGTGCTGCCCCCTCCCGTGTGCTGCCCCCTCCCGTGTGCTGCCCCCTCCCGTGTGCTGCCCCCTCCCGTGTGCTGCCTCCTCCCGTGTGCTGCTTCCTCCCGTGTGCTGCCTCCTCCCGTGTGCTGCCCCCTCCCGTGTGCTGCCCCCTCCCGTGTGCTGCCTCCTCCCGTGTGCTGCTTCCTCCCGTGTGCTGCCCCCTCCCGTGTGCTGCCTCCTCCCGTGTGCTGCTTCCTCCCGTGTGCTGCTTCCTCCCGTGTGCTGCTTCCTCCCATGTGCTGCTTCTTCCCATGTGCTGCCCCCCTCCCGTTTGGCCCGCTCCAGTGGTTGCACGGGGTGGGAGGCTTCCCCTGTCCCCCTCCACAAACGCGACCAAGAGCCGGGAGCAAGATGGCCGACACTGCTCCGTGAGGGAGGGTGAGGTGCCTGTGTTCCTCCGGAGCTGACACCGGCTCAGGGGAACCCCGAGGAGAGGCATCATCTGCTCCGGAGATACGGGGTGAGTGATGTCATCAGCCCACCAACGTTTAAAGCACCACTCAGTGTGTGTGTGTGTGTGTCTACCCAGTCAGTCAGTCACCTACCCACCCAGTCAGTCACCTAGTCAGTCAGTCACCTAACCACCCAGTCAGTCACCTACCCACCCAGTCACCTAGTCAGTCAGTCACCTACCCACCCAGCCAGTCACCTACCCACACAGTCAATCACCTACCCACCCAGTCAGTCACCTACCCAGTCAGTCAGTCACCTACCCACCCAGTCAGTCAGTCACCTACCCACCCAGTCAGTCACCTTCCCACCCACCCAGTCATTCACCTACCCACCCAGTCAGTCACCTACCCACCCAGTCAGTCACCTTCCCACCCACCCAGTCAGTCACCTACCCACCCACCCAGTCAGTCAGTCACCTACACAGTCAGTCAGTCATCTACCCACCCAGTCAGTCAGTCACCTTCCCACCCACCAGTCAGTCACCTACCCACCCAGTCAGTCACCTACCCACCCAGTCAGTCACCTACCCACCCAGTCAGTCAGTCACCTACTCACCCAGTCAGTCAGTCACCTTCCCACCCACGCAGTCAGTCACCTACCTACCCACCCAGTCAGTCAGTCACCTTCCCACCCACCAGTCAGTCACCTACCCACCCAGTCAGTCACCTACCCACCCAGTCAGTCACCTACCCACCCAGTCAGTCAGTCACCTACTCACCCAGTCAGTCAGTCACCTTCCCACCCACCCAGTCAGTCACCTACCCACCCACCCAGTCAGTCAGTCACCCACCCAGTCAGTCAGTCAGTCAGTCACCCACCCAGTCAGTCACCTACCCAGTCAGTCAGTCAGTCACCTACCCACCCAGTCAGTCAGTCACCTTCCCACCCACCCAGTCAGTCACCTACCCACCCACCCACCCAGTCAGTCAGTCACCCACCCAGTCAGTCAGTCACCCACCCAGTCAGTCAGTCAGTCAGTCACCTACCCAGTCAGTCAGTCAGTCACCTACCCAGTCAGTCAGTCACCTACCCAGTCAGTCAGTCAGTCACCTACCCAGTCAGTCAGTCACCTACCCAGTCAGTCAGTCAGTCACCTACCCAGTCAGTCAGTCACCTACCCAGTCAGTCAGTCACCTACCCAGTCAGTCACCTACCCTGTCAGTCAGTCTCCCTCTCTCCCCCACTCTCTCTCTCTTTCTCTCCCCCACTCTCTCCCTCTCCCCCACTCTCTCCCTCTCCCCCACTCTCTCCCTCTCCCCCACTGTCTCCCTCTCCCCCACTCTCTCCCTCTCCCCAACTCTCTCTCTCTCCCCCATTCTCTCTCTCTCTCCCCCACTCTCTCCCTCTCCCCCACTTTCTCCTTCTCCCCCACTCTCTCCCTCTCCCCCCCACTCTCTCCCTCCCTCTCCCCCACACTCTCTCTCTCTTTCCCCCCCACACTCTCTCTCTCCCCCCCCACACTCTCTCTCTCCCCCCCCACACTCTCTCTCCCCCCCACACTCTCTCTCCCCCACACTCTCTCTCTCCCCCCACTCTCTCTCCCCCCACTCTCTCTCTCTCCCCCCACACTCTCTCCAACCCCCCCACACTATCTCTCCCCCCCACACACTCTCTCTCTCCCCCCACGCTCTCTCTCTCCCCCCACGCTCTCTCTCCCCCACACTCTCTCTCCCCCACACTCTCTCTCTCCCCCACACTCTCTCTCTCCCCCACACTCTCTCTCCCCCACACTCTCTCTCTCCCCCACACTCTCTCTCTCCCCCACACTCTCTCTCTCCCCCACACTCTCTCTCTCCCCCACACTCTCTCTCTCCCCCACACTCTCTCTCTCTCCCCCACACTCTCTCACACTCTGGATCTGGATCTCTTATTTACCCTATATATCTTAACTGCCCTATACTACACCGAAATAACCTATACTGCTTTCTTCCAGATCTGACTCAAGCTTCACACGGAAGACATCGGAACCCCCCTAACCCAGAAGACAGGTAGGGAACACATCCCCTCCAATGTATAACATTGTGGGAATGAGGGTACCTGGACTAGGGGCGGAGTTGGGGGCGGGACTAGGGGCGGAGTTGGGGGCAGGACTAGTTGGCGAGTAGATTTTTTGGTTGGGCGAGTAGATTTTTGGGTGATTTGTCGAACACACTGTAACTCTGTTGGATTCAAATTTGTGTATGAACACTATTGATTCTGAGATTACACCAACATACAGGCAATCGCCATTTGTTCCCAAGTCGTTATATTTCCCTTATCATTCCAAGGGGAATTTTATCGACACCTTTTATACAGTGGTTCTCAGGGACCTTGAGCAGTTGTGCCAAAACAATGTAGAATTGAAACGCAGTAATCTGACTAAGGAAGAATATTCAACAATGATCAGTATAAAGAACAACCATGAGCTTATAGTTCATCAAGCAGACAAAGGTGGGGCCATTGTCCTACAGGATCGTGTTGACTATCTCCGCGAAGCCCATCGTCTTTTACATGACATTAGGTCATATGATGTTTTGAAAGAAGACCCAGTCACAAGTTATCAGTTGGAGTTTCGGAATCTCCTCCAGGATGCATTCACTAATGGAATTATCACTAAATTAGAATTAAAATTTCTATTCACTAAACACCCAAGGACACCTATATTTTATCACATTCCAAAATTGCACAAAGATAAAGTTAATCCACTGGGGAGGCCGATAACATCGGGGGTGGGCTCGATGACATCCAACTTGTCCCAGTATATTGATTATTACTTACAACATATGTATTAAAATGACGTTCTTATATTCGGGACTCCTTGCATGTCATCGACTCCAACTCAGGTATTATATGGAAAGATACCTTTCACTGGGCTACATGTGATGTCTCTTCACTGTACACTTGTATCGATCACACCAAAGGTTTCCAGGCTATTAATCACTATTTAGAGTTAGATTTAGATTTACACCCCTCACAGAGATTATTTATTTTGGCATGCATTAAATTTATTCTCACTCACAATTATTTTTTATTTGAAGATTTATTTTATCTACAAATCTGTGGAACGGCGATGGGCACCAGATTTGCCCCCAGCTATGCTAATTTCTACATGGGACTGTAGGAGAGTCTCCATGTGTGGGATAATGCTTATCTGGGTGGCGGTCTGGTGTTCTATGGCCGTTTCATAGATGATATAATTATTATTTGGGATGGTGAACGGGGAATCCTGGAGGAGATTCTGACATCCTTCAATGATAATGAGATGGGTTTGAACTTCACATACACTATACATCCAAATACAATTACTTTTTTGGACTTGGAACTATTCATTGGTAAAGATCAACGAATTATGACAAAGACACACTTCAAATCAGTGTCGACTAATAGTTATTTACACTATAGTAGTAACCACTACAAAAAGTGGCTAGATAATGTACCAAAAAGTCAGTTCTACAGAGTTAGGCGCAACTGCTCAGAGGATACTGATTTCGCACTACAAGGTGAGGATCTATCTAAAAAATTTCAAGAGAAGGGGTATGATATGTCTGTTGTTACAAAGGCATTTCAGGACGCTAGCCTTATAAAACGTGAGACACTACTAGAACAATCAAAAAATAAATTTAAATCGTTACATGCAAATAAGAAAAAAGACAACAAAGGAGGCAATATACCTAAGTTTATTACTCAATACAATCAATCAGCCCATCAAATTAAAAATATACTAAATTGTCATTGGAATATTATACGTAACGACCCTGTAATAGGTCATCTAGTACCTGAATATGCCCCAACAGTCTTTAGAAAAGCAAGAAGTATTAAAACTATAATTGTTTCAAGTAAACTAAAAAACAAAAATAAAATTCATTCAGATTCAGCCAAGGGGGTAGGAAACTTTGGATGCGGAAGAGGCCGCTGTTTGACCTGCAAACATTTAAACAAAACCAATAAATTTTCATCATTTTCGAATGGTACATCATATGATATAAAAGATCATATCAACTGTTTGAGTGAATATGTTGTGTACTGCACCGACACACTTTATTCGAGCAAATACTCAGTATGTACCTGGCAGATACCTGGAATGCGCCGCTCCTCACCTCTGACAAGCCCCGTTGCGTTTGCCTTCCCAGCCTGGGTTCATGCCTGGCTGACGGGCGGCTGATCTGTTAAATGATAATGATTAGGATTTAATAGGCTGCAATGCTTCGCGTGTCTACCAGATGGCATAAATTCATGAATTGTAATGCAGTATATATATATATATATACTGTGCAGTATTGCAGCCAGCGGGAATAAAATGCTTCAATCCCTGCCTGGAAAATACCTCAATGCACTCGGGCAGAAAACAGTCACAAACCTCAATACACCCGGGTATACCCGAATTCGTGGGACTAGCCGAGCTCGAATAAAGTGTGTCGCCAGTGTACCTCATTTCATGTGAATGCGGTACACAATATGTGGGCCGAACATCAAGGGCTCTAAGCACACGGTTCTTAGAGCACCGGCGTAACATTATACATGGATGTCAGACTCACGGCCTCTCCCATCACTTTTATGCTAATCATAACAAAGATCCAAGGTCCCTCTCTATTATGGGTATTGAATTCATTCCCCCCTCCTATATGGGAGGTGATCGTTTTCAAAAATTATGTACAAGAGAAACATATTGGATGTATATCTTGGATACTACCTATCCGAAAGGACACAATGATCACATCGACATTAGTACCATAGTATGATCACTCCCTTGAGTTTTCATCCAGAGGTCTGGGTTGAATGCTATGCATTCCCTCTGGGCTATGGTCAATGTGCTGGTCATTGATAGTCACTTTATGTTAGAGTAGTTGGCTAGTAGGATACACAGCTTAATGCTGCGTAAGGTTCAAGTCCATAAATGTTCCAATTTATTATATAATCTTTTTATTTATATATTTTCAAATAGATATACTATGTATCATATTATATATTATATATATTATATTATATATATTTTCACATATATTTTTTTCATATAATTTTTACACATATAGCATCCTAATACTCACCAATCATCTCCCATCCCCTTCCCCCGTCCCCTTTCCCCCCCCTCCATTCCCTTCCCAATCCCCCTTCACTTCAATGTACATTTAGTATCTCACATTTCACTGTTTATTCCTTTTTACATTCACACACATCACCAGATTAACATTTTTATTTATTATTTCATAACATAATAATAATAAAATACACATACACATAGTTATTTATCACAACGCACATATCAACGCTGTATAGGTGGTCCACGTCGGTCTTTCTCCTGCCTTTGCTTTGCTGTTAACTCCTCTGGCTCCAACCTGAATCTCCAAAAAAGGTACCATTAACTATATTAGTACATATCAACCTAAATTCCATACTAGATAATGCTTTCTTTTAAACAATTCTTCTCCAAGACCTAATATATACCTGGCAACATATTTTAAGTCTATGGTCATTTATTCCAAACCTTAAATGTCACACTGATTCCTAAATTGACTTTAGTCCAAAAACTCCAGTTTTTATTATATGCATATATTTTTCATATAATTTTTATTTATATTTTATATATTTTTATATATTTTATTATGTTATTCATTACATTTGCTTTTGTATTTCAAGTCTATGGTCATCTAATTCAAATTTTAATTGCTATATTTATTTGTAACAAGATATAAAGTTTTGCGTTTATAACTCCAATTACTAATATACAAATTAAATGTTATTCATTTCACAAGCTTGATATACAAAACCTTTATTTACTGACTCAATGGGGTCTTCATGATACACTCACAGTGTGTCTATATGTGATACACCAGTCCGATGATTTGTTAACGATATATACTAATTGTTAAACAAGTTTCATTATTGAATTATTGGCAAACCTATTAAAAGTATCTCCCTATAAATATCATGGTGGGTAGCTTGGAGGGTTACCCCTGAAGAAGTCACTATCCATGACGAAACGCGTAGGGCGTGACTAGCTTGAGACCGCCATTTGCCCACGAGCATCGAGGCCTGCTGCTGCCAGAGACTCTTCCTTCGGTATCAGACGGCTCCGATACAGCACAACCATAGAGGACCTGGAGGACCTTTGCCGTCCAGAGGGTCCCTTCACAGCCAAAGACTGCATGTGAGCTTCCGCTTCCGGTTCACCGGCTCACCGGCTCACCGGCTACACGAGGGAAGTCATGTGACGACGCCAGGACTTGGAGCTACACAGAGAGGAGCGAGTCAACGGCAAATGAGAGCCTATATCATACACGCTATTTTATTGCTTTTACCTTGTGAGTGGGCATTTGTCAGATTTTATGTTCCTTGAAATACAAATTTTATTATGTTAATGCACTAGGTGTGCGCCTGTTTTTTCTTTTCTTTTTTTCAGGTATCTTGTGGGGGAAGGAATAAGCGGTGCACTGGTTGAAAGCAAAGATGAAGGCTGGTTCACTCAAAAATATATTAAACATGTTTATTAGGCCATTGGCAACATAATAAAAATGAGAAGAACAAGCAGAGAGAGACTCTGAATTTTTTTGTGCAAAGAGTATGTCGTAAGGGGGTCTTCATTTACCACTTTGTGGTGTTTTACAGACATCCCCTCTTGGTACAATCATTAAAGTTTCTTCCTCCAATCTGGGAGTATCATTGACTTTTTTTATATGTACCATTATATGCTTATCTGGATATACATTGTTCATAAACTTTATAATAACAAGTTATTTGGACACTATGGGGCTTATTGTGTAAGCTCCGTTAGCTCAGCTCAATGGGGCTTTCCATGCAGATTGCTCAGTTCAGCACAACCGGAGTTTACAGAATAAGCCCCTATCAGTTTTCTCTAGCACAGGGGTGCGCAAACATTTCTCCATGTGCCCCCCTGTCTGCACCCCCCCCTGCTCGCGCCCCCTTTCCTTACTATGTCTCCGGTGTCAAATGACGCACCGGGGTCACGTGATGTCACATTGCCATGGCAACATGAAGTCATATAACCTTGTGGCATAATTTGACGCCACGTTGCCACGGCAACGTGTCACTGGAGACAAAGTGAGTGAAGTTACAGAGGCCTCACGCGATCCCCGGGCATTTAATTTAAATGCCTTAGGGAAGAACGTGGGGACTCTGCAACCCCCCGTGCCCCCTCCCTCCCTGAAAAATCTTGTGCCCCTTAGTTTGTGCACCCCTGCTCTACAGCAAAGGCATTCTTCCCTTTTTCTCTGTGTACTTAATAGATACACCACTAGATGTCCTGCTGATACAGGCTCACTTCATTAAAACAGGAAGGAGCAAAGTGAACGGAGACAATTCATAATTTTGTTACAGTATATTTATAAAAAAGGTTTATGAATGTCTGCATCTCAGTGATTATAATTTTGTTACAGTATATTTATAAAATAAAGTTTTATGGATGTCTGCATCTCAGTGATTATACTTCCATATTTTTTTTTAGCCCTCGACCTTAGTTAGAGATATAGATGTATAATTTTGTCACAGCGTTGCTGAATATAAAACATAGTTTGAACAGAACTCCTGAAGTTCTCCACTAACAGATAATTAAATAGTAATAGTATTCTTGTGTATTGGAAAACAATGTAATGTTATGTTAATGCTATTCTAACATTAAGTGATTTATTGTTAATACATTTTCAAAAATTGCTTTGCTACTGAATTTGCAAGGTCATTGATGTAACTCTTACTGGTGTAGAATAAACATTCATGTTATACACATGTCCTGTCTAAAATACTGTGGCATTATTAAACTAAACTAAACTAAATTATTAAACTAAACTAAAATGTGGCATTAACTAAAAATGAGACTATTTTATCTCAAAACTCAAACTGCAAAACATCTATTGTTTATTCCTGTCATGAGAGTATCATGAGATTCAGTATTTTAGTATCTGGCACATCAGAGGTTAATTTTAGTTGTTGGTTGCCAAAAAAATACTTTCACAGTTTTTATGGCAGGTCAAACTACTAATTTGATGTCTTTGTCCAGAAAATTCATTTATCTGGGTCAAAACCTGGGTTTGAAGAAATCTGGCGTCAAAACTCATCAGATAAACGAAAATCCCTCTTTTTGTATCTCGAAAGGGATTCCTGAAGGGGATCTGCAAATACCAGAGGGGTTGGCAAAGAAGGCTTTCAGAATTGTGTAGATTGATTAAAAATGAGGATATCACGGGTCTGACCACTATTCATAAGAATTAATCTTTGTAACATTTGTGATTACATGGATCAAATAAAGCCAAACACTTCATGTTTATGAGGTTGCAAAGGACAGATATTAATTTGTCACTCAAAACTTAGGAGTAAGCCTGTCAAAAATAGTATATTTTTATACGCCAGCCACGCCCGAACTTATTGATATGAATCACATAATTCCAAGTATTTTAGGAATAAAAGATATGGGACATTTTATATGTTTTATATGTCCAGGCAGCTTTTTAAAGGTAATTGTTTCCCCCATAAGTTGTAAAAATGTCATGGGCTGCAGATTGATGAGAGGGAGGGTTGGGGATACTCCCAGAGGGAAGGCTTATGTTATTTCAATGGAAAGGGTTTTTGAAAAAAACCTGCATTTAAGATATGAAAATTATATTTTAACAAAGGGAGTGTCTTATGCCAACTAGACACATGAAATCTATTATTTTCTACTCAAGACTTGCGAGAACCCAAATATATGGTGAATTATGTAAGGAACTTCTGTTTATTTTATCCTTTTATTTTATGAAACTGTGCATTTATTTTACTGTATGATTTTGTAATAATATTTTTCTGTAATCAAAACACTGTATTATTTTGTATATTAAATCTAAAATCTAATAAATACAGTAATTGTTTTGGGCTCTGATTTGCACTTTGCACATTTTGAATAGAGTAAATTACTGTACATTTTCGGACACATTTTTCTAAAAGTAGTGTTTTGTGATTCAGGTGCATATATTCTTGGTAAACAGGGACCAAAGACTCTGCTAGTAAATTTTGATAACTCTTTGTTGGTGGAAGCGATTAAAAATATATATTGTGACGGAGCAAGGGTAGATATTACGCATTTGAGGAGACCTGTGGGGAGATAACTGTGTCTGCTGGATATCTGTGTGTATTAACCCTTATTCATGTATTAAATGTTTTACCAGGAAGTAATACATTGAGAGTTACCTCTCGTTTTCAAGTGCTGTATATCCTGGGCATAGAGTTATGATGACAAATAATACATGGTTACAGATACAGTCACTAATACAAATCACGTGCTCACAGGTGTGCCTTTAGTGTCAATTCCTAAGTCTGTTTGTATGTTTCACATTTATAGTAACATCTTTACTATAAAAACGTATGAAACCTGGGTGACATGTTGGTGAAAACCCACGATCAAGATAAGTTTGCCAATGATCATTTCCTCAGTTTAAAATCCGGGATGAAAAAAATGTAAAGGGTGATCGGTATGAAACTCTATCATTGTAGGGAACACTTTTTGTCATCCTTTTAGTGGTAAAAAAAATAAGGATAAATCAGAGGATAACATGTGAGACAACACACATGATCTATTACCTGAAATGCCCGTGTGGGCTTCTCTAGTAACATTGAGTGGAGAGGATAATACCACCCTTTTGAAGCACTGTAAAGACTATCAACTCAATGTTTCAGCCATGAGGTTTATGGGTATCAAACACCTATCCCCTATGGGTAGAGTTGGGGATTTTGACAAATTACTCCTACAACGAGAGGCGTTTTGGACCTTCTCATTGAAAAGCCTTAAACCACTGGTTTAAATGATGACTTTGAATTAACCTATTTTCTATAAAAAAAAATTCTGGTTCAGGACCCCATATAGTTTTCATTCTACATTTTTCATTCTATATCTTTTTCATTTTTAATTATAATCAATAATTTTTAATCATTTTTTTGTTCACATACTGTTTTATAAATATGTCAAAATTTTCAAAACATTTCTGTTTTAATGTTGTTCCAGTACATTTGATTAATGTTCTGTATAGCATCATGTTATGTTAAGATTATGACAATGCATATTTACAAGTACTCTGTCTATGATAAATAGATTTTCTCATAGAAATTTCCAAATTGACCTTGTGCTATATACAGTACTTTTATATATTTTTTTTTCTTCCCACTTGTGTTTCAGTTGTTACTGTTTCCCCTTGTTTTGTCTTTATTTGTGTATATCTCCCGTCCCTTTCAGGATGGGATATCATCAGTATGGTTCATTGTTACTATGTGATTTTGTCTTTCTACAGCGCTGAGCAGCGCTCTGGTTGGGTATCCAGTTGGCTCCCCCTGTTTTTCCTGTCCACAGTCAGCTTCAGATCGGAGATTCCGTCTGTGTCTTCTGTCTGATTCTGTCTGTCACATGATGATGCCACCAGAGGTGGAGGTGTTTAATTGTCCTGAGTGGGGGATAGTAACCATAGTGATGCTCCACCCATCGGACGCTCCTCTGGTGCCTTTGGAGCTTAGGGGAGACTACGTGTTTTTTCCTGCATTTTGGCGTGACTGCATCATCACAGCGATGCACGACGCCATGATGTCACAGGTAAAGATGCCCAACACTCATGGTGGAACGTTACCTGCAAACAAGGCAGAGGGGAGGTGGGTGGTTGTTTTGTGGGATTGGGGGTTTGTGGACAATATTTAAGGTTTCTCTTGCATTTATTCTGTACCCTGATGAAGGTGCTTGGCACTGAAACGTTGAATGCATTTGATTGTTTCAGTCAATAAATGATCCTTTTGCATGAATCCCTTTTTCATTTTTTTTGGTATGCTTGGCCCTTCTTGCTTACTACGATGTTCCCTGACTAGGTTTTTTTTTGCTTGTAGCACCTATTTGTTCCATTTTTGTTTTTGTAGTCCCCAATACTTAGGGGCATCCCAAGTTGCTGTGTCCTGATCCCTCTATAAGGACCTTAAGAGAGCTGTGCATAAACAAATGCCCACAAACCTCAATGAACTGAAGCAACGTTGTAAAGAAGATTTTTCCAAAATTCCTCCACAACGATGTGAGAGACTGATAAAGTCATACAGAAAACGATTACTTCAAGTTATTGCTGCTAAAGGTGGTTCTACAAGCTATTGAATCATAAGGTTTACTTAGTTTTTCACACATGGCTTTTCCATTTTGGCTTTATTTTTGTTAAATAAATCATGACACGGTGTAATATGTCATGTGTTTTTAATCTGAGGTTGTATTTACCTAATTTTTAGACCTGCTAAGGAACAGATGATTGTTATTATGTCATGATATGTAAAACCATAGAATTCAAAGAGGGTGTACTTTCTTTTTCACATAACTGTATATCTGTATAAGACTCAGTGGTCTTAATATTGTTGCGCAGCTAGAGCAGCACAATTAACCCCTTCTCGGTGTGGAGGGAAATGGCAGTTATATCTGCCATACAAATGTTTAAGAATAAATGTTTAAGAATAGAGGTGTAATTAGAAGTGCGAGTCCAATTATTCATTCAGAGCTGGTTTTCTATACATCACACTCAGTAAATACCCTTAGATACATCCGGTTTTAATTATATATCCCGGGTAGTGTACTGCAGTAATATGCTCTCAGGTAGTGAACTCTCTCCACCTAAGATTTTTGTGTATTTGCTCTATTTAATGGCAATTGCAGTTATAATTTTGTGGTGTATTATTGAGTGCTTCATTCGGTAGTTAGGAGTTAACAGAGCTATTACCTTAGACCCGAGAGATCAACTGACTGTGTAAATACACTAATAAGTTCTACTTATAATAGATGGATAGTTGACAACTTTTTTACTCTATAAAATAATGTTGGCAAGATTGTGTCCCACCCTGGCAACAAATGGTCAATTTAAAAGCAAAAGGGGATCCAGTTGAAGTTGCTGGAGTCAAATGTAGGATGTGCCTGAGGCTAACTGTGTTATGTGGTGTTCTCAACCACTAACCTCGACAATCGCAGCATATATCTTTCTAGTCAAGTTTTGGGGATTCTTTGTGCTCCAGAATAGTGCTGCCTGCCTGTTTATCAACCCTGATGAGTTACGGGAGTTGTATGCCTGAGGCTAACTAAGTTATGAGGTGTAGTCAAAAAAGGGGAGGGAAGAGGATAGGGAAGCTCCCGCATCAGCTTAATATGAAAACTGTAGTAATGTAATTAAACAAAAATAATAAAAATAATAAAAAGGTGCAAATAGGGATAAGGATAATAGATACAAGACAAGCAAAGATTCCCCAATGAATGCACTCAAATTACCAAGTGTGAAATGATGAATGATTTAAAATGAATCTTTAATCTAAATTAAGTTTAAAATAAATTGTATAGAGGGTAATGGTATTGTATTCTTAAACCATTCCCTAATGACAAACCGAATCCTAATCACAAATTAATGTGTAAATTAAGAAATGCTTAAGAAAAGACAGAAATCATGTATATCTAACAAAGCTACTGAAGTATCCAACTAAGTACTAAAACTCTAGGGATAACTTGTTTTTATAGTAAAAATTGTTTACTAAAAAAATGGTAAGGTTAAGTGGTACCTAATACCAGTACTAAATTACTATTATATAGTTAAACTGTTTATAATGTATCACAGTTGGAGCACGGTTGGAATACTGTTCTGTCTGATAAGCATAAATACTTTGACGTGTATATAGCAGAATAGATTGCTACTAGACAGTCACTACGCGGACATCGTGAATTTGTGTGTGATAGCTAAAGTGAATAGCTGACAAATATCTCAGGGGTACTGTTGTTAGAGGGTTGGGACAAAATGTGCATTTGAACCCAGAGGCATGGTTCAAGGACCGTATCCAGTTATAAGTAGAAAAATAAGGCAGTGCACTGCCCAAAGTAACAGAAGGAGGCTCACGGTTTTTAGCAACAAAAAATAGATTTATTACATAAAAAGTGGACAAAGGGGTCCCACCTAGGCCGAAGCAGGGGTCCACCAACTAGTTTCAGGCAAAAATGCCCTTTATCAGGCCTTGATAAAGGGCATTTTTGCCTGAAACTAGTTGGTGGACCCCTTCTGCGGCCTAGGGGGACCCTTTTGTCCACTTTTTATGTAATAAATCTATTTTTTGTTGCTAATAACCATGAGCCTCCTTCTGTTACTTTGGGCAGTGCACTGCCTTATTTTTCTACTTGTTCTTGCCATCACTGGGAGATTGCACGCCTATGAAGATTCTGAGATTGGATACTCCAGGAGAAACTGAGTGAGTTCACTTTGTGGGTCGCTGTACCCCTTTTTTCTCTGGTATATGGGACGTTGGTCTGTACTATTTATTTATGGTGCCGCTGGCATTAGGTACTAGTCCCCTAACCCTATTAGGGCTTCGTTATGCTATATGCTTACATTGAAGGAGTTTATCCTAAACCCCAGTTTATTATGCCAAACAGGACTTGTTTTTTCTGATGCACTGGCTTTCTACACAACCGTATCCAGTTATAGCCTCATATAGTGTATCATAATACCATATTAGAACATCTAGCAAAGAAGAAACATATGCTAACTGTAATTGGTCCCCTGAGGCGCGATTCCAAAGACTTCATCTGATAAAGCCTCTTACTTGATTCCATATCACCAAAACCAATTGGGTAGCGCACAAGCAATTAATAAACTGGCGCACTATCATTTGTCCAAGTACAAACAAAAATGTTGAAATATAGAACAACTGATAGGAGGCTATCCGTAGTTATCTTAACACTAAATGTAACACACTTAAACCTGTACATATGTTTAGTAACAAGGCTAACTGCTCTTTAACCATAAATATGCTGCCTTAATAATAGTAGATTAGGCACCTAAATATTACACTATATATATGTCATTAGGTAGCCTTAGATAATAGTATATAAATTTAATTGTACCTTAATAGGACCTATGTCTAAAGCATGCCCAGTCCATGTAATGGTAGTTAGTATATCTCTGAGGAGCCATACAAGAGACACTTGTGTAGATGATATACAATGCTCCTACTGGCACTCTTATATATTACACAGATTAGTATATGAAGTCGTGTGAACTATATCTTATAATATATAGAGTAGTGATACACCACTATATTAGCCCAACGTTTTTTTTTAGCAGACTCATATACAATGTAAAAACTGCGTGATGTATCCTGAGTGTTCTGCTGTACTGTGTGTGATCAGTACACTTCAGCAGACTCAGAGAGTGATGTGCATATTTACACAAAGTGTCACACCCAAGCTTCAAACTTAATATATTCGTGACTGAAGATATAAGTATAGCATCAGTCTGGGTGATGCATGTGGCATCTATACTCATCTATTTTGCAGGTATAAGTGTAGAATCTCTCGCCCTGCTCCGTTAGTATCAGCTCCTCGTTAGGCAGTTGCAGGTGCCATCAGGTTACTTCCGCGTTGGTGACTTCATGATGTCGGGTTATCTGAAGTACGTTTCGCGCTAGAGGGCGCTTTCTCAAAGGTGATTACGTGTAGTACACATAGGGTATTTAAAGCATGAGGTTGTCATGGCGATGGTTAAATGATTAACCTCTGGCATACCGCCGGCTTCTATACGCTAAAACAGAGTATGGCAACAGGGATTATATAAATTAGGTGTCACCATATTGTAATGTGTGCACCTATTGCCAAAGTGGATGCAAAACTGTTGGTAGGTGAAATTATTTCGGAACTGTAGGCAAAAAGTACATATACAGTCCGCGTCACATGTATATGCATCACAGTACAGGTACTTGATCATATGTCATAGATGGTCAGAGAGTCATCTGATACAAGTAGAGGTTTAATATAACGGTCTATATCAGTGTGGAGACAAAGTACAGCAAAAAATAGTTGTATTATTGCACTGATGTGAGTAAGAGCATGAAATACATCATAGGGGGCAGATGACCATAGTAGTCAAACATGTCTTACTGATGTCAAATAAAGGGGGAAAAGACGAATTCTTCATTTAGACCTTGAGGGGTGAGGGTCCCCAAATGTAAGATCCAGCGTGATTCTCTCTTGAGAATCTCATTGTCCCAGTCCCCCCCTCTACTGTTATGCGGAACAGATTCAATGCCCACAAATTGCAGGACAGTGGCTACCCCTTGGTGATAAAAATATGCAGATAAGAGCTCCTAAATTATAGGGGTTTGGAGTGGCCACCTTGTTAAATAAATGAAGTGAACATGAAGCCCTCATTTAACCCTCTGGGGGCAAATGTGTGTTCAAGTGGAAAATCCACATTGCATTACATTTAAGAAGGATTTGATCCCAATCGCCAACTCTGGAACTGAGATTTGTATGGTCATGCCAATAAATTTGAGGACTCTATGGTCCCCATCATGAATCTTGTGCACGTCTCGCAACAGGGGTGTCTAAGCTGTTCCATATTGACCCCACATGTTTGAGACCTCGTCTGCGTAGCTGTCTCTTGGTCTTCCCAGTGTATTTTTTGGAACAAATACATCTAATCTGATAAATATCTCTTTCTGTTTCGCAATTGATTAAACTTCATATAGAGAAAGTTTAGTATTCCAATTTTTGAAGTTTTTCGTTATCTTTATGTGCTCACAGGCTCTGCATTGTGAACATTTATAAGAACCTTGTGGATTCTCTGGAAGCCACATAAGTCTGATCAACTGTTCATAATGAGTGTGTGTCAACATGTCTCTTAGGTTCTGAGGGCGTCTACTTGTGATTGTGGGATAGGGTTTGAATACATCTTGTAAATCACTGTCCGCCATTAGAATGTGCCAATGTTTTCTAAAGAATAATTGGATCGAATTCCAGTGATGATTAAAGGTGCCAATGCATCTAATAAATGTTTTTTCTAGACTGGGTTTCATGTTTTGGAGCAGTAGATGTCTTGGAGTTTGCCTTGCCCTTTTATATGCACGTTTAATCACCTTATTACTGTATCCTCGTTCGAGGAAACGTGTTTCATGCACATGGCATCAGTCTTAAAAAATTAATCAAAGGAGCAGTTTTTACGAATCCTAAGAAACTGCTCTACCGGTATACCTCGAATCAGATTTTACAAATGGTGGCTTGCTGCAAGTAGAAGACTGTTTGTTGCAGTCTCCTTCCTAATGTTTAGGGGTTTCAAGTTCATTGGTCGGTCCCCTTGTAATACAGGTATGCAGGTCAATTAAGTTGATCTTGTTGCGATTATGATCAAAAGTGAGATTTAAGTTGATATTGTTAGAATTGAGTACATCGATTAATTCTTGTAGGGATTTGATGTCCCCGTGCCATATTAATAGCACATGATTGATGTACCTTACCCACATAATAATGTTGTTTGTGTAGTTTCCCAGTTTTCCTGAAAATACAGTTTCTGCTTCCCACCAGCCCTGGTACAAGTGGGCGTATGATGGGGCACACGTAGTCCCATCGCTGTACCCTGGGTCTGGTGGTATAGCTTCCTGTCGAATATGAAGAAGTTTTATGTCAGGACGAATTGGAGAAGTTTCATAGTGAGCTCCTTATGGTTACGGTAGCATTCTCCCGTAGTGTTGAGGAAGTGTCTTATGGCTCTCAGTCCCACCTCATGTAAGATGCTAGAGTATAGACTTTCTACATCTAGTGACACAAGTAATGTGTCTGAGTCAATAATGACGACGTCCAATTTCCTTAGGACATCCCTACTGTCTTTCATGTAGGAAGGAAGGGCCATAACGAAAGGCCTCAAGATATGATCCAAATATTGTCTAACTCTTTCCGTTAAGTTACCCATTCCTGACACAATCGGGCACCCAGGTGGTGGGGTCTTCCTTTTATGAACCTTCGGTAGGCTATAAAAGGTGGACAGTCTCTGTGTTTTGACTAGCTTGTATTCTTTTTCCTGTTTACTAAGGGCCTTCAGGGCCACTCCCTCATCCAAGATACATGTAAGTTCATTATTGTATTGAACGGTGGAGTTAGTATCCAGGATTTTGTAGAAGTCTTTGTCACTCAGGATTCTGAGATTCTCTTTGACATACTCCTCGCTTGCCATAACTACAATGTTGCCTCCATTGTCGGAGGGCTTGGTGACAATAGATTTCACTTTGACTAGTTCAGTTAGGGCTTGTCTCTCTTCTTGAGTTAAGTTGTCTGTCCCTGTGTTTCTAGGGAGTTGTTTGAGATCGTGATGTGACCAAACTGATGAATAGATCTATGTTCGGACATATGTCGGGTGGAGTCATAAATTTAGACATGACTTTAAAGTTACAGAAAGGACCTTCACCCGTTATTTTGGCAGATTCCTGCAGAAGTGTACTCAGGTCCCTAAGGTCTAGGTGTAATTGTTCCACTGAGTCCAGCCATGTTTGTTTCCCTTTTCTTAAAAAAACTTATGCAAGCAAAGTTTCCTGCCAAATAGGTTGAGGTCCTTCACACACTCAAAGCAGTCAATGCTTGTTGAGGGGGTGAATGAAAGGCCCTTGGATATTACTTGGACATGTATGTATTTTAGGAATAAATTGGATAGATTTATAACATGTAGTTTATTGGTTTCTCCTTCAGTAGGTTCTATGTGATGAGAGACTGTAGGTAGGGGCTCGATAGTTAGTATCACGGGCATCGCGGTCGCCTCCCGAACCCCCATACTTCTCTGTCTCTAAGTGTTCCTACCTTGCCCCCTACATGTCATCCTTTTGTCTTCTTATCTTCATCCTTTTCTTCATTCTACTCTTTACCAGCTACAGGAGAAATTTATCCAACGTCTTCTTGGGGTCAAATGAGACATGACAGGCCTTGTGATATCTATTTGACTGACAAATGGTACAATCAAATTGGTGTATGACTATGTGATGGCTTTCCCATTTTTTGGTGAAGTGACATCACCCTAAAGGTGCTGTCGCATCACTCCAAAAAGGGAAGCCTTCACAGGGAGGGTGGTTAGGACTTGCGGTGGGGGTTAACCCATTCATTATCTTAGCAGTTGTAACTTCTAAGGTAAGGGAAGGATTAATCTTTCCCGGGAGGCCTAACCACCCTCCCTGGAGCAACTATAACCTTCACCCACCCCCTCAAGCACTGACAAAACGAGTAGTGGTGGTTAACGCATTCATTACCTTAGCTGTTAGCCGCTAAGGTAATGAAGTTCTGTTTTTATTTTAATTTTATTAACATAGTATTGAAGTAGAGGGTCATCGGACCTGAAATTAATGCAATTCATCTCCGGAGACCCCCTGCTTCAATACTATGTTAATAAAAATAAAAACAGGGCGATCAGCAATTACACACTAGAGGGATATCACACAGTAAGATAGTTGAAAAATAAATCTTACTGAATACTGTTTTTACACAAATTTCATAACGTGAGGTAACAGCATGTCAAATCAATCAATTTGGCAGTGATCTTATCGAAGCTACCTGAATAGGCCCCTAACACTGAATATACAATATCACACAATTTAACACCAACACTCACTCACATCGCTAAACACTCACAATACTCTTTTTATCTCTCCCATTGCCCGCCTGCTTCTGCATACACAAAAATCTCAGACGCAAATGCAGCAGATTTTGCTCAATTTTACATATGGTTTCTGGTTCTGCCGAATTTATATGCTGCAGTTACACTTCGTGTTTTTTGTGATATTTCACTACATTTACAAATTTGGCAACATTATTAGTTTTTAAGGAATTAGATTTGGGGGAAAAAATGCTAAAACTATTGTGACGGCATTTTGGAAAGGTTCACACATTTCTAAGACATCTTCCAGCACCAGAAGGTTTCTTATTGCTTAGTAGATATGGGTCTGAATGAGAAGGATAGAAACGTCTACACCCCCGGTTCTTTGGTGTTTGCAGGATTGTATGCTGGCTCTTCCTGGAGGAAGAGAAATGGTTAATAAAATACAAGGATGATCATATTGTAGGAGGATGAGTGGTTCAGAGAAGGGAATACCAGGAAAAAATGAATATATAGAAGAAAAAATAGTCGAGTAAGTAATGTCCATTGAGCACGCCGCACAGTGTTTAGTTCCATTACTTGTGCAGTGTTTAGTTTTATTTGGTGTGCAAGCACTTCTATTATTAGGCAAAACAATGTGATCCTTAATTATTGCATACATTTCAGTCAAGTAGGGCAAGCAATTCCCAGTTACTGCCTGGGTTTTCTTTCTTGGCATAGGAACCACAAATGAGAACTTGAATAGGGCTATGTCAGCAGGTCTTCAAGGTGAAACATAAAATAAATCAATAGAAGTTATAAACAAAATTGTGCAAAGAGTACTAGAATTTAACTTGCACATCATATTGTTAAATTGGCAAAACAGCTGACGTGTCTCTAAAGTGGTATCTTTGCTTTCTCTTAGTCAGGATGTACAGTATTGATCTGAAGCCAATCTTACCTGAACAGAGTGAGACACAGATAATCAATGTGTTACTCCATCAGAAGCTATTCCTAAATATATTGAATCCTCTTTCAAAACCATTAATTGTAATGCTGTTACAATATACAGTGATAAGGAATTCCACCAGTTAAAAGAAAGAAGAAATGGACATGCATAACCAAGGAGTTATATAAGAATATTTATAAATCTGTGATATTACTCAATGCTCACTTACATATAAAATAGGAATAATCAACTGTTTCCCAAGTAAAGATACAGTCTGGTCTCTGCGGTTCTCAAGGTTTGAAGGAGAATCCACGGGCAGAGTAGGTAATACTGGATCAATTGGGTGCAAGCAGCAGAGTAAAAGGACAAGCCGGAATCAATACTGGAATTTCACAAGAGCAAGCAACAAGTCTATGAGCTGCCCAGCAGCAGTGAAACAGAGAACCTGCCTCCAGGGTAGAAATCTTGTTGTGAAGCACTAAAGGAAAGGACAGGTGCCTTTTTATAGGCTGTGTGTGGTGAGGTGTTGTAGTCAGTATAGCTGTCTACCGAGGGTCTGTATAGAATAATGCAGTGTATGGGTCCTTACATTACACCTCCAACCCCTCTACAGGGAGGGGCACGGATTGATTTGATTTTGGATATCCAGCATAAAACAGCTTAACTAGCCATGGGGCATGTACTTGCAGGGCCGGTTTCCAAGACCTGTCTTCCAGACCTCTTCAATCTACCAGGTATAACAGATGTCTACCAACTGTTTTAGCATCACAGATTGCCTTAACCCCGACTCAGGTCTCCGTACCCTATTAGGAAAGGTGTTGAGAGGCGTGCACGACAAGGAGGTGAATGGCAGCTTAGAGTGTGAGCTCCATCCCCTCCGGCGTTTCAAATCGATCTAACTCCAGCAAAAACACAGCAACTGCATAATCCAGTATCTGCAGAACGTGTCTAAATATACAGACATGGCATCAACTAAGACTTTAAGAAAAAAAAACACAGCCGGTGTCTACTTATTTTAAGAGCAAAGAGGCTGCCAGGGCTGACATACCTGAGTCTCCAGTGCAGACAGCATCAGCAGACCCAGAATTGGACCCCTCACCTGAAGAACCAGACGATATGGATGTAATGAGACGTAAAGACATGAAGGAGTTTTGCAGCAATATGCAACAATTCTTTTAGTCTGAACTTTGGGCACTTCGGAAGGATATGAACGCAATAGGGGAGCGTACGGCCGCTTTGGAATCCAGGGCAGATGAGACAGCTACATCCACAGCAGAAACACAGGCTCAAATATCCGCCTTAAAGGCACAGGTCACTTCCCTAGAGGATAAAATTGAGGACGCAGAGAACCGCGACCGGCGCTGTAACATACGGCTGAGAGGGGTCCCAGAAGCTATAACTGACCCAGAGGAATTCACCTCGAGGTGGCTGGAACATATATTCCCAGACATGGCTGCCAGAGACCTGGTTCTGGACAGATGCCACCGGGCACTGAGGGGAAGACCTCAACAAGGAGACCCCCCGAGGGATGTGGTAATTAGATTCCACTGTTACCGCACCAAAGAAGAAACATGCCGGATAGCAAGGGAACTGAAGGTAGTGGAGTTTGAGAAAATAAAATTCCAAGTGTATCAGGATCTGTCACCTGCCACGCTAGCAAAAAGGAGAGCATTAGCCCCCGTTACCAGAACACTGCGTGACCAAGAGGTAAGGTACCGCTGGCTATTCCCGTGTGCCCTAATGGTCTTTAAGAACGGGGTGGCACATACCCTCAAAAATGTGGAGGACACAGAGGGATTCCTTAGGAGGGTCCTGGGTTCAACACAGAGTCCCCCTCGCCATGCAGCGGCTAAAGATGGCGCCCCCGCGCAGCCATGAGCTAACCCACGACTGATGCACTGAGCCCTGCATGAAAGACCCTCCACTAGCCACAACCACCGGAATCTACTATTTAGACCTACCCCAACACTGCCCCTCATGCCCTCGGGACCGCTTGGGACCCCTTCCGCAGCCCTCACCAGTCCCTAGAGAGGGGAATCAGCGCCCTACAACGCAGCAGGTCCTACTCACGTTTTTTGGCCAGCAGCCATCTTCCCTTGCTCCTTCCCCGAGGCGCGGGGAAACTTCACTGATCTTCGCGGGCTTGTCCAGTGACGTCATCACCCCGCGCCGTCTTCCCGCGAGAGCTGGATCCCTGGCGCCTGCGCAGTAGAGGGAGGAAGCGGAGGCACCTACTGCCCTCACCAAGATGGCCGCCAAGGAGTGCTGCCACGCGCGGGACCTCCGGCGCCTGCGCAGAAGAGGGAGGAAGTGAGGGAGCTTAATGCCCTTACCAAGATGGCCGCCGAGGAGCGCTGCCACGTGCGGGATCCCGGCGCCTGCGCAGAAAAGGGAAGAAGCAGAGGCACTTGCTGCCCTCACCAAGATGGCAGCCGAGGAGCACTGCCACACAGAACGAGGAGGCTGGCGGGGGCACAGATGCGGAGAAGCTCTAGACACGCTACAAGGGAGTGTGCATAGCAGCCTCCGCTCATGCCCATGCCCCAGAACTGTGGTCTCCCATATACTGTACATAAATACACACAATAAAAAGGATCTAAGGGAAAGGGAGGGGAGGGGGTGGGAGGAGGAGGACAGGGGGGGAGAGGGGGTGGGAGGAGGAGGAGGAGTGGGGGGGAGGAGGAGAGGGGGGGGGGAGGGGGGGAAGGAGGAGAGGGTGTGTGGAGAAGGGGAGGGGGATGAAGAGAGGGGGGTGGGGGAGGAAGGAGGAGTGGGGATGCATATGTACACACTCAATAAAAAGGATCTAAGGGAAAGAAGGGGGTGAGGGGGGTGGGGGAGGAAGGAGGAGAGGGGGGGAGGAAGAAGGTGAGGGGGGGGTGGAGGGGGAAGAGGAGAGAGGATGAAGAAGGAGGAGAAGAGGGGGGGTGGGTTAACATTCTCCAAGGAGCTAAGTAGATGGGCTCCAAATGGGTGACGTGGTTCAGGGAGGGAGACAGAAGGTTAGACACAGGGCAAAGCTTTTCGTTATGTTTGGGAGGTGTTTATTGATATGCAGTTTCTGTTCCAGTTTCCATCGTTGAAGAGTTTAACGGAGTTACATATAGTAGCTGATTATGAAAAAAACACCGGCGGGATCCCCCGTATTGGCGTGCATGCGTTTCCACTTACGATCCCTGAGAAAGAGGGATCGCACACAAGTCCCAGGGAGGTCGGGTCCCAGCAAGACGGAGAGATCCCTCTATAAGACTGGACCAGGAGACCAACCCCATGGGCGCAAGAGACACACTCGTGGGCTCCCGAGGTGGATTCTTGTTTTTTTATTATTTGATGTCACTGCCATGTTGATGTTATATATGCATGTTATTTTTTGTTTCCTCCCTACTGTTTTTACCTACATGTGGTTCCCCATCCCCCGCCTTCCCACACTCCCTTCCCTCCCTCTCCTCCCATCCCCCCTCCCCCCCTCTCCTTCCCCCTTCCCCTCCCACCTCTCCCTCCCTTCCCCTCTCAGGGGAACATCAGCCACACCGTCAAAACACACAACAGATGGTACAGATGCGTCTCAGCACTACGGACCGGGCATGCTCCAAGAATGGAATCTTGGGTGAGTCCAAAGATTTCACGAAGCTATCCCACACACACATTAATAAATGGCGTTGATACTTATTTCCCATAACGTACAGGGCTTTAACAACCCAACCAAACGGAAGTTGGCCTTTACAGACTATAAAAGGAAACACGCTGAAATCCTTTTTCTACAGGAGACACACTTCAGTAAATCAAGTGCCCCTAAATATCTTGACAAAGATTTCACCCACGTTTTCACATCATCAGCAGCAGTCAAAAAACGGGGGGTAGCTATATTATTCCGGAACAGCATTCCGTTCGAGGTGCAGTTAAGTAAACGTGATACGGATGGTAGATACATTATTGTTGTAGGTACAATTAGGGGGCAGAGAATCACGTTGGCTTGCTTATACGCTCCCAGCGAGAAGAGCACAATCTTTTTCGATAAGTTTTTCAGAACCCTGAACTCAGTGGCCCAAGGGAGCGTCGTGCTCGCAGGTGACTTTAACATAGTCATGCAACCGCACCTGGATAGGTCAGGGGTTGTAGGTCAGTACAACAAGGGAGCGGGTGTATCTTTGCGCCGGGGCCTCAAGACCAACCAGTTATCAGATATATGGAGGAAATTACATCCGGCAGACAGGGATTACACTTTCTTCTCTCACCCCCATGGCTCGTACAGCAGAATTGATTACTTTTTTGTGTCCTGTCAACTGGTTCCTAAGGTTACCCGAGCAGGGATCCATGATATTTCATGGTCAGACCATGCGCCAATAGAGCTAAGGTGCAATAATATCCGAACTGATAGACCTGGGACGAACTGGAAACTTAATGAATCAATCTTAAAAATACCCGAAATATGTGATGTTATTGGCAACGAGATTGACCAATTCTTCAATATCAATACGGGCTCTGTTGACTCACAGCTTGTCCTATGGGAAGCCCATAAAGCAATCTTACGCGGCACGTTAATAAATATCACAGCCAGACGAAAGAGAGTCCAAAATTATTAATCTCCAAAACAAATTACAGACTTTCTACTCTAACCATAAAAAGAATTTAGACCCCAAAACCTTACAGGAGGTAAAAGATGTCAAAATTGAACTTAACATGCTACTAGCTTCCAGAGCTGACAATTCACTGAGTTGGTCAAAGAGAAAATTTTACGAGAAAGCGAACAGGCCGGATACAATGCTGGCCCGCATGCTAAAGGACAGGCAAGCTAAGTATAACATCCAAGCTATATGCTTAAAATCTGGTACCCCACGTCTAATCCTCAGAAAATTGTAAACGAATTCGGCTCCTTCTATGAAACACTGTATAACGGTGAAAAAGTGGCACATAACTCTACAACGAGCGGTGCCCTAAGAGATTTCTTAGCCAGCTCGGAACTACAGTAGGGAGATTGACGGACACTGATAGAGCAGCTTTAAATGCTGACTTCACTATGGAAGAACTATCTCAGGCCATTAAAGAACTGAAGCCATCAAAGGCCCCTGGGCCTGATGGATTCACAGGGCTTTACTATAAGAAATTTATAAAGCTGCTTGCCCCAAGGTTGCTCCACATGTTTAACGCTATTTTAGCGGGAGCCCCCATCCCCAAGGAGATGTTAAAGGCATCAATATCACTAATTCATAAAAGTGGGAAAGACCCGCTAGACTGCAAAAGTTACCGGCCTATATCATTAATTAACACTGATGTTAAATTATACGCTAAATTATTGTCAAATAGACTTAGTCTCATCCTACCCAGACTTATACACCCAGATCAAGTCGGATTTATCAAGGGCCGGCAAGCAGCGGATAATACACGACGATTTATTGATCTGTTGGATTTGGCAAATAGTAAGGCAACTCAAAGCATGTTGTTAAGTCTGGATGCAGAAAAAGCTTTCGATAGGATAGACTGGCCATATTTAAAAGAGACGCTTGCGACATTTGGCTTTGGAGATCGGGTGAGTGAGGCGATTCTATCGCTGTACTCTAACCCTACCGCCAGGGTCATACACCAAGGCTACTCCTCTCTGCCATTCCAAATAAAGAGTGGCACGAGACAGGGCTGCCCATTATCCCCGCTTTTATTTGCCCTGTGTATCGAACCACTGGCGGCACAAATCAGAGGAAACCCAGACATCTCAGGGTTAAACGCATACTCCCAGACCCATAAAGCGGCCCTGTATGCGGATGACATCCTCTTGATTATCACAAAACCCCTTACGTCCCTACAAAACCTCTTCGACCTACTAGATCGATTCTCTAAGGTCTCCGGCTTCAAAATCAATCAATCCAAATCGGAAGCCCTCAACATCAACCTCCCTAGACACATGGAGAAATTACTAAAATTGAATTTCAAATTTAACTGGCAACAAAACCACATAAAATACCTGGGTGTCCACATCACCAAAACTGTAAAAGACGTGTACAATGCAAATTACCCCAACCTGATTCGGACCTTAAAATCTGATTTACGGAAGTGGACATCCAAAAGGATATCCTGGATTGGACGTATCCATAGTGTCAAAATGAACCTACTCCCCCGTATATTATACCTCTTCCAAACTCTTCCAGTGCCACTCAATTGGAGGGACTTGCACTCACTTCAATCTGAAATCTCCAAATTTATCTGGGGAGGTAAAAAACGAGAGTAAGTAAATTAAATATGAAAAGATCTGTGGTGGCGGGCGGCCTAGCAGTACCCTGCCTGGTATCATACTACAAGGCGGCACAATTAAGTCAGATTGTACATTGGCAATCTAACCCAAAGTTAAAGAGATGGGTGGAAATAGAAAATGCTGCGTGTGCACCTCTGGAATTGAGCAGCTTAATTTGGTTACCTAAAACGGCGCCAAAATTTACCGCCATGCCGCTCTCCTCGGTGACCAACTCAGTGTCAATCTGGGAGTCTACGAAATTTCGGCATTCCCTCACGACAAAAAATTCCATGGCAACACCCATCTGGAATAACCCTGATTTCGCTCCAGGTCTATCAGTCAGTAATATCTCAATCTGGAGACAGAAGGGCTACAATCGAATTAGAGATCTGGAGGGTTATGACAGAAAAATCAAAACATTCGACCATATCAGGGAAGAAAAAGAGATCCCTCACTCAGAATTCTTTAGATACCTCCAGATCAGGGCATTTTATAACAAATTTGCCCCATACCCCCTATTAACATCTTTCGAAAAGCTCTGTCTGGCTGAGACCGACACGAAGGGACTTACATCTCAGCTATACGGAGAAGTGATCAGTTCTGGTGAACATGAGCAGCAGATACCCTCATTCCGATCTCAATGGGAAACAGATCTGGGAGAAAACTTAGAAGATGAAGAATGGAGCGCCATATATATGGCCACAGCGAAGAGCTCCATATGCCCCACGCTCAAGGAGAACGCATATAAAGTCCTAATGCGATGGTACCTCACCCCACTGAAATTATCACGGTTTGTGCCGGGTTCCTCTCCCCTGTGCCCCCGCCAGTGCGGAGGAACAGCCGACCTATTACATATGCTGTGGTCTTGCCCACGGATCTCTCCACTGTGGGAGGCGATTAGACATTGGATACAGAGACTGTTTGATCTCACCATTCCCCCAGACCCGTGGTTGTTCCTCCTGAACAGGCCATTGACGGGCCTTTCCAAAGCAAATAACAAACTAATTGCCCATTTTGCAATTGCGGTGCGAGATCGCAGCATTATGGAAATAATCTGATATCCCAACCATCCCAAAGATTCGGAATCGAATTTGGTTCATTTACCAGATGGAAAAATTAACGAGTTTAGTTAACGATACTGGTGACAATTTTCTAAAAGTCTGGACGCCTTGGCTGGCACAGACAGATATCCCGGGGATTGAGAGGTCCTCAATATGGCTCTGATAACAGTAGATGCGTTCTCCTTGGGAGGTACATACAGGAGGTATTCTATACACCCAAGACCCCTTATAGCAGCATTATAATATAAGTAATGTGAGAGACGACTCAGCTTGCAAGCATCTGTGATGCTTGGCACGGTGCCCTGTGTCGCATCTACTGCTAATGCACTCCCCCTACCTCACCCCCAACCTACCCCTCCCCACCCCGCCTCGACCTCCCTTTTCCTTATATTTTTTTTTTTTGTGAGTATGTATTGTCTCCCCTTTTAAGTTGAGTTATAAGTGTCTGTTTGTACATTTAAGTAGAGTCGGCTTGGACTATATGGTCCACACCAAAATACCCGGAAGACCGGGTCCCAAAGCACAGCAGGACCTCGTTGTTACTTAAACAGTTGTTAAAATATTGTTTGCATACAAGACAAAAGTATTCTGTAATGTATTTTATGCTGTTTTGATTCAATAAAATTTAAGTTATAAAAAAAAAAAAAAGGAAAGGTGTTTGCTATTGCGGGTTTCAAAAACGATACATGAAATACCAAGCCAGCTGGATCCTGGTTACGGTGTGTTAATAAATGATGAGCGACACTATGTGTAGTGAGACCTTTTCGAATATTATATACAGTACGTGCTCGTATATTCTTCATTGAATAGATCTACCAGTTCTCCCCACATATTGCAAGCAACAGGGGCATTGCAAGATGTAGATCATAATATAAAATGGCAATTAATAAACGATTTGATCTGATACGTTTTAGATGAAACATTAGACATAAAGGTTTTCTTGCTCGCACTGTACAGTATGTGCATGCTGTACATGTGGCGCAAGCAAAGAAACCTTTGATGGTATTAGATGAAGACCATTTTTGATGCTTCACAGGGCAACCAGGTGCCAATTTGGATTTAAGATTTGCAGCTTTAGTGAAAATAATAGTGGCTTTAGGTGAAAGAATCTGTGCAAGCGTATCGTATTGGAGAAGAATTGGCCAATGTTTATTGAATATTTGTCTTATTTTTTGAGCCGTTTGATTATATTGCGTAATAAATGAAATTTGATTTCTAGACTCAGTGTTTGTTTTTTGTTATTATACTCTAATGGTGTTCGTCTACATCTGTTCTACTTGTACAATCTTATACCAGCTTGATCGCAGTGTTCACACCTCTCTCATCGTGGAACCGGGTCTCAGACAGGTGTGCCTGTATGGGACTTAGTGCTTCTGAAGTTTTCAACTAGTTTGACTGCCACTAAAAGGGTCCTTGCAGTGTGGCACTTTAGCCAGTCACGGGCAGGAGCTTTCAGAAGTTGAATGAACTGTTTCAAGATAACCTGCTCCATGATCTGTTCTTTACTATGCATGTAGGGTCGAAGCCAGCGGGTGCACAAATCTCGCAGTTGTTGTGGACTGACCCAAGGCAGTTCTTTTGTGTACTTCGATAGGTTTGGAGACTGGTGGAGATAGGTCTCCGGGGTCAGGCGTAGTCTGTCCAGAATAGTGGCCATGATATGTTTATAGTCCAATGCCTCTTCCGTGGAGAGAGCTTGGTAGGCTGCTTGCACTTCCCCATTAAGTAGCGGTGCCACAGTAGTTGCCCAGTGATCCATGGCCGGGCCATGTGCAGTGGCCACCATCTCAAAGGTCTAAAAGAATGCCTCTGTACCCTCTGTCATCTTGATCTTTTTAAGAATAAAGTGCTGTTTGCCTGTTCTAGCCACATAGCAGAAAACGAAAATGAAGCCGTGCATAGCAAAAAAATGCAGTGGGAGACTGGACAAATACCGTTTAAAAAATCATTTTGAAGATGATCACATCACAGCATACCCGCTATCAACTCTGATGCATTTCGTACCTGCTATGTTCTTCGTCAAAGTACCTAGCAGGTACGAAATGCGTCAGAGTTGAGTGCGGGTATACTGTGATGTGATCATCTTCAATAAAGATCTTTTAAACGGTATTTGTCCAGTCTCCCAACAGCTTTTTTTGCTGTGCTCCACTTCTTTTTCTGCTACTTGGATTACCATTGGCTGGAGCACACTTTCAACAGGAGCTGCGTCTACTCTGTGACACCCCGATCGGGGACACAAACAGTGAGGTCAAGTGAGTTTTTTTAATTTTACATCTACCTCTGTCTCTTCCCATTGTCGTGTGACAGCAGGATCCATCTGAAGAATTAATGGTGGTGGGGGTGATTAATCCGGTGGCACGGGTTCACGTGTGCTCCCGCCATGGAGCTTTCTCCCTGAACACCATTCTCCTCTACCTGCAACATCAGTCCACTTATACACAGGTTAAACACAGTAAATGAAGATTATTATGCAGTGACCATATCTCCTGGACATTATTTATTAAACATACCTTGACATGGACTTTATTATGGACTTTATTTGCAGTCATTGTCTCCACTTAATAAATCAAGAGCACCGGCTTAGAGGTGCATCCCATCTTTTTTTTCACTATGTATCAATTTTTGCATGGTAGCTCATGATTTCAGCTGTTCTGGCCACAGTCAGGGATTGACTCAGCAGTTTTAAGAGACACTACAGGTATGTTTTCTGGCCTTCCACTCTGCTTGCTATTCCTGCCTCTCTGCTTGCAGAGCCTGCTGTTTCAGGAGGTGTGCCAGTATCTCTGCTTGCTGTTGCAGGTGCTGGGTCTGTATCCCTGCTTGCTATTATAGGAATTCAGAATCACTGATGTTTCTCAGATAGAGGCCAATCTGGGAGCCAAACCCAAGATTAGGTCTGGTCTTCTAGATAGTTTCAGAAATACATCAGCAGTGTCTTTTTTAGAGAGAGGCAAAAAAGGAAAGACGATGAAACATTTAGACACAAAATATGGGAAGGACATAGACCTAAAGGATTTACAGGAGAAAGAGAGAATACTTTTAGAAAAACGGAAGAAGCAATTAATACAAACCCCAAAAGACCTGAAAAAAACTAGAAAGAGAGGTAGCAGAGGGGGCAAGGAAGTTCAAAGAAAGAGACAGTGTAAAATAACTAGGGAAAATAATCAGGGAAGTGTTTTCAACTTGTCCAAATTCCCGCTCACTGAAGAAAAAAGCAGGGTCCTTGAGAGAGGTCTTTCCTTTGCACCGACTAGTGGACCTGTTTTATTTGATTTATTTATTGATTTACACAGGTTTACAAGAAAGTTAACACTAAAACGGCATTTTTTTAAAAATGGAACACAAAATGTTCCGATTTATGATAATGCGATACAGGTAAATGAGCAGGAATACATTACATCTATGGTTGCACTTTTAGAGGAGAATGAAGGGTCTCTGGAAGCAGGGATCATTTTGGATACTCTTGTAAATGTTAATGAAACTATCCATTCGAATTTTAAGCCTAGATCTAGTTTTTATCCGTCACATTCTAAGGGACACAATATTGAGGTGTTTTATGATCTTGTATTGAAAGACCTTGAGACACTTTGTGAACATCCTCCAAGAAAAAGGTCAAATTTAACGGTTAGTCAAATAAAAGCTCTGGAAGATTTGAAAAATAATAAGGATATTATTATCTGTCAGGCAGACAAGGGGGGCGGAATAGTGATCCAAGATAGAACTGAGTACGTGTTGGAGGCTCTTAGGATTTTAGGAGATAGAGAGTCTTACTCTATGCTTAGGGAAGATTCACTAATGAAGTTTCAAATGAACCTTTTGAAACATTTGAAAGATGGTTTGGAAAAAGGTGTTTTAAATAAAGCAGAATTTAAGTTTTTAAATGTGGAACACCCTAGCACTCCGGTAATGTACCATTTACCCAAAATACATAAGAGCTTAAATAACCCCCCTGTACGCCCAATTATCTCTGGGATCAACTCTATAACATCCAATCTGTCGGAGTTTGTGGATTAATTTCTTAAGAACCATGTGAAAAAATTTGAATCATATACAAGAGATACGAAACATATTTTAGAGCTTTTAAGTGATATTCAATGGGCGGATGATCTTTTATGGGTTACGTGTGATGTGGCAGCCTTATATACAAGTATCATACACGAGAAAGGAGTTGAGGCTGTTGATTACTTTTTACAACAAGACCCTTTTATGAGCACAGAACAGAGATCTTTTATTACAAAAAGTATAGATTTTATTTTAAAGAATAATTATTTTTTATTCGAAGGGAAATTTTATATACAAAACATTGGAACAGCTATGGGGACGAAATTTGCCCCTAGCTTTGCAAATCTGTTCATGGGGAAATGGGAGATTGATAATATTTGGCACAATAATCCCTTCCTCAAGAATATTTGTTTTTATAAACGTTTTATAGATGACCTTTTAATAATATGGAGGGGTACAACAGAAGACCTTTAAAAATTTTATGATTATTTGAATAGAAATTATATCAATCTGCATTTTACCCATGAACATAATCCGACATCAATTAACTTTTTAGATTTAGTTTTATTTAATGAAGGGAAAAAGATTTTGACGAAAACTTTTTTTTAAAAGGTTGATTCAAATAGTTACCTTGACCAAAAAAGCAACCATTCTAGGTTTTGGATTAATAATATTCCCTATGGTCAACTCTTGAGAGTCCGTAGAAATTGTACGAAAGATTCAGATTTTGAGGAACAAGCAGAAATATTATATAAATTTTTTTTGGCAAAGGGTTACAAAAAAGATAAATTGGATGTTGCGTTAGCAAGAGTAAGGGGGCAAAATCGACAATCACTGATTGAAGGAAAAAGTGAAGAAGTAAGGAAAGGGAAAAATGACCCCATTGATGGAAATAATTGTTTATTCATCACAAAGTTCAATGGGGCCTCTAATGAAATAAGAAAAATTCTAGTGAAACAATGGGGAATTATTCAAAATGACCCAATTTTAGGAAAAACCCTAAAAAATAAACCAGAGATTGTTTTTAAACGTGAATAAAATCTCAAAAACGTTTTAGCTCCAACAGTTTTGAGAAAGTGTGGAAACACTCTAACAAAAGATCTATACCTAGAAAATATGTGGTTACCGACATGCCCGAAAGGCTGTTACAAATGTGGACTCCTTAATTGTTTGACCTGTAAACATATTGTCAACAAAAGTACTGAATTTATGTCTACTGCTACAGGAGAAGTATTCAAAATTAAACAATTCATTAATTGTAATACCAAATATGTTATTTATTTACTTACCTGCCCGTGTGGCCTTTATTACATAGGAAGAACAAAAAGAAGTTTAAAAGAACGATTTACAGAACACAGAAGAAATATTTTAAAAGGTTTTGTAGGCCATGGAGTTTCTAGACATTTCCTTACAAAGCATAATATGTGTATTGACGGACTCTCTATTAAGGGTATTGAACAGATTGAGAAAACTAACATGAGAGGAGATAGACTTTTAAGGCTCAGAAAACAGGAGACCTATTGGATTTTTAAATTATAAACATTGAGTCCAAGGGGTCTCAATGAGGAGCTTGATCTTTTAGCATTTCAATAGTAGATGGGAGAATTGTATTTATTGATTTATTTAGATCTGCATTTATTACATTAAATGTTTAAACAAAGAGATTGTTTTATTATGTTTAATGCTACTTATATAAATGTATTTATCTTTTTTTATGTTATTCATTTTATTGTATTATATCATTGTGTATTTTAATTGCTTGTGTGTTTTTTGTGACATGAACCATTCCTTATACTGTGAGTAGGAGTTCATTTACCCCCTTGTTTTTATTGATTGAGTGAATACACTTTAATGCTGATTTTTTAATTAGTGCAGCTATCACTACGGGTATATATACTCTATGATCTCTACTCTATGGTATCCCTGATGAAGCCACTTTGATGGTGAAACGCGTAGGACGAGGAGCCAAGGGTCTGTGCTCCCATTTGTCCCATTGACTGGTCTCATCTGGCACTGCTGTGTGCCTTGGAGGAAGCGGTGGTGACATTGCTGTTGGCGTGTCTGTCTGCGTTCTGCGATCTGCGCTGCGGAGGAGGATTCAACAGTTCCTGCTGTAGCCGGAAAGGGTTAGTGCGTCGCGTCCGGCCGTGATGCCATACCCGGAAATCCGGTGTGGCTGAATTCAGTTGGTCTCTTACATCTGAGACTTGGAGGAGCTGGCTGGGGAGGAATCTACGGGGAGGAATCTACGTGCCGTTTCAAAACAACGATCGGAGGTTGGGTGAGCTCATCCAGTAGTGGCTCATTAACGGCCCATATACACTCTCTCCCCCCTTACTATTTTTCCATCCCCCAACGATCTGTGCATTTATCTGGGCCTAGGAAATTTTCAACCTTGCACCATAATTCAATTTTGCACCAGCTTTACTCACCTGTGTTTATCCTTTTGACTCTCTGCTTGCAGCAGCCAGCTACGATCACCGCCCACCAGTGATTCCAATCATATGGACACTATTCTAAATACTGTTTTTAATATAACAATTGTTGTATATTATTCATTTTGTGTTTTATATTCACATTTTATATTCACATAAAGTTGTCAATTTGCCATTTACCCGTTTTTACTGCGCTTCCTTATATGTTTTTTTCTTTCCATGATAGTCTCCCGGGCCCCTTCAATTCCAAGGGCCACCTCTAACATCCCACTTCAAACATCTAATGTAGGTGATGGAAGCAGTGGTAAATCCAGGAGACTTGGATTTGATGAAACTAGTAAAAACTTTTATTCAGCCAAAACAGGGTACCAACAACATACAGCTTTTTTTTCAAAACTACAGTCCAGCACATGGAAGCCTATTTACATACATACAGTATACATAGTGGGTTTCCCTTTTCTGGTCAGGGACCCATACCTGAGATCTGCACACAGCCTCAGCACCACAGCTGTCTTCTCTCATCTGCTGGCCATGTGCTTGGTCTGCCTTTTAAAGCCCTTTCAGACAGGCTTCAGCTGTACTTTTTAATCACCTGCCTTAACCAGGCAGGTGATAACACCTATTAGGTGTCCGAGTTCAACAACCTTGGCTGGATGTAGGCTCGCCCCTGCTACAGAACTATTAAACACTGCAAATGTAGGAAGACAATATTTGTAATCAGCTACTCCTGGTGGCAATTTATATCACCGATCACAGGCTATATTTAAGAAGAAGGGATTAAAATGTTTCTTATTTATGTCATATTGTTAAAATAAATCAGATTGGCCACAGATTATCACAGTTTTGTGGGAAGCCATCACCAAATATTTGTTTTCTAATAGTATTATCATTTTCTCAAAACACATGATCTACAAAATGAGATAGTCATTCCTTTTACAGTATCCGTGTTTTAGGCATATAATAGGTTCCTATAATATCAGTAAGTAACACAAAGGGCTATTTATAAGCTCTAGAAAGGAAATGAAAACCAAATGTTAATATAAATAAAGCTATAAACTCATTGGTATCTGGTGAAAGAAATCATTTTTGTGAAAACCCATAAAGAATTTTGTTACAGTCATTTATCAGCACATTGATTCCTCTTTTATGAGAAGCTATGTGTTATCAGTCAGTAATTGATACTACCTTTTAGATTGCACAAATCTGCATGTGAAACCATACTACATTTTATTTTACATTTCTATTAACCTCAATCCGTTTCACGAGTGTTACCTCGCTTCATCAGGAGCAATGAACAGGGACCCTTATATAAAGCTAATTTATTAAGCCCTTAGGGTACTTGTCTATGGAGGAAGGATAGCTAATAATAGCAATGTGATAAGTGTAGGTTTTTTTTACTCATTGTTCTGGATAGGTAATATAATTACTATATGCATGCTAAACTTCTGAACAATATATAAAGTATTTAAAGCACATGTAATAAAAAAAACTGGATGAATGCAAAAAGAACTTATATACTAATTGTATCTAATATTGAAAATATATTTAATTTATGTGGTGGTGGTGGTACTAGATGGCCAAAAAATAAATGAAAGCAGAAAGAAGATAAAAACAAGGTAAGAAACCAAATAAAATTGATTTTTAATGGAGACTGCCAAATCCATGTCTGCATTAAATCCATGGGATATTAAGGTATTGAGCTTGTGTATTCAATAAGTTTCTCTGTGACATACTTAAATAAATCTGTTCCCACCCCTGGTATCTAAAGTCACTAATACAATATCCTTTAATTACATGCCAATTGGACTATGATTATGTAACTCAGAGAAATGTTTAGAGAGTGAATGTAATAAATATCCCTTCTGCAAATTCCTTCCATATTCCATAAGCCTATATTTTAAAGCCTTTTTCATTACCACTGTGTATTGTAATTTACACGGGCATTACATAACATAAATTACATAATTTGTGCTACAGTCAGAAACATTGTAATAGTAGCGTCGGAAGTGACTGTGACGGTGAAGGTTTACTCGGGTCAGTAAATAAAGGTATTATGCCCGGCTGGGTGCCCCTGAGCCATATTGGGGAATTGTGATTGTCAGCTCTTCAACCCAGTAATGGTAGTAACACTGTGCTTTTAATACAAATATCTGTGTGTCTCTCACCAGGTATAAGGTGGCGAGAATAATGTTATTTCTATTATAGAATGTATTTCAATAGCAGTGTTTTCCTGTAACCGCACAAAGGAAAAATGGATTTAAAACCCAGCATGTCCGCAGCACAGCGCATAGTGTTTGGCTAACTTCTGCTATGAAGGTCCTAGAGCGCTGAGATTTGCTGTGAGCGCTAGGAGAGTAAAATCATGAAAAAGGTTATAACGCAATTTTTATAAAGTTCCAGAAAAATTGATGAATGAAAGTACCCCTATTTTAAGCCGACTAAGGGCCTCATTCGGTAAGCGTCGATAAGGCACTTATCGACCACTTATCGGCCAAAATGCCTACTCGTATTCAGTAAGCTTCGATAAGTGGCCGATAACGGCCTGTATCACCGCAAAATCTTATGACCCCAAAAAAATCGCAGATTGAGCGGCGATCAGCAACTTATCAACCATTTTCGGAAGGATCATAAACTCGCGCGATTCTAGTACCCGCGAGTCGCCTGTCACCGCCAATCACAGCCCGAAAAGGCGATCTTCTCCCCAAATCAAATTCACCTCAAAATTTAGGTAAATTGGTGGGGAGATGCGTCGATGAGCTGCGATATGTCGGGACATAGAAAAAAACCAGGCCCTTTTCCTGCCTCGGATTGATGCCAGGTGTCTCCGGAGCCGATAGCCATTAATACCAGCACCGGAGGCCCCCGACATGCATCCGATGCAGGAAAAATGCATTTACAGTATCTTCATTACCTTAGCAGCTAACCGCTAAAGCAATGAAGGGGTTAAACACCCATGCCAGGCTTACTGTGGCTAGCGAGGGTGGGTGAAGGGGGAATTTGGCCCTTAGTGGCTGTTTAGGCCTTGCGGGTGGTTGCGGGGGGACTTAGCCCCTTCATTACCTTAGCGGTTAATACCGCTAAGGTAATAAAGGGGTTAACCCAACTGCTACGCACCCGCAAGGTCTAGACACCCATCCTTAGGGCTAATACCCCCTTCCCCCACCCATGAGGCCTAAGCACCCACCCCGGACTGACTATACCCACACTGTACCCATTGAGTAGTATAGTGGTACTTCATACCCATATAATAATAATATGGGCATGATAAGCCTCTATAGCACTCAATGGGCACCCTAATTACAATACATTAATACACAAGACATACAATAAAAAAACATAACTCCAAAAAAAACACACTTCCCTAAATAAAAACAGTAGCCAGCTAATCCAATGAAAACAAGCAATAACAACATGAACAATGAATTAATTAAACAATTAACCAATCAAAACAATTAATTCCTAAAACAACTCTGAATTATTTTAAACAGTAACCAATCAAACCAATTAATTACTAAACCAACTCAAAATTAATAGTAACATTAACCAATCAAACCAATTAATTTCTACAACATTAATGAATTAATTTAAACATTAAAATACAAAGAAATAAATTCAAACAATATCTGAAATAACCATTAAACGCATTAGCTAACATAATACAACATTAACTAAAAATGAACAATAATCGCAAACATTTGATTACCATCAAGCAGGAAAAAAACAAACAATGACATCCACATAATAAACTGTAAGTAAAAAAAACAACAGCAATACCAATGCAGAAATTCCCCCCAAATATTCTCATAATAATGTATTAATCTGTACCCTAAAGTGTTACAGATTAATATATTATCAGTCAATGTGCCTCCCCCCAAAAAATCAAAAAACACATCCAATGAAAAAACCTGTAAAAAGAGACATTTACAAACATTCAATATATTACTTACCATTAGAAGCGGTGGCCCTCCGACTCCCAGGGAAATACGAAGATCACATACCTTGGAGGCCTCCAACAGCATCCAATGCCATCTGCCATGAAGATCCGGATCAGGTACCCAAATCTTCTTTTTTTTCTTTAATCACCTTCTTCAATCTTCATCTGTCACCATTTCTTGATCTTCTTTATCTTCTATCTTCATCTGTCAATCCAAAAAGCCCATTGGTAGATACCAACCAATGTTGTCTTGTCGTCTTCTTGGGCTCAAATGTGACGTCACGGCCTTAAATAGGGCTTGTGATGTCACATTTAGCCTCCAAATGGTTAACAGCCCCCTGATTGGCTGTTAAAACCATGTTCTGACTTTATTTGTTTTTTTTTAAATGACGTCACTTAAAGGGAATGATGCCAGCCAATCAGAATGGCTGTGCTTCATTTGCTTTTAAGATGACGTCACTAAATCCAAGATGGCCGGCGTCACATGGTATTTCAGCCAATCAGAGTGTGGAATTGGTTCCCGCGATCTGATTGACTGAAATACCATGTGACGCCGGCTTCGTGACGTCCTCTTGCAACGGAGGACAGAGGGACCTGCTGTTGTGGTAAGTATAACTGTATTTATTTACTTTATTTATGTATGCTAATGCAGTGTTTAATAATGGGCAAATAATCTATTATCCATATTTTGCCCATTACTGTGTGTGTTTGTGCGGAGGGGGGCGTGTATTGATGTTTATTAAATATTTTTTTAATATACATTTGTTTCATAGTGAAGATGTGCAGGGGGTTTCTGGAGCTGAACCGTTTTGGTTTTATGTCCGGGGACCCCCTGCTTCCCAAGATACAGGAAAGGAAACGGCGCTACTGCGCATGTCCGAATAAACGCTCCCAGGATAATCTTCAAAAAACTTTAATGAACACACACAGGGCTACACCAGCATCTCCCCCTCTACGCGTTTCACCCTTTCACAGAGGGCTTCGTCTCGGAGTGGGGAGAGGTGGTGACAGCCTCTTAAATAGCCTAAAAGCCCGCGAAAGCGGATTAAAAGATTTTAACCACTTCAGTCCTATACAGTTTTTTACAAGAGTCTCGTTACAAATAAATCTTCATATATGCATAGTTCCCTTAAGACATCTCTAGGTATATTGCATACCAACCCAGGGGATATTCAGATAATAAACATGCATAAAGATAAGACTGTTTGACTGCATACAGAAGGTGTATAAATGCACTTAAAATGCTAGAAACAACACTGCAAGGAAAAAGCAAGACATTATCCACATTACTCCTACATTGAACCAAACTGGTATAAATCCATTAGTTTAAACATATAAGGATTTCATAATCTCATAAACCATAGTTATTCAACCCTATGCTATTTGGTCACGGAGTGCTGGGAATAGTTTGTAAGCAAGCAAGGAATGGGGGGGATGGGGGGGGGGGGGGAAAGGGGAAGAGGGGGGGGGGGAAAGGGATATGTGCAGAGGGGGGGGGGGGAGGGGAAAGCGGGGTGTGGGGAGGGAAGGGTGTGGGGAAAGGAAGGGGGGGGGAGGGCGGGAAACCAGACAAACATAGAAGACAAAGCGAAGGATAACAGTAGATTCACTGTTCACATGATTTCATAATTAAATACATGTACATACATGTCTATGGGCATGCAAATCTCAGGTCAAAGTTCATTAAGTAATTCTAAAGGAAACATCGCAGATCCCAATCCACATTAAGTCCGTTGGGTTGTAGTGTATTTAATGTATGTATCCAGTGTGCCTCTCGTTGATGTAAGAGCTTCTTCCTATCCCCTCCCCGTGGGGGGATGGCTATGTGTTCAATTGCACAGCAATGGAAATTGTCTACTGTACCCAACGGACAGTTATTAAAGTGAATTGGTACCGGATGTGTCATGTCTTTGTTTTTTATTAACCTAAGGTGTTCTAGAATGCGGACTTTGAGGGCTCTACTCGTTAGGCCCACATATTGCTTTTTACATCCGCATTGTAACAGGTAAACCACAAAATTAGTTTGACATGACATGAACGATTTAATTTGATATTTGTGTCTATCCTCTTTGTTGGAGAAATGTGTAGTTTTAATCATTCTGGGGCAAATTTTGCAATGTCCACATCTATAAGATCCAATCAGTCTTGGAAAAAAGGAACGTTTGGTTTTGCTATCATTAGTTGTTTTCAACATGCTGGGTGCCAGCATGTTCCCTAATGTAGGGGCTCTACGAAACACTATCTTTGGTCCTACACATACCATTTTACTCAATAATGGATCTAGGGACAGTGTGGCCCAATGTTTGCGTACAATGG